>NC_044007.1:76361486-76663066 GCF_900496995.4 Aquila chrysaetos chrysaetos
GATTGCTGCTGTTCATGCTGACTTATTTAGAAATTTTATTAAAATTTTGAACTACAATCAAAGATATGTTAAATGAAAAAGCACATAAGATTTAGGGGGTATTGAAGAAATGGAAACATCCTGATTGTAAAGGAGTAGAAAGAAAACTGCTTGCTTAAACACAGTGTTTCAAAGGGGAGATGACACACAAAGCTGCCCACCAGAATCCTCTGAGGACCATAATGACTACTGGTAATGTGTTTCTGGCAACTTAGTAGCAAGATCTGAGAAAGGTCCTAATTCCCCTTTCAGAAAGGCATAGAGGGAGCCAAGTAAACACTTACATGATGGTTAAAGAGGGTAATATTACTCTAACAAAATAACAACAAGAACAGCTATTCTGTGGGGGGCTAGAAGTCCCTACTGTGCAGATCCTTGCTTTCCGAAGTGGTTCATGACCTCCAGCAGCACCCTGCCTTCTTAAATAGCAGCAGCAGCTGCTCCGTACAAATCCCAGATCCTCTATTTGTAGCAGCAGAGATGTCTCTAGGACAGTGTTTATCAATGATGTCTTTCCTTTGTCATGTGACAGTACTAATTCAAATATAATAAAGCCCAGAAGGATTTCTTTTCTCAAAATGGTGTCCTCAGTTACAAATCCTTAGCACAAATAACTGATATCTAAGAAATTGTCTCTTAATTACATAATATTCACATTGTGCTTAATATAATTATTTCCTTATAAAGTGAAGATCTGATGGTATGTGAGCTAAGCATAGTAATTCTTTACACCAGCAGTGACTATCTTTGTTTCACTTGCCAGTTTTCTTACTAGATCCCAAGGAACAGTTTCACTCACTCAACCTGAGTGTATAAAGACTCTTGGATACTTTTTAGGCACTGTGGTCTCAACCTTGTATTCACTGAGCACTCAGAATGCACAGCCACATACAGTAAAAAAAGTTGGGTGGGCCAGGATGGCAGGAGCAGGCACCCTAGCAATATGAATTTATGTTTGCACAGCACTTTGCAGGCAAACTTCAGCTCACCTCATCTGAGCCATATATCACCTTGGGTGTGCTCACACAGTCTCTCCCTAGCTCAAAGCACACCTAGAGCTCCAGCCCAGCATCTTGGAAATAGGGACAGCCCCAGACAGAGTTTCCTCACATCTTCCTGCAAAATACAGTACACATCAACTCTAAGTGAATTCTAATTAAAACCTCGGTAAGAAGTAAGGTTTTGTAAATGGCACAGCGTGTGCATTTACAGTGAAAGAGTAAAGAAGCTAAATTTTGAGGCAAGACAGGAGGCAAGAAGTAGATAAAATGACAGGGCAGCACAGTGGATCACTGTGATAACTATGATTATTATAGCTTGTTATTATAGATTTTAATAGAGACACACAGCATGCTGTTTTCTTAGATCTCTTCTTTATAAGGCAGGAGGCAGTTGATTATGTGCCACATAACAGTGCCACATCCTTGTGTCAACCAGCAGCAGTACAGATTAAATCTGTGATTTCTGAATCTTCATTGACATACCTCTACTGCTCTTCGGTGCTAAAGATACAGCCTATCTGTATTAAGCTAATCTACATCATGATCTAGGCATCAAAGATTTAAGAGTGTGATTTACTTCTATACAATGTCCAGCTAATACCAGAGTGGGGCAGAATGCAACACTGTATGGACATTGGCTAATATGCAGAAGGAAAAGAGCATATGGTCTTTTCAAAAAGGCTATATAAGTGAGCCTATAAATCATCTGAATAACAGGTTAAAACTAGTAAAATTTTCTTTCAAAAGTGACTGTTCTTTTTTTTTTTTCTTTTTTTAGGGTTTTTCTGATAATAAGTCCTAAACTCTGATACCCATGGATGCTGCAGAGTTCCGCAAGAGAGGGAAGGAGATGGTGGACTATATTGCAGATTACCTGGAGAAGATAGATAAAAGACAGGTCTTCCCAGATGTGGAACCAGGATACCTAAGACCCCTCATTCCAGACTGCGCACCCCAGGATCCTGAGAGCTTTGAGGATGTCTTTAAAGATATTGAGAAGATCATTATGCCAGGGGTAAGAAAAGTGGATCTGTAGTGTAATGTTCAATACCACATTTAGGTTTTCAAAGACTTTAAGGAAAGTGTGAATTCAAGGCTGTGCAGCTAGACCTTACAAACATAAGTACTCACACTGATTAGCTTTTAGAAGGCAAGAGTCTGCTTTATATCCATAGTTAAATATGATCTAACACTTTAAACAACTAATGTTTTCTGTTCTTGCTGGAAATAATCAAATCATTCTTTTGCCTCATGCAAGGCTTGCTTTTGGAAATAATCCCTTTTCCTCTCTTGAACTGGTTAAGGCAAAGCTTCATAACTTTCAATTTCATGTGATATTTTTGCTACTTGCAAAGCACAGTAAATATTTTATAAAATGGGATTTTTATTAGTCTGCTGTGCCTAAAGTGTTCCTTCAAGCTGATCTTTAAATGTTAAAATTCTCTTAGGAGACTTCTTTTTATTACAGAGTTGGCTAGAAAGGATTCTTCCCAATACTTCTGCTGTTGACTTACTCTCCTAAATGTCAACTTCTTCTAGTACCTTTTAAGGCAGATGGCCACTACCTAAATATTAGTCCTTGGATAGATCAGTGTTGGACAGACAATGCAGAACAAAGTGTCTGGCATTTGTCCAGTTCTGAATATTTCTTGGTTTTCCACTCATGGTATACCTTTTTTCTTTTAAATATATTCTTGTCTCCTAAGGCCTCTAAGTAGCTTGAAGAGGACTGGTTTATTAGTAAATGTTAATGAGGAATCCCTCCTTTGGATCTCTGCAATAACCACTTTGGGTTGCTTCTCTGGATATAGGTAGGTGATATGATTGCTATGTGACTGGACATGGAACCACTGCTCTGCAAATGTGTTTAGTCAGTGTACTATAATACCAATTCCTCTTCATTGACCAATGTAAATATTTTATATTCAATATGACTTTATCTTGTTTCCCTTGGAGCCAACCCTGCTGTCATTTCACAGGCAAAAGCTCCACTGAAGTCAATGGAAATCTCTCCACTCTTCTCAAAGACTTGTGGATGAAGTCTTAAATCCAACAGAATTAAATCAGTCCAGGTTAGATAAGAGAATTATGTCCAACACATGCAAATACTTTCATTGCTGCTCATAGATATGATAGTCTTTTCTTTCTCATTGGAGGAAAATACTAACCAAATTTTTTTGGCTGTGAAGTAGAACAGAAAACACTTTGCTTTGAACACTTGAGAACATTCAATAAAATATCAAATTGAAAAATAAGAGATGAATCATTTGAGAATAGAAAGTGAGACATTGAATTCCAATTATGTTATCATCTCCTGTCCCCTCTTTAACTAAATCAATTTTTTCTTGATATTTACATGCCCTGCAAATAAACTTACTTTTACAGTGATATATTCTGAAGAAGAAATATTCTATCCAAAACTTTCCTCTCGTGTGAAGTGTTAGTGTTTGTGACACAAAGAGCACAAGTACATAAATCCCAGTTCTTACAGTAACTCTGATTCTGCCTGTGTTGTTTATACTAAATACTGAAGACTCACATGAGCACAGAATCACAAAGTCATAGTATAGGAGAGGTTGGATGGCACCTGTGGAGATCATTTAGTCCACCCCCATTGCTCAAAGCAGAGTCAGTTAGAGCAAGTTGCTCAGGACCCATGTCCAATTGGGTGTTGAATATCTCCAAGGGTGAAGTCTTCACAATCTCTCTGTTGTCCGGTTCCAAAGTTTGACCATCCTCACAGTAAAAAAGCTTTTTCTTATGTTTAAGTGGAATTTTCTGTATTTCAATTTGTACACATTTCTTCTTGTCTTGTCACTGAATACCACTGAGAAGAACCTGGCTTCATCTTCTTTACATCCTCCCATGAGGTATTTATACACATTAACAAGATACCCCCCGAGCTTTCTGCAGGCTGAACAATCCCAGCTCTCTCAGCCTCTCGTCATATGACAGATGCTCCAATTAATCATCTCCATGGCCCTTCACTGGCATCACCCCAGTATGTCCAAGTCTTTCTAGTACTGGAGAACCCAGAACTGGACACAGCAGCATTCCACGTGTGGCCTCACCAGTGCTGAGTAGAAGGGAAGGGTCACCTCTTTTGACCTGCTGGCAACAGTTTTCCTAACATGGCCCAGGATGCTGTTGGCCTTGTTTGCTGCAAGGGCACATTGCTGGCTTATGTTCAGCTTGTCCACCAGGACCCCCAGGTCCATTTCTGCAGAGCTGCTTTCCAGCCAGTCAGTCCCTGGCCTGTACTGGTGCAGGGGCTTATTCCTCCTCAGGTACAGGATTTTGCATTTCTCTGTTGAACTTCATGAGATTCCTGCTGGCTCATTTCTGCAGCATGTTGAGGTCCCTTTGAATTGCAGCATGACCATACAGTGTATCAAACACGCCTCCCGGTTTTATATCATCGGCAAAACTGCTGAGGGTGCGCTCTGTCCCATCATCCAGGTCATTAATGAAGATGTTAAACAGTACTGGCCACGGTATTGTTTCCTGGGGTACACCACTAGCCTCCAGATGGACTTCATGCCACTGATCACAACCCTATGAGTCTGGCAGTTAGCCAGTTTTCACTCCATTTCACTGTCCACTTATCTAGTAAAGATGTTATGGGAGACACTATTGAAAGTCTTAACAATATCCTGTGCTCTCCCCTTGTCCCCCAAGCCAGTCATCTTGTAGAATGCTGTCAGGTTGCTTAGGCATGATTTCCCCTTCATAAATCTTTGCTGCCTAGTCCCAATCACCTTCTTGTCCTTAATATGTTTGGAAATAGCTTCAAGGTTCCGTCATCTTCTCTGGGATTGAGGTGAGGCCTGTAGTTTCCCAGATCCTCCTTCTATCCCTTCTTGAAGGTAGAAGTGACATTTGCTTTTTTCCAGTCCTCAAGAACATTCCCCAGTTGCCATAACCTTTCGAAGATATTTGAGAGTGGTCTCAATGACATTGTCTAGCTCGTGCAGCAGTTGTGAGTGCACCCCATTAGGCTCTGTGGACTCAAGTATGTCCAGTTTATTTAAATGTTTCCTAACCTAATCCTCCTCCAGGTGAGGTCTTCCTTGGTCAAGGCTTTTCCCATGAGTCTCAGGAGCCTGGGATTCCTGAAGGCAAATTTACCAGTAAAGACTGAGGTGAAAAAGGCATTAAGCACCTCAGCCTTTTCCCTGTCCTTTGTCACCAAGTCCCCAACCCCATTCAGCAGCAGACCTACATTTTCCCTACTTTCCTTTTAATGCTGATGAACCTGCAGAAGCCTTTCTTGTTGCCCTTCACATCCCTCACCAGATTCAACTCTAGATGGCTTTGACTTTCCTAACCCTGTCCCTACATACTCAGACAGTGTCTTTATAGCCCTCCTCTCCTGGGTCACCTGACCCTCCTTGCTTTTCCTATATGCTTCCCTCTGACATTTGAGCATTGTCAGGAGCTAACTGTTCACCTGTGAAGGCCTCCTGCCGCTCTTGCTGCGCTTCCTGCATGTAGGGTGGATCGTTTGTGAACTTGGAGGAGGTGTTCCTTGAAAATCAGCCAGCTTTCCTGGACCACTCTTCTTTCCATGTCTGTTTCCCATGGGATTCTTCCAAGCAGGTCTCATAACAGGCCAAAGTCTGTTCTCCTGAAGCCCAGGGTTATGATCTGCTTTGTGCCTTTCTTCCTGCTCTCATGATGCTGAACTCCACCATCTCATGGTCACTGCAGTCAAGGCTGCCCCTGACTTTTACATCCATGACCAGTTCCCACAGCGTGTCTCTCCTCATCAGTTCCTCCACAGTTTCCTGTGTTAGGAAATGATCATCAATGAACTCCAGAAACCTCCTGGACTGGTTGTGCCCTGCTGTGTTGTCTGTCTAGCAGATATCAGCTTGGCTGGAGTCCCCTGTGAGGACTACGAGCTACGAACATGAGGTTTCTTCCAGCTGTTTGAGTGCTGTACGCACGTACTTCTTCCCGATGAGGTGGTCTGTAGCAGACACCCACCCGAATGTTGCCCATCTTGGAATCTCCACCAGTCCTGACCCACAAGCTCTTGACTGGCTCGTTGTCCATTCCTAGGCAGTGCCTAGGAGCATTCCTGCTGTTCTCTTGCATAAAGGACCACTCCCCTGCCTCGCTTTCCTGGGCTGTCCTTCCTAAAGAGCCTGTCCTCATCTACTGCAGCACTTCAGTCATGAGAGCTATCCCACCACATCTCTGTGATCCCAGTGAGATCACAGCCCTGTAACTGCACACAGCCTTCTAATTCCTCCTGTTTGTTCCCCGTGTGTCATGCCATAGCATACAGATGCCTCAGAGAGGCACCCACTTGTGCTGATTTCCCAGAAAAGATAGGAGAGCTTCCCCCCATAATGCTGTCCTCTCAGCACTTCCTTATTTATGTGCATACACTTGGGGCAGGTCTGGTTTAGTCCTATCTTGTTTTCAAGATCTCTCTTGTCCACATTACACTTCACCCTTTGCTTGCCACCTCAGTCCACCTTCCTCTCTTGATTGTGGATTTTCATCTCCTTCCCTGCATCATTCCCAGTTTAAAGCTCTCCTTACCAGGTTAGCCAGCCTGTCTGCAAAGCTATTTTTGCCCCAGTTGTTCAGGTGGATCCTTCCTAGGAGTTGATCTTCAAAGAGGGTCCCAGTGGTCTTAAAACCGAAATCCCTGTTGTCGACACCAGGGTCAACACTCAGATTGTTTGGGTGCTTCACTAGACACAGCAGGGCTCCCAGCCCCTCTGCAGCTAGGGCACTGAACCTATTCTGTAGTTGCGGAGCAGAAGCCTTCCTCCTGGTGCCAGGAGTTGCAAGCTTCTACCCTTCACCATCGTGGAACTCCCATTTTCCAACCCAATAAGCAGAGACTCTGCCCCTCCTTTGGTACATTTTGGGGTTCAGGCTCTTGTGTCTGAGATACCTTGTGTTATGTCTCAAGGAAGATCCACTCAATCTCTTTTTTGTCATCTCTGATACTGTACAATCTGCTGACCTCCTCATGCTGTGTAAAATACAGACCCTCCACCAGTACATACCTCCTGCAGGCTAGAAGACCATCTCCCACTGCCCCGGCCTGGGCAAGAGGCCCCATCATCCCTGCAATCCCAGGCTGGCAGAGCTGCATACCTCCTAGGGAGCTTAGTCTGGGTTGAGACCTGATGTGCCAGGGGTAGTAGTTCCAGTTGCTGCTGGGGACTGTGCCCTGTGGAGCGTCACCACCACTGCAGAGCCCACATACACTAACCTTAGAATGGTTTCTGGACCTCTTCTGTGCATAGTGCTGCACAAACTGCTGCATCTGTTGGCTGCCTCTGTTAGCTGTGCTCACAGAAACTGAAGTGTGAGAATGATGGTGCTGTACAAACATGTGGAGGCAGGGAGTATAGGAAGAGCTTAGCATAGGAAGACTTGGTCGCATTTGGTTTAGAGGCCTTTAAAATTATTTGTAATTTGTTTTAGGGACTTTTGAAATTGGCTATAGGGACAATCTGCCCCCATTATATTTTCCCTTAATCTTCCCATCTTTTTCCTGACAAGAATAACATTCGTAAGTACATCTAGTGTTTTTCAGCTATAGTGCTTTTCCAGTGTTTCACCCAGGAATGTCTTATCTCTGTTTTATAAACGAGGAACTGGGCTTCTTCAGAGAGAATAAGTAATATGACAGAGGTCATAAAACCTTGTTTTGCCCATAAGCTATCAGTGGCCCATAAGTGATTCTTGTTTCCTTCATGTTGACATCTTTACTGTGTTAGTTGCGTTCAGATATTTGCTACTTATTGGATGATTGAAAATGTGAAAATGGTGTTCCTTCAGAGGAGCAAGGATCAATTAATTGTGTAAAGCAATAATGCAGTATCTATCGCTGTCTTTACCCTATAGGAGAACAAGCATTTGTGAGTGGTAAAACTTCATGGAGACTTCTTGTGAAATTGGATGTAGACCTTCAAAGGGCAGTCCCCTATATGATAATGACCATAATGGTGCTAAGTTCCTAATATGTAACACAAGGACTGAGGGGAACCACTGCTGAACTTTGATCTCCACAGCAGGAAGCCGAGGTGGAAAGGATCTGCATATAAAAATATCAGTGGGAGTCACCTTTCTCTCTCCGACTTGCTTTGTTCTCTTGAAATATATCTCCCCTTTTTTTAGAGCCAAAAATGATCAAGTTTAGTTATAACTGCAAAGAGCAGTACTGAAGATTGGATCTATTAATCTATGAACTTTCAGCTGAAGTACCTATCCTTAGTGTGTGGTAAAGGAAGACTCTTAGACTAAGCAAGCCACAGAGAGAAAGACATCCTTAGAAGAAATCTGGGAAATAAAATGTCTCTGAGAAGCATTAGAGTGGTAATTACTGAACCCAAGACACTTGTGTACCACTGTTTATCAGCAGAGGGCTGAAAAAACAAACATCAATTATGTCACACTCTTTGCAATATTTGACTAAGTGTGTCTGTTCCAACGTGGTGAAAGAAATGAATTTTACAGCTGCTTCAAGAGAAGGGGGAAGGGGAGGCAGGAGGAAGAACCGCAGCTGCACTTGCCCTAGGGCTTTTGGCTTTTTCTCTTTGTGTGAGTGGTGCAACTGGAATCTGCTGTGTTTTATCAAACAAATGGCTCCCAGCAAGTAGGCAGTTTAACTTGATTAACCCAAGATAAATGTCACAAGTCTTACAGATCACAGAGGATTAGAGTTGGGGAGATGAACAGTGGCAGTCCTGGCTCATTATGGGCATCAGTGGACATCTGTGTGGGGGGGTCGTATCAGGGACTGCTGTTTACTGGGTATTTTTTTATCTGTTTATCATTTTCCTGTGAAGAACCAAGTGCCATCCTATTTTTTTCTGATTTGTGAAGGAAGGTGTTTGCCACAAGTGCTCTAAAACTTTGTGTACTGGGTTTGTGTGGTGGGGTTTTGGTAGTGGGTTAGGGGCCACAGGGGTGGCTCCTGTGAGAAGCTTCTAGAAGCTTCTCCAGCTCCAGGTCGGATCTGCCTCTGGCCCAGGCCGAGCCTGTCAGTGACAGTGGTAACACCTGTGGGAGGACAGATTTAAGAAGGGGAACCTGCAGTGAGGGGGGGGGGGGGGGGGGGGTGGAATGCGAGAGGAACCCCTCTGCAGGTGCCGAGGTCAGGGAAGGAGGAGGGGATGCCCCTGCAGCCCGTGGTGAGGTGGCAGGCTGTGTCCCCCAGCCCACGGAGGGGAGTGGGGGAGCAGATGCCCACCTGCAGCCCGGGGAGGAGCCCACGCTGGAGTGGGGGATGCCCCCCAGGATGGCCGGGACTCCACGGGAAAGCCTCTGCTGGAGCAGTCTGTGCCTGAAGGACTGCAGCCCATGGGAAGGATGCGCGTTGGAGAAGTTCATGAGGGACTGTCTCCTGTGGGAGGAACCCCACAGTGGAGCAGGGGATGAGTGAGGAGGAGTCCTCCTCCCCCTGAGGAGGAAGGAGTGGCAGAGACAAGGTGTGATGAACTGACCACGACCCTCATTCCCTGTTCCCCTGTGCCACTGGGGGAGAGGAGGTAGAGAAAATTGGGAGTAGAGTTGTGCCTGGGAAGGAGGGAGGGGTGGGGGGAAGGTGTTTTAAGATTTGGTTTTACTTCTCATTATCCTGTTTTGATTTGATTGGTAGTAAATTAAATTGATTTTGTTTCTTCCCCAAGTCGAGCCTGTCTTTTGCCCGTGACCATAAGTGGGGAGTGATCCCTCCCTGTCCTTATCTTGATCCACGAGCCTTTCTTTATATTTTCTCCTCATCCTGCTGGGGCCAGGGCGGGGAGTGAGCGAGTGAGCGGCTGCCTGGTGCTTTGTTACCGGCTGGGCTGAAACCATGACACTTTGTTGCAGCAAAGAAAGAGATCCTGACCAGATATGAGATATAGCAAAAAATGTTCACAGTGGCTTGTGTTTGGATACCTGATTTGAGCAGGTTTGGACCTAGTGACCAGTAAAAGTGAAATCTTGAACATACTAGGTACAGGGCTAGTTTAGACAGTGGAAAATTGTAGTGGATAGGAGCTGTTTTCATATGAAAGAGATAGGGCTATCTGAAATATTATATATGGTATACTACAGCAGAGAAAGTGATATCTGATTCATTGTGTACACAAGAGTTAAGACAGTTTCCCCTTAGCATGGAGCATGTTCCTGAAAGAAGAGCTAGTTGTTGGCATGAAGAAGGTTAGAAGAGGAAATAAAGGGATATTTGCAGCATGCAGAACAGTGTGGTACAGTGATCCCCAAGTTAGCTCCAGAACCAGAAACCTCATCACAGGCTGGGAGAGAGGGGAGTGTGAAAGGTAAAATTCATCAGAGGTGGGAATGTGGAACAGAACAGTAAGGAAACACTGAGCTCGGGCAAGAGAGAACGTGTACTCTTACCATCCTCCACTTGTAACAGAAGAACTCTGGTATTGAAAAAAAGAAAACAAAACAGCATAAGAAAAGGCTAGGCTGCAATAATTCAGCAGCCTCTGGACTTCCGGCCAAGGAAAGATATCATACACTTTCTGCTGAATTCTTGCTTATAGTCCATCTAATCCTCTAGAAGCACTTTTTTTTCTAAAATTTGCGTTTTATCTTGAATGTGAAAGCTGGTTTTGCCAAACATATTGTATCACATTATTTCCACTGAACACTGCAGTGTGGCAGTACATTTCCTGTTTTCAAATTTTATTAGACTGGAGTTGTGGAGCACTATCAAGTATCTCACAGATCCTTAAAACTGCTTAAACGTTGCGTAAGATAGTTCTAAATATTGCTGCTGCAAGACAATTGACTACAATTTGTGCAGTTACTGTGTTGTTCTCTCATATTAGTACATATAAAGTGGAATTGTACATAAATCACAACTTGTTAGTGGGAGATGATAGTTTTATTTTCCACAGAAGGTATTGGATACTGGAATGGATTGTTTCATGTTGTGGTGAGGAGCTGTTTGGCCAGATTCAGTGCCTGAATTTTAGCAAATAACTCCAGAGTGTGGGCAAGAGAGTTCTGTGGACCTCTGCTGCACTGAAGACACTCTTGCTAAGTCAGTCACATGATAGAGACGAAAGAACAAAATACTGGAGAGTCCCTGAAAGCAGAGGCTCAAGGACAGTGCCCTGCACGGAAACCCATGCTGCCACTGCCCATGCAAGTCTTGTCTTCTAGGCAGACAAATGGAGAACTCTGATTTTTGGATCTGTTGGGAGGTGAGGGCAAGGACTAATTTACTTCTAATTTGAGTAAAAGACAGATAAAAAATTGAGAGGAAGAAAAAGGTAAGCTTTTCTAAAAAATGGGATCCTACGTTACTGCCAGGTAGTCCAGAACTGTTGACTGGTCCCAGTCTTTTCTGATTTTGTGACAATTTGTTTCTGCTTCCTGCAGTAGTTAAAAATTACTATTTTTCCCTTAATACAGGTGACTCACTGGCACAGTCCATACTTTTTTGCCTACTTCCCTGCAGCCTCTTCCTTCCCAGCTCTTCTTGCAGATATGTTGTGTGGTGGAATAGGATGTGTGGGCTTCTCTTGGGTAAGTTTACCAGGGTACGTACCACTATGTGGAAATGGTGCTTCACCTTGCCGAGATTTTAAGCATTTCAGTAACATTCTTCAATGAAATTATTGATTAATGGCAGTGAAGTCACAGGACTATTTTTATAGGTACATTTCCTTGACTAAATAGATGTTTTCACATAGACACCCTGAATGACTCCAGGAATAAAAGGCTATTTCCTCTTAGAAGTTTTGCCCTTGAAAAATGACCAGCATTTAGGATTAGTGGTAGCAGTGCTAACTTACTGGTAATTCATTAAGTAGTATGACTGATGCCTGTCGCCTGGTGTTGTTACTTCTCTTATCATCTGGATGAATGGAAAATTGTGTTTAAAAACCCCACATTCGTATGAGATGGGCTCTTCTCAAAAGAGATTGGTACTTGAGGTTGGAAAAAAAAAATGCAAGATGCAAATCTTAGCTTTAACATTTGATAGTCATGATTCTATGTGAGGCCCAGTTTGAAATTTTTTTAGTAAGTATTAGAAACAACATGCACAAAATGGTCTTCAGGTCCCTAATTTAGCTGTTAAAGTTGGCTAGTCTCTTCCTCTATAATCAAAAGACAGAGAGAGAAAGAGTTATGCTTGCTCTGGTAGATCCCATTTCTCTTCATGGTCTAGTGAGGTTGTTCCCTCTGTTCTATTTTTCAACCCAGGCGGCAAGTCCAGCTTGCACAGAGCTGGAGACTGTCATGCTGGATTGGCTAGGGAAGATGATTAATTTGCCTGAAGAGTTTTTAGCTGGCAAGGATGGCCAAGGTGGAGGAGTCATTCAGGTAAGAGGGGACATAAAAAAAAGAATACGGGATGAGTTTGTGGGCTTTATGATTTTGTAAAACCTTCATACCAAAACATTAATAAAGGAAAGATATATTTTTCTTCTGCCACATGGGTTCCTTTCAGATTTTCAGAAAGACTGATGCTCTGTGAGAATGTCCACAGGTTGGTAGGATCATCCACGAAAGTAATGATTTTGTTTTCAGAGCAGCTGAATTCTGAAACTCTTCTCTGTGAAGAACTGCTAGTAGTTCAACATAACAGCACAATTTGGGCTTAAAATTAAAATTATAATGTTGAAAAGTCATGTAGGATGGAAACTTTAATTTGTTGATCAAGTGAAGTGAGCTCATGCTTACCAACAATGTGCAGCAATGTTTTGTGGCTGAAAACAGAAAAAAAACCTTCTCAAATAGAAATATATCTGAGGATTTTGAGTAGAGGACTGTCCTAGTTTCAGCTGGAATAGGGTTAATTGTCTTCCTAGTAGCTGGTACAGCATTATGTTTTGAGTTTGGTATAAGAGGAATGTTGATAACGCACTGATGTTTTCAGTTGTTGCTAAGTAGTGTTTATACCAAGTCAAGGATTTTTCAGCTCCTCATGCCCAGCCACCAAGAAGGCTGGAGGGGCACAGAAGTTGCGAGGGGACACAGCCAGGGCAGCTGCCCCAAACTGGCCAAAGGGGTATTCCATATCATGGGATGTCATGCCCAGTATATAAACTGGGGCCAGTTGGCCTGGGGGGGTGGCTTGGGAACTAACTGGACATCAGTTGGCGATTGGTGAGCAATGGCATTGTGCATCGCTTGTTTTGTATATTCCAATTCTTTTATTGTTATTGTAATTTTATTATTGTTATTATTATCATTATTAGTTTCTTCCTTTCTGTCCTTCCTTTCCTGACAAGGATCACGAAAAGTGGTTACAAAGGCTTCCATGAAGTCCAGCTTATACATGTGCAATTGTTTACTTCAGTCAGTTTCCAAAACAGCTTTCCTTTTTTTCAGAAAAAAGTGTCAGAGATCAAGCAATGGATAAGAACATAGGAGACAATCTTCTATAAGTAGAAAAAACAGATTATAGTAGAAAGTCTATCAGTCTTTGTCAAAGAAGTTGAAATTATTTTAAGAAGTTCCTCTTATATAACAAAATGAAATATTGGAATAGTACAATAAAATGAAGAGCTGCTTAAAATTTTCACCTAAATGGTTCTATCAGTAGATAACACAATTTTTAGACTACACTGCAGTATCCAAACCAGAACAAAACTCCAAACTTTGTTGACTTAATGAAATGATGTTGCTTAATGAAAGCCTACAATGTCTGAACAGAGTATCTGTATGATAATGAATATATAATCAACGGGCAAACTTGCATGCATAATAAAGCTATATTGTTTGCCAGCCATGGCTCCACTAGCGCATGGTCTTTCTGCAAATGCAGACTCTGGTCACAACTATTAATCTAACTAAAATAGATCTCGACTATGGAAAAGACTGAATTTTAAATAATTGTTCTGTGCTCCTTTAATCTCTGGCCCTGGTCATTGGAGGCCAGGGCACAATCCATTTTATTCTAAGGTAGGCTTCTAAAATACATCTGAATTACATGCTAGAAGTGGGAGCTGCTTTGATCTCAGCTGCAAATGCCTACTGCATATTCCAATGAATTCTTCCCAGCATCTTCCCAGGCAAGTATGAATTTAACCCAACTGCTATGATTCTCCTAGGCAGAGCTGCACCTACACCAGTGTATTTCCTGTATAACTCTTTACTCATCTGCTTGCTCTGTTAGGATCTTTATTATTATGACTACTAGGGAGGGGGTTATGTTCAAGAAATCAAGGTTCTGTCATGTGTCTCAGCAGTACTTATTTTGTACCAGTGAAAGCAAGCAATTATGCCTGATGGTTATCAGCACGAAATACTGCCCTTCCAGGCTGACAATGCTGGATTGCCCATAATTTTAATCAGAAACCAGTCCGTTTCAGGAATCGAAAGTGGGCTCCGTGTTCCTGCTTACGATGAAGTAATTTGTGCTGCAGATCTTTTCTTACTCTTGAAACAATAATGATACAAATAAGAGAGCATGAGGCAAAGACAACATAAGTGTGTGAAAGTGCCAGTCATTCTCTTGGTAAATACCAAGTAATTATTGTGGTATTGGGTAAAACTGAGCCTGTGAAAATTGGCTCTTAATTACATTTGAAGGTCTATGTCGATATGAAGCACTTCTGTGGTGTGCAGGATGACACATGAAAATGGCAAAAGATGAAAGAAAATTTCAGTTCAGAGCTCTGGTGGACATGAACATCAGCTCTTGCTGATATTTCTTCCGCCTCTTGAGCCTGCTTGCCATGGCAACCTTTATTTGCTTGCGGTAAAAGGAAAGGTATCATCATCCTTCACTTAATGCAGAATACAGCATTCAAGAGGAGAAAAAAACAGCTTTTAAAATAAGTGGGAAAGCAACTTTCTTCCTGAAGCTTGTATCCTGCTGTTCATTCTAGACAAACTGCTGAAAAGTATAGCTACTTTGAATTTTAAAGAGCTTTCTTGCTCTGAAAAGAGAAAGTATTTTAAGGGTGAAACAAAATGAGACTCAGCCTATCTTTGATCTGGTAAGGAACACTGCTGATTTATCTTTCTTGTCAGTTAGCCGAATAGTTCAAGAACCAAGGGGGTTTTGCCTCAAAAATATTTAGTGCAAGACTTTGGTGCCAAGTGAATAGAAGAGCATTACAAATCAGGTTCTGCAAACTCTGTAGGCTTCAGTATAAAAAAGGTGACTTATGAAAACTGAGGCAAGGTGAAAAAGCCTGTGCCTATCATGAGACATCCAAAATCATTTCCAAGTTGCTGGATTCAGGTACCTTTAGGCTATGACCCAGGTGTATGTCAGGAGGCAAGATTCAGCTGGACAACAGGCCGTTCCTTTTCATCCATGTTTCTGTGCAAGGAAATTCATATAAGAACTGTTGTATACCCTGAATATGCACCAGCCTGGATGAACAGCCAGGAATGCTAGGACATCTTGTGGCATTCCTCAGAAGGCTGAGGCTATTCTTGAGCCCAGGTCATTTGCTTGCCCAGCCAGGCAGTCTCCAGAATAGTGGGGGCTTAAATTTCCAGATCTCAAATTAATGTCTTAACCTTTGGAATTTCCTACAGCCATTTTCTTTTATACATTTGTGCACATTTCTTTAATATGCATATTTCTTACATGTCTTGGAAAGACACTAACGGTTTTATAGGGCCTTCTCATTACAGGAAAAAAAAAAAAAAAGCTGTTTTGTCCACATATATCTGAAAGATTTTCATGTATCCCCTTAAATATATATTTTAATAAAAGTAATAATTAGTATTATTTCCCACATATTAAATGCAAGGGTGCCAGAGCTAACTTTACTGTGAAGAACCCAGGTTTAGAAAGGTTGTTTTCAGTGACTTGCCTGATGCGAGATGGCATAAGGTCTTGCACACAGGCTTTATGTTGCCCAACTTCGTTGTGAGGACATACAACTTACCTGAAAAACTGTGCGAGCATCACAATAAGTTGCAGTGGTTTGCACAAATGAAAAGTATTCTCGCCTGCTGAATTGCTGGAAAGGATATTTCAGGCAACATTGTCTGATAGTGTATGCCCATTATGCAGGTCTTCTGATTATGCAGTGTTCTTTAGAAAATTATATACTGCTTGTAAAAAAAAAAAGAAAAAACCCAGCTTCTCAGAAAATAGGTGATGTTCTTGACTAAAACATTTCTCACATCTGCTGGACACCCAGGACCCAAGTCATTATATTCTAGTTCACAGGACTGTCAGGAAGCATGGGGTTTTTTTTTCATTGTTACTTGGGTAACATTGTGCTAAGCATGGCAGAAATAGTTTTGCTAACAAAGACATGATGACAGAAGTTTCTCATCAGGAAACTTACACTGTGTGAAATTCATCTCACATTTTGTCAGATAAAGTTGAAGATAGAAGGAGGTACCTTTAGAGGAACCATTTATTTCAGTCTAGAATATTTGCCTAAAATAGATGGAATTATTGCTTTCTGGATGGGCTTACCTCTCTCCACGGAATACTAAGGGACCCTAAACAATTATTTTATCTCAGATATTTAACTTTTTAGGCAAATAAAGTAAGATGAATCAGATCTTGAAAGTTCTTTATGTGTAAGATGAAGATAATTGTGTGCATGCTCTTGGCATCATGAGTTTTGAGTACTACGGACAGGCATGATTTCCTGGTGTTCAGATGTTCTGATTAATATTCTGAGTTATGGTCTGGCTACAGACCATATGCAGAATAAGACTAAATGGGGAGATTGCCAAATTGTGTTTTCTGTAATTAATGGACAGAATTTCCTTCACCACTTGCTTCTACGTGGAAGTTCTACCTTACTTGACCCAAGAGGGATATTTGTTTTCCCACACCATTCTGTATCTGTAGTATTTCCCTCAGTTGCCATAATGCTGTATGCAGCAGCAGCAGCTATAAGAAATGCACAAAACCGTCTCCAGCTCATCTTTGTGCTCTGATCCAGACCCTGGGGTCTACATTCGTCAAATCCCACACCACCAGAAAGGCAGATAAAATACATTCATCATGGCAATACATTTAGTAAATATTTAGGGACTGTCCTTTTTCCTGCTTACTCGGTTCATGAGGCTCTTGAATTTCAGCTGGACTGAGTTTATTCACTGTTGAGATGTTGACGTGTAGAAGGCAGCTTTGTCTCATATAAATAGCTCAGCTAAC
Source organism: Aquila chrysaetos chrysaetos (assembly GCF_900496995.4). Lineage (NCBI taxonomy): Eukaryota > Metazoa > Chordata > Aves > Accipitriformes > Accipitridae > Aquila > Aquila chrysaetos. The sequence goes on from NC_044007.1 coordinate 76,378,614, forward strand.
TTCAGTATTAGGAGAAAGTCTGAGTTCACTGGGATCATTCTCATGTATGAAATCTGTAGGATCAGGCCCACCTCCAGTCATACTTCTTTAATAAGACTTCCCAAATATTTAAACATTTGTTGTCATTAGTAAGTATACAGAGGTCTTCAACAAAGGGAGGATAGAATTTTGGTACAGGATAAGAAACATCACTCCAAAATTAGCTAGTTGACACTGGGGATATTTCTGAGACATACTTATTAATACAAGCAACTATTCATCACACTGTTATGTGCTTGGCAGAGGAAGATTCGTGTGACAATTGTTCAACTTTGAAAGTACCTAAAAACTCGATCTTGTGAACGGACACCCAAACCCACTGAAATTTATGAACATGTTTACTAACTGTTACTTATAGCTTAAAAGAGCAGTTTAGAGCATGTTTCACCTGCCTGTTCTAGAGGAAAACCGTAAAAAGAATTTGTGGGAACTTGTATTCTCTTGTGAAATTTATGGAACAATTGATACAAAAAATTCCCCTCTTTGTTGTCACAGAGTATCCAAAAGGCAATTTAAACTCATGTTTTGTGAATCAAAGTGCAATTTAAAAAGTGTGTGACTGTTCCTTTCATCTCAGTGTTTTTGAAGAAGAAAACATCCATAACTAATACTTTGAAATGGAGTTAGCTATTTTGAATCATAACTTTTTTGCTTTTTCAGTGTTTTTTTCTCTTTTAGCCACAATAATTGACTTGCCGAGGGTAACTCTAAATGTTAAATAAGCGTTATAATTATGCATGTTGCTTGACAGGAGAGTTGACAGATTCTGATGAAAGTTAAATGTGTGGAAATATGGAGTAACAGAAATCAACAGTTACTCTGCCATTGTTACTGGTTAACAAATGATTGGTGCCTGGTTTGAGATCCTTTTCACATATGTTTAAGTCTATGAGTCCAGCTTTCTAGCACTGATTGCAAGGCTGGTGCCTAAACTGAAGAAGCATAGAGATTAAAGAGAGCAGACAGAGGCATCAGGAAGGAAGAGACCAAGATCAAATAGAGATTCCTCCCTTGCTGTCACACATATTCCTAAAAAGCAGGAGATTGCGCAGTTTCTCATATGCAGTTTCTGTTAATAACTTTGCAGATTCATACGGAAGAAAATGTTGCTTTTCTTTTTCTGGAATGTCCTTCTTTTGAACCGTCCTTCAATTTGTCCCACAGGGAAGTGCAAGCGAGGCCACCCTGATTTCACTGCTTGCTGCAAGAACAAAAACTATCAGATGGTTGCAATCAGAAAAGCCTGAGCTAACAGAAGCAGACATCATGGGCAGGCTGGTGGCCTATGCTTCCGATCAGGTGAGTACCTCTCAAAAACATGGAAACATGGGGTCTATACTTAACATTCAGACATCTCAATAGGTAGGTTAATTAAGTATAAACTGTGTGGATTGGTGACTATTTGGTTTTGCTTGTTTAAATCTTATTGTACATCGTAAGTGGGCTGGTATCTCATGTGCACTAGCATAATACAAAGAATAAGTATCCAGAGGTCAGTGTTACATAAATATTACTTCTTTACAAAAAGAGCTCATTTGAAGTAAATAAGGATACTTGAGTAAGGTGTTAATTTCAGTTGTGTTGAGTAAGTCTAGACCATCTTTTGTTACATCTAGGCTTGTGTGTCCATGTGTGCACACATTATTTTCCTCCTACATACACATGTGCAAACAAACACACGTACATCCTCCCCCTGTATGCGTGCATGGGTGGAGGTGCATGCACACAGACAAACCTAGTGCATGAATATAAAGCAAATTGGTCATAGTACTTGAAGAAGCCCAAACGTTTTTTTCTTTTTTTTTTTTTTAAAGAAAAAAAAATCCTAAGATCTCCATGTATCAATCCAGCTAAGAAATCTTACAAGAAAACAGAAAATGTAATCCTTGATTTCTGACTGTGAGTGGTATTTAGCAGACTGAGTTAGGCTAAATTCTCAGCAGGCCAGGACCATGAGAGGCTTTTACTGTTAATGAAAGCAAATTTTAGTCTTGGCAGTTCTGCTGCTCCTACCTTTCTGACACACTAATCCTGCTGAAGGGCCAAGCAATGTTGTTTCTCTCAATAGCTGTGACATTTTCTTATCTACATGTCCATGAGATAGAAGAAACTTCCTTGGTACTTGATGTTTAGTTTAAAGTAATATCTGATTATGCAGAATAAAATGGCCAGGTTTCAGGCTTACCTTGATTTACTACTAAGTTTATGTTAAAAATCACTGGAGAACAAGTTAAAAGTACACTTGCTCTTTGCTGGTGGGAAGAGGGACTACACTTCTAGGGTGAGAAGAGTCAGGACAAGAAAATATGAGGAAAGATAAGCTGTGTTCAGAAGGCACAGAGGATGTTTGTCCTTTTTTTTTGTGTGGGACCCTAAGGTCTGTATTGCACAGACGGCCAGTCCCAGAGCTCAAACTCTGACCCAGTGATGCACAAAACCTTTTACTTGTTTTCATTTTTTGTCCCATGTAAGTGGCAGACCTGAAATGAGGACTGACAGGCCTTCCTGCCTACTGAAGGTCAGAGGATCTTATGTTTACAGAAGGATTTGCCTTAAGATATTGCTGACCTTTCAAAGCAGATTGTTGCAGAGCTCACCGGTCCTTCTGCATTAAGAACAGACCTGCATGACTCATAGGCAGTAATCCACAAAAGAAAGTAAACCAAAGCCATTCTGTGGAAGAGAAAACCATGCACTGACAGAGAGCAACGCTGCAAGAATGCATTAGGAGGGAGGTAAAAAGCTGCCTCTCGAGACTCAAAGCAGAAGGCTGAACTCAGATCTCATGTATCTTGGGAGATCATTTTAGCTTCTAGGCATTTGGGGAAAATTTTTATCGCATCGAAATAATTTTGCTTTGTGTTAGTGAGTACAGAGCAGGACTGGCAACTAATCTTTCCCCAGTAACTACTTGGGGGGTTGGAGAAAACAGATGAGGATGCCTGTCTGTTTTACTGCCTGGGCTATCCTGGCTGAGGCTCCTCTTGCAAGGGATACTGCATGTGAGACCTCGGAGCTGAGAGGAGCATCCAGCTACCCCAGACAGTAGACACCTGACCAGGATTGGGACCAGGACAGAGGTCGGAGTAGTTTTTTGATATTCTCAAAATTTCTCAGGCCATTTTGTTCATCAACCTTTTTTTGCCATGTTTATTTGGCTACCTTAAGCAGCTGCCCATTCATTTCACTGATTTCTGCTTGGTTCCTTGCTCTCCTCGAGGGTGGTGGGAGATTCCCGAGTACTTTGCTAAGGACTAGGAATTCCATGGAGCAGCAGGTTACTAAAGATTTGTTATAATATTTGTTATAATGCAAAAGCATCTTGGCAGTTTTAACCTTAAGGTTGTGAATGGCTGTGGTTATCAGAGAGCCTTACTGCAATTTTGGAGGCTTGAGGAAGCAGTTCAGAGGTTCTGACTGGCTAACAACCTTAGTGTGTTATTATAGTTTGCTTATTTGCAATTCTTGCATAAATCAGCTATAAAATACCTCTTCCTATTGTACACTTGAATGAAGTGTGGTATTGCTATGGTACACACATTGTTTTCCACTTCAAAAAGTTATATTTCAAGTCTAGACTTCCAAATTTTCTCAAGTTGGTGCTGAATTAGTTTACCAAAATGCTTTACCAAGAGGCACTGATGAGATACAAGTTAATAGTAAATCTGCCTTTAAAACATGTCATTCCAGAGATATGTGAAGTCGAAAGGCAAAAACTTTATCTTCATCTGGTCTTGTTCAACCTATGTTTTGGCTTAATCTTCTCCGTGATTATATGCTAAATTAGAATAGAATTAGTAAGTGCTCTTGTAGGCACTAGCAAGAACCAACAAGATGAGTAGGATGGAGATTATGAATGAGAATAGACACAATATGAAAAGGTGAGGAATTTTTCTCTTTCAAATTAATGACAGTTAATGACATTGTAGAAGGTGAAAGGTAAAATAGCTTTTTTTGGTTTTAGTTATGCTCTAAAGGAGAGTATTTTGTGGCTAAGCATACCTTTTACTGTTAATAGGTTATTATTGTATCATACGTCACAAATGTATAAGAATTTCTTAATGGTATCTTTGTTTTTATTTACTGAGATGTGCTTTTAGGTTCTAAAAAATATTATTTAAGGGCAATGCAAATAAAGTGGGTTATAAATAAAATAACATATTGGGAATGATCCTTAATTGCCTAACAAAATGAATGAATGAATGATTGAACCACAATTTAGTCAGTAGGTAATCTAAAAAAAATGGTCATGTAAGAAAATATCTCAGTCTATACCATATCATAACGTATATTTTTTTAGAGTTCAGCAAAGCTGTGCACCTTTAAAATATGCTAATCAGCAACCGAATCATTATTAGGCAAGCTGATTATCTACATGTCTTTTGGTTGATTTAGAGACAAATCCTGAAGCTCTTAATCAATCCTACCTAACTGTGAACATGTTAATTAAAGCTCTCACTAAGGTTAATTGAACTCTTGTCTGAATGATGCCATGGCAATGGTCTCAAGAATACTTCAGGGTTTCTATTACTGTATTTTTGTGTGTGTGTATGTATATATACAAATGTGTGTCCATCTGTGTGTCTGTATGAAAGAGGGAGCGGTATGTATTGGTTACATACCAGCAACAGTCCCAGGATCTCAAGTATTGCTTTACTTGAAAGAAATGAATTTTTTTCTTTTTAAATTCAAATGAACTTCTTACATTCCAGTAAAAGGTATCTGTCTTAAAACTTGCTCATTTCCTTGTAGGCTCATTCATCAGTGGAAAGGGCTGCATTAATTGGTGCTGTGAAGATTAAAAAAGTTTCTTCAGGTGATACATTTAGTGTTTGTGGTTCAGCCCTGAAGAAAGTTTTGGATGAAGACAAAGCTTCTGGTCTTATCCCATTCTTTGTGAGTACTGGATTTTAATTAATCAGTGGATTTATTGCTTCTGATAAGCTATTTTTGACATGAATAGATGATCTCATCCCTAACAGAGGGATCGATAGGCAGCCTAGCTAGAATACTAGGACAGGTTCCATGAGTGTTCTTCACATAGCTTTCTGTGCAGGAGGAGCAACTAATTTGAGCAGCTGGTTGCACTTCTCAGCAAAAATGATGTTTTAAAAGGACTTAAAGTTATATTAGACAGTTGAATAAATGGAGGTGAATTTTGTAGTTGCAGGTAATCCTGCAGTGTTATAATCTCCTAACACTTGAATTCTGAAATGCCTCTTTTACAAAGGTATACCTTTATTTTTCAGGTTCTAACTTACTTACATGTAAAACAAGTTTAAAGGCAATAAATTAAATGATGGTATCAAACTTAAGTATTTTCAAAAACCAATAGTTTCCACTCCTCACTATTTCAGCAAATAAATGAACCTCCGTAATACACCCCAAATAATCATCAAGATCAGATATTGTCAGACAGGTATTTGTGAGTATATGACTTGTCTCTATGAGGTGAGCCGTAGGGAATCTGGCTGTGGAAGCTTTAGGTGGCATCATTTCTTGTTATCTGTCCACTTTCTTTTCCTGTGATTCCTGCTTCCACAGCAGTCTAGCAAAAACAAATGTGTTTATATCTCAGTAGCTAAAGCTCATACTCCCCCAGTTTTTGACACAGAACAGTGTTAGATTGGATAAAATTCTGAAGTTTGGTTCTACTATGATAAGCACCTTATTGAAAAGAATATTTGCTTATTCATCAGATCTGATCCTGCTGTCAGTTCAGAACACCATCTTATTATTTCAAGTTAAAACAAGATATTACCATTTGTTTTTTTCATGGAGTAAGTAACCTCTGATATGTTTTTGTACATCATCAACAAAATGTTTTGCTCATTTCCAAGCATTATGCCTCTACAAAACTTGCTATAGACCATGGGCTGTATAGATCTATTAAGGGGTATAATTTACTACCAAGAACATGTTTTTACTGGCCTCCACGGAAGAAAAATAGGAGGGAAGAAAATATTTTAGAAACCAAGAACTTCAGAAATGGGATTTTTTAAGACAGTTAAAAATATGTCATGATTTTTTTCAGAAAAGTCATGTCTGACTTGACGGTTGTTTCTTTTCTTTCATGTGTTAACATTTTGAAAAGGGCTAATGTGACTTAAACTTCTGTGAACTGTTTTCAGAAGAATTAACAGATTAAGCTTGCTTATAGTCATGGATAAGTGCCAAATGGGACAAAGAATCTTCAATTTCACCAAGCTCTTTTGAAAATGTAATCTTTTTACTCTTCCTGTTATTAACCTTTAGTGTCTGTTTTTATGTAGTATGAGGATGACTAGGGTGAAAAGTGTTTTCCATATGTATAGAATGCTGCTAATTCCTAGCCTGCCTAGAACTAGTGAGTCTTCGGAATGACCAAACACATCCCATCAATTGCTTTCCAATATAAGAAGACTATAACTGAGAAACAAAGCATCTCTAGGGCTTCCAAAATGAACTTTCTTCTGTGGGCTGCACCCATTGAAGTGGAGATGTGCCATAAGGCATGTTTTATTTCTCTGTTACATGGTACCAGCTCAAAAGATCTTATATAGGATCCTACTTGTTTATCTCACTGTTAATTTTAAACAGTTACAAGTACAGCACTATATCACATCTCTGTGCACTAACTACAAAGTTAATGTGTTTTTTCCTCACCTTTTGTCTATTAACAAAAAATTGCAACTTGCCCCTGATAAATATTCATTCCTTATTAATTTTTCTATGTGTAGCAAAAAGAAATAAAAAATTCTGTTTTATGTACTCAGTGACACCTTTACAAAGGGTGATTTAACTGTTGTTTTTCTTCCTCTGTTTGCTTAGCTGTGCAAAACAGGCTTTCAAAGACAGCAAAGGCTCAGTCTGAGTTAATATGGCCTGTACCAGGTCTTCCATTTATTTGTATACATAAAACATGTCAGCTTAGATTAAACTAGATCTCATTATCCTTATGGTTGGCCTCTTAACTGAAAAGGTGTGTTAATTCTCTGTCATGCTGAGCAGCAGTCCATGCACTGTATTAGTGCTCCCTTTTCTGGCTCGCAGATTTCAAAAGCCTTTCCATTTCTTTTGTTCTTGAGTAATTTGGTGCTATTTTATTTTGTCCTGGTGACAAAGATATGCACATTGCCAAGGAAACACCTTATGCCACTTTATTCCTTGTCTCCCTGTATTCACTGATCCTTCACTAAGGGGAGTGATTCAACATCAAAGCAAAAAGTTTAACAGAAGAAATTCTGCCTGAAGAGACTTGCAACAGCAGAGAGATCATTCCTAATGAAGACATCTTGGTTGCATCCAAGCTGATGCAGTCTTCCTTATCAGCAAAAAACCCAAGTTTTGTAGGGAATTTGTAGGGATTAAAAAGGAAATTAACTAGATAGAAGTGCTTTGCTTGTAGAGGTGAGTGGAGAATCAGGGGCGCATTTGCTTGGTGTGAAACAGGTTCTCTCATTACAGCAATCTGGTAATTATAGGTTTGCTTTTCACATACATAGGATTTGGCAGTCGGCCTGTTTTTGGGAGAGGCATTGTCTTTAAAATGAGTCTTTGAATTCCTGTCCACCATCAATATCTTTTAGCACTAGTAATGTGTATATCATTTTGTTCAGTGAAGGCTATTGCCAATTAGTGTACCCAGACGTCTAGTTTTGGTTTCTAATTTGGTTTCTAACACAAGTTTCTAATTCAGACTTGTGTTAATTTGTCTCTCAAAATACTTTTGCAGAAATTGAAACAGAGATATTTTCATATAGTAAAGCAAGCAGACTGTGCAAACAAAGCATAGTGTCAGGTGTTGAGGCACTGAAGTTGCTACGATTTACTGAGGAGCAATTTCCAAGTGTGGCTGATATGCAGCCTTTCATCTGGCCACCAGTTAAGGGAGACCTTTAAAGCATGTACTGAAGTCATGTCTATTTTATTAATTATAAATGCTAACTGGTGGCTAAGCATGTGTGTAAATGCCTTTCTCAGTTGGGCCCTATGCTCTCAACTTGAGACAGGCCTCTACGTTGGATGATTGTTGACCAGGATTCTCAAATGTGGAGACCACTAAGTTAAGCACAGCTAAATTCAGACGTAGTATACACTGCATTCAAGCCTAGTTCACTTGAACATGTGTAAGTTCATAAAGCCTGTGAGCTTTATGCTGTCTTTCATAAATCAACACGGATATATTGCAGCTGGCATATATATAGTACAATATACTTCAACAACCTCATCCAGTATAAAGCTGCTGTAAGGTGATCGCCTTGCTGCTGAACAAAGGCCCAGAGTGAAATCTTTCTGATTCTAGCTGAAATGACTCTTCTGAATGATGATCTGCAGGATATTAAGAAGCAGGCTGTTTGTATCTGGGACTCACTTGGGAAACAATAAATCAGAATTAGAATGACAGAGGATCCATCTTTTCAGCAGAAGTTAACACTTAGATCCTGACCACAGACTTCCATTTGGAAGAAGCATTCTTGAGACACGTACAGATGTCTAGGGTGACGTTTCTTAACCCACAGTTTGTGAATAATTGCTGTTTCGTAGAATACTGAATGGTGGTTTAGTAAACTGTTGCAGTTTTTTTCAAGCCACAGGCATTCTCCTGAGTACAAGCTGGCAAACAAATGAGTAGGTGAAAACAAAAACAATAAGAGAACATTGAAAGTTCTGCTTCATTTTAGTTAATTGCAAATGAAAAGCTTTGTGGCGAAACTGTGCAAAATGTGTCCACATCTTTTTCAAAAGCTGTAGGAGGTCTTCCAGTTGAAAAGATTGAGAGTCATTGCTCTCAGGCATCATAAAGATTCATGCGTGTTTCGTGACATAGCTCTTGATTTCAGGAAAGTAATACATGAGATGACTGATGCAAGCATTTTAGCTGCTTTGTATTCGCAACCAGGGCTGAGTCAAATCTGAAGTGCACAGCCTGAAAAGGAGAAGGCCTGCAGGCTATACTGAGCCATCAGTCCCATTTCTGTGATGCAACCTGTCTCCCGCCCTTTGCACAAATGTGATTTTGCCAGTGTTATACAGATCACAAATTGAGTTAGATTCATTGTGTAGTACTGAGGCAGGGTGATGAGAGTCCTGACAAGAGCACATGCTGTCACTTTAAGTGGTTTCTGAGAATTAGAACAAGTAGCTTTGAGGCTTAGGCACCTGCAGAGAGGACAACAAAATTATTTTAGAAACATGCATACTTTACAGAATAAGCCATTATTTAAACAAATATGTTTGAACTCATATAATCTCTCATTGAAGCAACATACTCCTTATTCTGATTAGAAAGAGAATACTTTAACTGCAGTACAAAACTAATAACAATGTGTAACTTTCTTTTGTGAAATCTCCATCGTTATTTCAGTTGATGGACTAGCCAAGATAATTTCACTCTAATCTTGACAGAAAGTCCACACCATATTATCATAAAATATATATATAAATGCATAGCTAAGTCTATAGTGCACTCTATTTGGGTATTTTCCAATCCAATGGGTTAACCCCTACTCTTTATGTATATAGAAAAATTAGAATTTTCATCATGGTATCCTCCATTTCTTGTGACCCAATTTGTAGATCTGTAGTTCAGCCAAAGATGATTGTGGGAACATCTTGGATAGACAGCAATGCAATAAACATATTTTCACTCCCTACATGCATGCCCTCTTAGTAAAAAAGGGAGCAAACTTACTCCCTTTAAAAAAAAATAATCCTGCAATCTTTTTAAAGCAACCTCTCTCAAAGGATGATTAAACTTCCAGAGAAGTCGTAATGTATCTCAAGGCACTGTAATTATTCTGTTCTTCTCATGTGTCTCAGGAATATGGGAAGGCCCAGTATAGATACAGATCAGATTATTTTGAGGGAAAAATGTGTTGGCAGCAAAATTTTATTAACTATATATTCAATGGGCTTCTCATTTTCAGAACTGTATTTGTTTCAAACTCAGGTTCTTAGTAGCTTGATACAGAAAAAATACTGAATTGTTCCTTTCTTATTTTAATAATAACTCTTCCCATAGCCAATATTTTTTATTGGTGCAATGAAACATGATCGTAGCAATTAATATTGCTGTAATTGTGAAGTTGGGGGAACATGTGGACTGTCAGGGATAAAATGTTTTCAGGGTTTTATATGACTACATTTAACCAGGTCTGCCCAATACAAAGGCAGGGCATGACTTCCTCTAAGAGTGTACATAAATTCATATGAATTGAGTACTATATGAGTACTTTCCATTAAACAGAAAAACTCAGCTCCCTACAACAATTAAAATATCTCTGAGGTATATGGTATAATATAGATGCAGAAATGTTCAAAAGTGTACTCAAAAGAGAGGTTTTACCTCTCTAGCAATAGATTATTGAATTAGTTCAATGTTCTTGGGATGTATAATTTTAAATTTCTGGCTTTTTGAATACATATCTACTTGCCCTTTTTATTGTATGTTTGTTAGTGTGGGATTTCCTGGAAATTTTGAAAAATCTAGTTTAATAATTAGTAAAACAACCATCTTTCACTTTGCATGAATTCTCTAAAAACCTGGAACCTGCGAACAAAAATCCCATCACATTTATCCAACTGTTTGTCTCAGATTATTTTTCCAAGATGCCAGACCTTTCTAGTGTGCTGTTGCCACTTTACTTCATAGAATGAAAAGAAGAAAAAGAAGCTTGATGGGATATGTGAAAAGCAAAACCAAACAAACATGTTAAAACTTCATGAGAAGTTATTGGGAGGACTAGTTCGGGAACCCCCAGAGGGAAAAACAACTCTTAGTCCTGAGATGTGTACGGCACCTGCTTCAAGATGTGACTGTATATGATTTGTAACAGTCTACAATATCCAATAGCTGGTAGAAGTGAAAAAGTCAATAAAACCTCTAGCTTGAAAGCGGGTGACAACTTATGAGTGAGGATAAGTGTTCAGGGGAACAAATAAAAGGGTAAAATATTGGTAGCTATCAAGCAGCCTGTTTAATTAGAGCAGAAATAAGGGCAAATGTGTATCACCTTTTAAAAAAGAAGGAAAAAAGACCCTCCTGAAAAAGCTGGCATCATTTAACTTTTGAGTAATGGGAACTCCTAAAATTAACAAGATATCAGTGAAATGCAGGAGAGACCGCATGTGAATGTCCAAGCTAGAAGAATACAAAAGAGCATACACTTGGCAAGTGAAACATGGTATTAGGCTAAAAGAGATTATAGAATTTTGGCAAACAATTTGCTACTGGCATAATTACATGAAATTATTTTTCTCAGAAGTGGAAATCTTGTTGTGCTGGAGAGAGACTAAAAAGCTGAGAGCAGATAAGGCCACATCAGGTAACGTAAGCATGAGCAAAATCCTTTGCTACAGAAGTGCTTACTCACATCACAATGACTAACAGAACAGGGCAAAAGTCCACCCCATCCCACACACTCAAGCCACCAGCTGCACCTCTCAGCTGGGCACCGGCAACTTGTCCCTGTCCTGCAGCAGCTCTACAGCTAAGGCAGCAATGACAACAACGCACGCTGCTGTGCAATGAGGACATTCTCTAGTATAGCAGGAAGACCTACTGCACTGGACAAACTAAGCAGATGCTTAAGAAATAGAAGATATTACTTGGCATGTTGGATGAGCCAGAGAAGTCCAATGCAAAGAAGGAACCACTGGAAACGTTTCCTGATGGTATCACTCCTACTACAAAGGAGAGCAGTGAACTCAAAGGCCTTGCGTACCTACTCATTTTAGAGCTGTAAAACAAAAAGGCACTGCATGGAGTTTTAATATATAAGTGTATCTATGTTTTGCTGTGACAGCATGTTTGTTTCTTGAAAGCTCTAGTGGGTTGACAAGTATCACCTAGGTGTTCCTTTGTCTTCTTATAGGTCTTGTCATGAATTCACTGAGGAATGTGCACATATACACGCACCAGAAAAATGGAGCTAGTTGCAGATATATAGGGAAAAACAATGAAAGCAAAAGATAGTGCATTGACAGTGTACTTGGCAGAGAAAGTAACCAGAAGTACAAAAATAAAATACCAAAATTCTGGATTTTACATATTAATAGTCATCTCCTGGCTGTACTATAGTTTGTGTGTGACCTTGGATAAATGATCTAATTCCTTTGAATTTCAATACTCTAACTAAAAACCAGCATACTTTATTTGCTATTTGAACTGTAAAGTGTCTTTTATCATGGAAAAATCCAGTACAAATCAAAAACCACACCCAGCCTTTGTTAGTGCTTACAAAAATGAGACAAGGTGTTTAAAACATAAGTGTAGCAATGAAAGATAAAATAATGTCAGTTTGTATGCACTTGGTAGTTGGTTTGGGGGGTTATAATTCTACCTGCATATTCCCAGTAAATTACCATAGCTCATTTTCACCTAGTTATATTCTCTTTCTACTGTGAAACTTTAGCATTTTATGTTGCCTCTGCTTCTGGCTCACTGGTCATGCAGCAGGATACATTGAGTGAGACATTAACAGAATGAAGGAGGAATGGTTCCAGTATTTTAGGATGAATTTGGGAGAAGAAGTTTCTCTGGGAAAAAATCTTGCAAGCCTAATAGTGAACATACGCTACTAGTGAACAGGTCCCAGGCTGCAGGTCCATTGAGCACAGATCAGCTACAAGTCTCGGTTACAGAGCTGTGGCTCTTTAATTCAGGCAGTAACATTTTATGATCCATTCTGTCAACAGGAATTCCAGCACCTTTAAGTTGCTGAAGTTCAGAGCTTGCTTATATACCATAAACTGCAAATCATTTTGATGATAATTGATATGTGATGTTAGTATTGGGCCACATGATAAGCGTGTGGAACACATAGAAAATACATAAAATATAACATTAATATAATACTGTGACTATAATACATTACTTATCAGTCAATTTTAGATTAACATTCAATTTTATGCATCTGACTCAATGGACACTTATGGGACCTTTGAAAAAAAAAAATACTAGATTCTCAGAAGCTCTACTGATGGACAGGTATTGGCTAAAATAAATTTATTTTGCCCTATATCATCTATTCTCTCAGTTTATTGTTGGCTTTGCAGACAGGTTTTTTTTTTTTTCATTTGGTAATTTTCTTTGCTGTAACACTTAATTTTATTTGCCTTTGTTTTTTTGGCTCTGCAGTTCTGTGCGACACTTGGAACCACACCTTGCTGCTCCTTTGACAAACTGTTAGAACTGGGTCCTATTTGTAAGTCTTTGCTGCTACTTTCTACAATTGCAGATACAAGTTTAAGCCATGCTGAGTCATTTCCAGGGCATTGTGCAGCATCAGTGTCCAAATTCAATAAGGCTACTTATAGATGAGACCTTCAGTTACAGTTTGCTTTCTAATATTAGGTCCAGCAGCAAACTTGCATTCTCAAACCGTTAAAAGAGTACAGAGGGCATTGCCTCAAGGGTTTTTTGGGGGGCGCATATCTTGGAACGCTGTCAGTGAAAAATTACTGTAAGTGCTTCAGCCTGTAACACTTTTCTTCAAGCCCTTCTACCGGCAAGTGCATCTAGAGCAATGGTGAAGATCAGGGGAAAGCTGAACTCCAGTTCTCCTCTGCACCAAGTGTTTTGTTTCTATCTGGTTCTAACGACTATAAAAAGCAGAGAAATATGCACCAAAAATTCACATGTATTTTCCTTAATCCTTCCTCTCCCTTCCTCGATTTCCTTCCTCTTGCAAGAAAACAGGACAAATGCCAGTGTGTTTAATACCGTGACCGAGTCACGGACTCTTCTTAAGTATTTCTGTGTTATGGTCTGTGGTGTCAAGCTTTGATCTGCAAAAAGGCTTGGTCAAAAGCACACACTTGCTGGCTGATGAAAATGCAGCAGAAGCACACCATATCTATTCAAGTGTACGTTTAGAACTGAAAATTTATAGCTATAAGCAATTGGAAGCAGCCTCATAGAAATACAGCTAGATTTGACGTTCTGTTACTTTATTCAGGTGGGGCCTAAAACATTTGGGGTTTGTGTGGTGGTGACTTGCTCTGTGAGGTTTCCTGCCCTTCAGCACAAGCCCCAGAGACTCAGCTTCTCCCAGTCCTCCTTTCTAAAAAGGTTTCTAGTAGTCTGCTTAGCAGCTAGAGATTATTTTGCTGTTCAGGTTATTTCTATAGACCTGACCTAATAAAATAGTGACACCAATGCTTTTAGGTATAGCAACTAATCACGTGTTTCACCCAATTGCTCTCAATGATTTTCTGCTTGTGCAGCAGAGACCAGCAGAAGGATTGTGCACTACTCAAATCATAAGTGTCATGCTAGCTTTTCTGCATGCAGGTGAATTTTCTTCTTAGTATACATGAGCAGTAGTTCTATGAAATAAAGGCAGTGTCTCAAACCAAGTATATTTGAAAATATATAATCAGTTGAAATTTGAACATGTTTTCAAATAAACCTAAGCCGTGGATGTTATGAATAATGTTTTATTAGCCTTTTCCAGATATTTATGCAAAAAGAAAATGTAGTTCACAAGAATGCAAATCCCCGCATGAACTTGATGCCCAATTGCAGATCTGAATGGATATAGCTCTGTATGTGGAAATACCTATCAGAATTATTTGGTGACCAGTGTAAAGATGTTGTGTGGGCTTCAGTCATCAACTCATAGACCAGAATTGTTACCATGTGCATTAATACAGGTGATCTGTAGCAGAGTGTGAATACTAAATTAGAGAATACATGAGAGGCTCATATGCTAAAATATTTCTGCAGAAACCATTCAGTGACTAATCAAAACTAGCACTTTCTTAACCTTTCAATGCTTGCTCTTGCATAAGTGTCTCAGTCCTTGAAATAAACAGTTTGCTGCACATAGTTCAAAAGCATGCACAGGCATGTATATCAATATGTAAAAAATATTATTACCATAGAAATGATAACTACATCTCCAGATACGTCTTTTAAAAGTGTATTTTGTAATGGCTTTTAAATCAAAGTAATTTAATATTTTATGTTGCTTAATATTAATACGATAAACCTATACATGTAAGGACTCTGTTCCAGCAGAAGTCGGGAGGAAGAAGAATATGTTACGTATACATCTTTATGTATTAATGGAAACCCAGATGGTAGAAACATTTAATCTCTTAATTTAATTTTAAATTGGGAAAATAATAACATCAAAGAAAAATCTCTCAGGCACTTGGTTTCATGCAAATTAATAGGGCTTTTTAATCTTCTGTTTAATTTATTTCCCCTTCAATTACTTTTGTTTTAGGTAATAAGGAAAATATCTGGATGCATATTGATGCAGCCTATGCTGGGAGTGCATTCATCTGCCCTGAATTCAGGCATCTTTTAAATGGAGTGGAGGTGAATGAAGTGTTTCTTCTCTAGCAGCCTGCTAAAACCTTGCTCTTCCATAGAATTTATGTTTTTCTTATGCATCCAACATTAATGGCTTTTCTAGAATCTCTGAGTACGCTGCACTTCAGTTTGCACCACAAATTACTGTATATACATTACTTATGTTTATATAATTTTTACTGCTTTATTCTGGGAGTGTGCAAGTTACAACAATATGTAAAAATTTGTCATTCAGAATAGCAAGTAGTAGTAAATCAACAAAGTGTCTTACAAAATAGAAAAAAGGAACTTTTTCCCGAAAACCCAAAAAGGCACGTTTATAACACCCTAATTCTATATTACACAAAAAAGAAAAGTAGTTCAACAAATTAATGAGCCGCTTATGTTTGATTTTTTGCTTATATCCTGAAAGTCATATAGGATACCACCAGTAACTGTATCTCAAACAGACAGGGTTTAATAACCGAGAGCGCTAAATGAAATATTCCCCCAACAGCACTCCTATTCCTTTTTCCTCCCTTGCTGAGCTACTTGGCATTCAGTTGCTTAGATAAGAATACTTCAATTTCCTGCTGCTCTCTTCAGACAGTCAGATAAGTCCTCGTCTTCGACGTTAGTGGAGAAAATATTACTGTTTGGTAAAGCCAGAAGTTTAAACACAGCACTGATAGGTAGTGACTAATGAAGAAGAGGAGGGAAAACCCCCTCACAAATAAAGCACTTCTTTCTGTCTCTTTTTTATCAGCAAATGAAGCTTGTTGTAATTTCCTGTGGGGGAATATTTTTTTAAATTATTGGTTCCTGAAGGAAATGAAACAGCATCCCTTGTCTGGGCCAGCATTTGTCATAAGAGTAAATATTTAACAACCATGAATAGGTTTCCTACCTTACATAGAACAGGGAGATAGACAGATAGATGTATAGACAGATAGACACACAGATAATCTTCTCTTATGAGAACAATCGTTAATTGTTTACAAGTGACAGGGAAGGTTATGAGAAACAAATGAGAACAGAAAAGTGCTATATGGAGTAGTCAGACCCTGGTGCTGCCAGGCCCCCGTCTCTCTTTTTTAAGGCTGGTGGCTTCTGCCTTTGTTGAAACACAAAACATGGACGAAGCCTTTCCCACACGATGTCTGTCTTACCTACCTGGGTTTCCTCTGATGCCACGCCTAAACATATGTCAACTAAAACGGGCCTGTTACATGATTTCTATAAACATGTATTGTGAATGCTTGTTCTGTGTTGGTTCTTCTTTTGACTTAGATGAAAAAATGACTTCTACTAAAAGAAAATACCCTGGCAGTAAAAAAAAAAGCCATTTCCTGGTCAGCTGTAATTTTATGAATGAATGTGATATGCAGATTATGAACTAAATATATCACTTGTCTCTCTATATAAGAAAGCTTAGTGAATCATTACTGGAAATTGGGATATGAACCACAGTGGATGTTCCTGAGTATGCAGATTTTTTTTTGTTGTTTGTTTACCCTGAGATATATACTTTTCCATAACATATGTATCTAAAAAGTATAGTGGTTAGCAAATGCTCAAAGTGTTGATAATACCAGTAACCTAATCTGCACACCTAACCTGAATTCCAGCCCCCAAATAAATGAAGATTTAACTACAATAGTTATTAAGTAAGGTGACATCAGCATGAACATTATCTATAAAGACCCAGTTCAGGAATTCATTCATAGTTAAGGTGTACTCAGACAATTTGACAAAGTTGTATCATTAGCACGTGGATCCTTTTTGTCTTTCATAATTCTGTTTTTTATTTATCCATTCTCAGTTTGCAGATTCATTTAACTTTAATCCTCACAAATGGCTCCTAGTGAATTTTGACTGCTCTGCTATGTGGTAAGTATTACAGTAAAAGGAAACATTACAAGAGACAAAAATCACATGTTAAATTAGTTTGCCTTTCTTGCAGTAAACATTTATTTACATTTCTCTATTGAAATGAGAAGTTCTGGATAGCTTTAACTCTTGTAAATTATTTACAAAATTCACTCTTTCATTTAATCCAAGTTTCAAAAAAGTAAAATTTAGAAATAGGCCTGAGCTCTGCATTATGTTCCAGAGAGAGAGAGGAATCCTGAAAAGTCTGCAGATTCATACTTGCTCCATTTTGGGACTGTTTATAACATAAATGAAAAATCTTCATTTAAGGATATTAATGCAATGAACAACATGCTAAACAGAGCTTTTTCTTCTTTTCCATATAATTTCTTTTTGTTTAAGCCTTGATTCTTTTAAAAGCCTTTCTAGAAATGCTTGGGATTTGGCTGATGAAAAGCAGCTGATTTCAAAAAGGACTATTTATGCAATTTTGTACTGATCTTCAGTTTCCCCAGATGACAGCAGAGATGACATTTTTATATAAAAAGAAGACCAAGTGGAAACCCTCAGACATACTTTGAAACAAACCAAAGTATCATAGCATTAATAATAGCAGTAAAACCATCCCATAATAGACGATCCTATTGCGTCCCAAAATGGAATCTCTAGAACCTAGTGTCTACCAGCATCATGACTAATGATACTTATTAGCAAAATAGCTATTCAGTAAATGCAGACTATTTATCAAAATAAATGAAAACATTAATTTCAGTTATAATAGAACAAAATTTGCAAAAATGAAAAAAAGAAGGAAAAACTCTGAAACATCATCCAGAAGAAGGTCACCTTATTTAAAAGAAGAATAAATGTAAGGCAGTGATCGCTCAGTTGCCTTTGGTTAACCTTCAGCTCTTTTAATATCATCAGCAAAGTTGACTTTTCCACAAATATGTAGATTATTCAGATAATACATTACATTTTTTATTTTAATAGTTTTCCTGACGTAGGCACTTCAAATATTCCAAGCCATTATGGTTTTTTTTTTCTTTTCCTTAGAGTAAATGGCTTACATTTTGATCCTAATTCATCAGTAGTAGCAGTGATTAACCCAAGACTCCAGTTTATAAGTACCTCATAACTAGCTGTCTCTCTCTGTATATGGAAATAGGAAGACGATGAAACTGCTTTGCTAGTTTCTCTTATCTTTTTCTCATCACTCAGAGACATTGTTAACAAAGTAGCCACTCAGAAATGAGACAGTGCACCATCATTCTCTTTAATGTTTGTAGGACAATTAGGGGCCAGAGTCTAGTCCCTACCAGTTTAATTTCTCATTAATTCTGCTTTCCCCTGTGGAAACACCGTGGAACTATGTTAAAAGTGCGTTACCTGGCTTTCCAGGAAAACAAGGTATGTACAGCTACACTGTCCGTCAGTTTATGTTCCCATCTCAGGTGATTTTAGGTTCTTCCTAACAAAGCTTAGACTTTAGACTTAAGAAAGTATTTTTTTCCATTTTGTTTCTTGCTTTTTTTTAGATAAGCCATTGCATAAAATCCTTGTTTTCATAGGTAGGAAGATTCCATTATAAGGAATCTCAAGAGACCTTGCACCATGTCTCCTTACTCAAAGCAAAAGCTTCACAGCTATAGCCATTCAGGCTTAATTTCAGCAAGGCATTTCTGTATAGGTGTTATTCACCTAATAAAGAATGAAGTATACATTTAAAGTTAAACTCTTTGACTTGAAGCCCAATCCATTGTCCAACTACATCTAAGGCCCATGTCCAAAATTCACCTCTCTTACCAACTGTAGTGCTGCCTAAAAAGGTGAAATGTAATAATAAAGGATGAAGGAACCCGGTGAGAAAAGGTAACTGTGAAGGATACATGGGAAATATTAACCATGATATTTTAATAACATGGAAAGAGTTCAATAAACAGTGAACACCATTTCAGAATCAAAGCAAGCTGAGTTCCATTGACAGGCAGGCTTCTAAATCACCCAGGCTCCTCAGCACTTTCCCCAATAAACACTCCCATTTCTTTTCCCTGCAAGTTGATTAAGATAATCTAGCCATTAGATCTGTAATGTAATTATTTAACTACTCAGTGCAATATGTAGCACTGATGTCATTTGGGATTTGGAGGCAATTTCATTATAAACCTTTTGTGAAATATTCTCAGACTTCTTGATGTACAGAAAAGAGCAGTCAATTTCCTATAAAAAGGAAATTAATATAGCCACTCCTGAGAGGGGTGTATTTTCCATATTCAAATGTTAGGGTCCTTTGGAGACTTTGCTTTGAAACTACCAGTCAGTTTTGCCTGACTTGTTTAATCGGTACTCTGGAATATGACAAAATAGAAGAAGTGTCTTCTTTCAGAGAGAGTGAAAATAATAATCTTGTGAAGTCTTGGTATTTTTGCTTTTCTGTTACTCTTTTCAGGGTTTAAATGTTAACTTTTGGTTGGGAACATTGTTTTAGTATTCGGAAGGAAAGTGCTTACAGGAAATGCTTATCTGTAGCTGGAAGTGAAATTTTCCTGTTGGTTTATAATATGAAGTCACCTTTTTGGTTATTGTATCTATAATTTTAAAACAGACAGAATAGAGTGAGGCTGTTGAAAGCTGCAGATGTACAATCCAAGTAAGTCACTTTTCACAGTTTTCACTACTTTATTCACCAGGACTTCTGTTGTGCATTTTGTATTTTGAGTACTTAATATGTGAATCTGTGCCACTCAAGCTAGATCTTAGTCGGTCTATTAGCGTAACATCAAGCCTTAAAAAATTTCTAGTTTATCAATGACATTTTTGAAATATATATTCATGATCCTTCAGTCAACAAGGGTTATGTGCAAAGAAAGTTAAGGACACCACTTCTGTCCATTACCAGACCACACAAGCACTTACTGCAAAGAACTTTAAATACATAGGGTGAAATCTAGACATGGTGTATAGAGGTGCAGCTCAACTGGTTCATATACATTGATGTCCAGGCTTTGGATTTATTTTAGTAATCCTTTTAGACAGTTTTTCATGGTTGCCAGATTAAGACCTGTGAAGTCCCCAGATGGAACAGGCACCATCTTTTAAAAAAGCAGTAACATCACCAAGGAACTACAAGATGACAGCATTTTTACATCTTCTAAGCTAGATGTTCCTGCAGAATAGTTACCTGTTCCATTGTTTAGCCCAGCATATTACAGGAGGAGAAATGCAGCTCTCACAAGACAACTAAAGATATTGCTTGTAACTTGAGTTAGTTGCGTACAGAACGAGCTAGTGAAACACAAATATATCAAAGTACTCAAACATATCCAATAAACTACAGTAGAACAACTTAGGTTTTGTTAAAAAGTTATCCTAATTAAACCTGCTTTCAGCTAATAGTTTCTTCCTTCTGTCCACAGGACATTTCCAGCACACAAATAGGTTATTAATTGTGTTTATTGAGAGCATTCTGAATATCTTTTACTATTTTTCATGTGCATAAGCTTACTTATCTTCAGCTATGTACTTTCCATACCTGAAGGCAAGTACTTGACTGTTAACCTTGGTACTTTCCTGAGCCTTGGTGAGAGGAAGGATTTTTGTTTGTTTGAATAAGATGTTTTATGAGCACAGTCTAGATGTGGATGAGAGTGGGAGTATGTACTGGCCTGTGCATTTATACATGCACACTAAAATATTGGAAATTAGATTTTTACTTAGAAATTTACATTAACACATTAAAACCCAGAAAAAAACAGATGCACAGAAAATCATGAAAGTTTTGGACTTTTGTCATTTGGAGTGTCCCTGTGTTGACATAATTATTGCTTACTTTGTAGCATATTTCTAGGCCTAATATAATGATGTAGCGGTCTTTCCCTTTTTGATTTCTGGTTTCTTCTTCTTCTGCCTCTATAAACCCCAGCATTTGTGGAGGTGAGTCAGTCTTACACGCAGAGCGAAGCCTAAACCAGGAAGGTCTTGTTATTACCCACTGGCAAAACATAGCTTATTCTCTCTAAAAGGGAACCCCAGTCCATTGACACCACCCGCTCCCTGGCAGTAGTCAGGTATGCTTCTCAGTTTTCCGTTGTGCCGTAGCACGTCGGTCGGTAGTTGTACATCGGACCCAGCTGAGGGCAGGGTGGTACAAGAGGGAAGCCCGAGTCTGGACTGGGTGGCTCGTCCCCACCAGCGGCTGCTGCCGCCACCACCGCAGCGCGGAGAGACAGCGGCCAGCATCCCCAAAGCCTCGCTGCGGCGGTGCGCGGTGTCTAGGAAGCCACAGCTCTTCCCACACAGATTTGTACTGCAGCAATTTCAAGGCAACTTCTGTTGACTGCAAACATTAACATTGCTTCAGCTAGTCTCACATTCTGGTGTGAGCGTCTATCACCATAAAAAGATCCTCTGTGTCTGTTTCTTGTCTGTTTTTAAATATGCAGTTGTGCAGTCATGCTGCCCGTTCCTGCTGAGCCTTACACTTAACTACTTGTAAGTACAGTACTGATATGGCTGTGAAAAAGCACTGAAAATGGCACAGGCTGTGCTCAGGAAATACGCCAGTTTAAACACATTCAATTTGCCTTCACTTCTTGTGGAAATTAAATGCCTTAAATTGTAATTCCTAAATTTCTCAATTTGATTTCTTTCTTTTTTATACAGGGTGAAGAAAAGATCAGATTTAACAGGTGCCTTTAAATTAGAACCTCTTTACCTACAGCATCACCATCAGGAGTCTGGTAATTTTTTAATTAAATGAGATTATTATTATTTTGTTTGCACACTATTTGATGGAAAAAGGGACTTAAGATGAAGACTGAAATTCTTGAAACTACCTAAGTTGTTTAGGAGCCTATTTCCATTTTCACAGTGCCCTAGGGAGTTAAGCTTATTAAAGTGCAAACACATGTCTAGAGAGATTTTAGTTAGTATAAAAAGCAACTGAGGGAAAGCCATTTTATAAAGCATTCTATTAATACTTTTGTATTGGGAT
Organism: Aquila chrysaetos chrysaetos; assembly: GCF_900496995.4. Classification (NCBI taxonomy): domain Eukaryota; kingdom Metazoa; phylum Chordata; class Aves; order Accipitriformes; family Accipitridae; genus Aquila; species Aquila chrysaetos. Next base: position 76,400,801 of record NC_044007.1, read on the forward strand.
TTCCCCAGCTCCAGAGTTACCACTGACTCTTTGTAGGAGTGTTGAGAAAATTCTTAATGATCTTTTGGCAGTCAGATAAACATATTATTGGGTGCTGTGTATCGAGTCCCTTAACCTGCCTTCCCCAACATATCTTTCTCCAGAATGGTTTCAGGATCTGATTTGTAGAGTTTCTAAAGTCTGTGACCTTTTTTCCTAGCTATTCGTGCAAGCTCTGATTGAAATTTTCAAAAACCCATGTCAGGAGCAAACACTTCCTGAAACTGCAAAGAAGGGGTGAGCTGTGTTTGGTATCTGTGCTCTATTTTCAGTGATAGCTATCTGGGACATTATCCTGTTGCTTTCGTGTTCTCACGTTGATTGTAGAGAAGGCGGTAAGTGCAGGCTATCTGTCTTGTACAAAATGCTCATGAAAGCTTTTCACAAAATGCTCACAAAGAACTTACAAATCGTAGGCCCTGTACAAAGCTCCTTAATGGATTAGTGCTGCTTCTTGCACATACCTAGCAACTGCAGAGTGGCATTTGCCATCCTGAAGCCTGTTTTCACACATTCAGTTATTAACTGATTAATTGTGAAGAAGGTCACAGCAGTGCAGTGTCAACATGTGGTACAAGTTCCCTCATAACTTTCTCAAGAGGGTGAATCACATGTGGATGTTCTTACCGTTTACTCTATCTCATTTTTTCCCTGGAATTGCTGGTGCTGATCTGTGTTCGGAAGTACATCCTGAGTACCTTTATCTTCTCTCTGTTATGGCTATGAACTCATTGACATTTAAATTAATACCATCCAGAATTCCACCATTCACTAAAAAGCCCTAGGAAAAATGGATTCCTGTGCCTTAATCCTGAACTGGCAGAAATTTTGCATTTTATTCCTTTTCTACATTTCCAAGCAATGCAAATATAGAACAGTTGCAATAAACAAGAAAATACAGTAACTCTGGAGCTGAGGTTCACCCTCCAAAGGCCAGAATTGTTAAGAAAAAAACATATACTGGGGTTTTGCCTTTTTTAATGAAAAATACAAGTTATAGCAAATACACTTAAGTCACCAGCTTTACTTAACATACATGAAAAATATTTCTCTTCAGGAGAAAATATCCAACCTTAACTAAAGTGAAAATATGTTCTTGTGACAACTGACAGTGCTGATACAGGAACCCTAGGTCTTCCCCAGGTTAAATAACACCAGAAGAAAATCAAACCTTTCTTAAAACTTGGTGCTCTCAGTGAGGCCACCTAGTTGACCTGAAAACATTATCTCCCCAGTTGGATAGTAAGTTGTTCAGCCTTCGTCTTGCCTTCAGAAGCTATGATAGCATGTTATGCAATCTGGACATAATGATTTCAAAGAGATCTGCTGATTACTAGCATTCTAGTGACGCTAAATTTTTCTACGCTCTATTCCCATCTGATATCAATTTTCCAAAGAGCTGGACAACACTTTTCAAATGCAAATGCCTTTAGTTAAACTGTTAAATCCAATCCACACTTACGCCTTCCATAAACATAGTCAAATTTGCAAAGGTGCTAGGCTGTTACAGTCCCTCTTGGTCCCTGTGCAATTTATGGGATGTCAGCACTCCTGGAAATAGGACTTGCCTAATGGAGGGTCTTATTTTCTGACTATGTCTCAGGTCTGAGAATTCCCATCATGGTTTACAAGGCAAATGAAGTAGCATTTTTGAATTCGCTCATCTCTCACTCAAGAATTTAAATGAGCGGAAAAATATCTCTATCTGTGAGCAATTACTCTTAATAACCATATGGCAATTATGTGTGCCCCCAAGGGGAAGGTCTTTATTTTGTCATTAATTATAATTTTATGTGATTTGCATCATCACACCAGGAAGATTATACTAGCTTGCCTGGCAACCCAGGATATAGGTCAAATCCTAATGGCAGTGTTAGAAGAATGCAGCTTTATACTCCATTGTGAATGCCACGTATGCTCCCACAATGCAATTCCTCCTGGTTAAATACAGATGTAAGACTAAGGCTTGTAATCAAGGACTAATCATTGATTGCATTCTGCTTCACAGCTTGTGAAAGGCGTTGTTGTGGATCATTAGACATAGCCCCTTACAGGAGCGTAGGATTATTTATCTATCATCAGTTGCTTTACTCTCTTTGCAAGCAGTCTTGCAGCTATCAAACAAAAATGGCTGCTACAATGCAGAAGAGTATGAATGTTATCAAATTACCTCTTTACCGAGCTGAGACAACCATGTTCATTTCCTGAGGTCCGGGAACCGGTTAATGATTGTTGGTGTCTTTTTTTTTTTTTTTTTTTTTTTTAATCTGGAAAATAACATAGTAACAGGTTAAAGAACCAAATAGCTATATGTTGCAGGGAGGAAGGACCATGGTTTTTTCCTATGTTTTGGGTGCATAGATGAGAGAACATTGGCAAGAGAGCTTGTAACACAGGAAATTGTTTGTGTTTTTATTTTTAACTCCTAGAAAATATAAAGGCTGAGAATTACGTAAATTACATAGACTGGTCAAATTCAGAAGCTACAGTTCTATATAGTACCTTGCAGTTCACAATTCCAGGAGCAGTTACACAGCACTTTCCCATGGAATTTAAGTACATACTTTCATATGAAGCTTATACTCCACTGCAGAGTAATAAAGCAGAAAGAATAAGAAAGCTAAGCGGATGCTTCCACATTTTCCTAAAGAAGGGCTTTAAGTTTTACATCAGTTTAATTTCTCTCACTGGCTTACTGCAACTAACCCAGTTTTACATTATGGTTTCCTTTACTGTGAAATCAGTTTAATTACCCGATTCAAAGAAAAGGTAGATGCATCTTGACTCTGTGTGCTTGTATAGAAGACAACTAATAATGCCCTCTACTTGCCTCCCTGGACTGCTTTGTGGCTTGGTCAATCTGTGTTTGTAAGGCGCTTTCACTATGTCAAAGGAAAAGCCATAAAAAACCACAGAATACTATTCTTCAAGCAGGAAGAGGTCAATTCTGAGTCAAATTTTCCAATCACTTGTTAGACATGCTGAAGAATTAGCAACAAATGTAAGAATGAGTATAAAAGGTAGTTAGAAGTGGATTATTTTAAAAAGTATTACCAGTTCACTAGGGTAAATGTGGTGACATTTCACAGCAGAGAATGAGCAATGAAGTGAGCTTAGGGATTCTGCAAACTGTTTAAAACAAAATCAATGATAGCTATTTTATCTACTACTTCTTTTCCTTACAATAAGAAAATAAACAGTATTTAGTCCATCATCTCCACAATATCTGCAGTATAACAGAAAGGAAAATTGTGTTTCTTCTCCTGTAAACTGTTTAACTTGTTAGTGGTATATTCTGAGTAGCTAAGGAATGAAACTTATTACAAGTACCTTCATTTAGCATGCTGCCAAGTATCCTACTAGATATTTAGTGGTCCTGTTGACACTGATGATGCTGAAGTTTGTAGCAAACATACAGGATAGCTACGATACAGCTTTTTCAATAACATTAGAATGATTGAAGGCTTTGACTGTTCTGATGAAGCAATGTGAACATTTTTTCTTTAACTTCCAGGCCTTGTAACAGATTATCGGGTAAGTACAGCATCAATGTAATAATTAATACTATTACTGGTATATACTGGTATTTTCAGGACTTTTATTTTCCATTACTATCATAAACCTCAAACCCTTATGTTTCTTTCCAAGAAGGATGCAGCTTGCTAAATTTTTAACATTCCTCAAGCTGAAACTTTAAACTCTATTTTTTTTTTAAAAATTGTTCACAGGCAGAAATTGTCTTGCATGTGCAATATCTCAAGGTTTAGACAGTAGGAAGAAATGTCCTAAAGATTTTTTTTTTCCTTAACATAGTGAATAATACAATTTTTTTTAAAGAAAAACGCATATGTGTTTTAATATTTAACCAGTAGAAACACTGTTGTTTTGAAATGGAAAAAGGGCCTGTCATTGTAGATGCTAACCCCACAACTGTAAACAAGCCAATGTACATGAGCTTCTAAGGTACTTATTTTTCTAAAGCCTTCGAGGATAATTCAGGATGCACAAAGAAAATTTGACTTCCCTTGTGACCTTTTCATTCTGACACCAACCTCCTTTTCCAATTTTAATTTGAAACTTTTGAGTATTAAACAGTCTCACCAGGGCATTAACCAGGAATAGACATTTCTACTGTTATTTGACGTGCCTCTAGCAACCACCTGTAGGCTGTGGCAATGCGGTGTGCTTCAAAATCATTGCAGAATGTACAGTTTCTGCAGTATCCCTGCAACGGTGACTTCTAACGTGGGTGTCCTCCCTTCTCCCTGGCTTGCAGCACTGGCAGATCCCCCTGGGCAGGAGGTTCCGCTCCCTGAAGCTCTGGTTCGTGCTGAGGATGTATGGGGTCACGGGGCTGCAGGAGCACATCCGCAGGGTGAGTGGAGTTTGCTTTCTTGGGTAACCTGTGGTGGGACGGGAAGAGAAAATGAGCTGGCTACCTATCTACTTTCCGTGACTTCTGTACACGTCAGAAAGCACAGGCAACAGCTTTTAGACAGCTCGGTTCCATAGGGGTGCTGCTCGTTTGCCCCACGTAGTGTCACATTTTCATATCATGGCGGGTTCAAAACTGTCATCTGTTTTGTGTTAATCTTTAGGGAAGACAAGTCTAGGAATTCAGAATTTCTACCATGTGGGACCATAGTTCCCTCTCAAATTAAGCCAGAGCACATCCATGGTTTATACTGCGGAAAAACATGTTTATTCATTGCTTCTTTATTTTATTAATGTGCATGCAATGATAGCATGTTTTGATTATGATTAAGGGATACAGTAACTTATAGGGCATCCCTACCTCTGCTGCTTCTTTGTTTTGTGTTTAAAATACATCTTTTTTTAAAAAAGAGAATGTGTACAATTTACAGTTTGTTAACATTGTTAGGAATAAGTACTAAGTTTATTCTTGACGTAAAAAGGAGGAGTTTTTTAATCACTAAAAAACACAGCTGGCACCAGTCTAAATTATATATATACTTCCTCTGTAGCAGTAAAGTCAAATTCAAGCATACCTTTCATCATTATGAAGTTTAGGGAAACTTCTAGTGAGGAGATCCATGAGTTGGCTCTAAAAATTTACAAAAATATCCATTAGCTAAGGGTCTGGTCTAGTACACCAAACTCCCCGCAGACACACATTCCTTTCTATTGTGGTACTAAACAGATTAATTCCTAAGAAAGGCTTTTTCCACTGCTGTAAAATCACTACATGAGGAAGTCTCTTTCGATTTGGAAAGGTTCTGGGATAGAGGGTACCCTCTTTGCTTCCCTTTTTTCATCACACTGTAATTTTCAACTGACTGATATAAAAATTAGACTTTTATCCTTAATGAGGCTTTCAGATATAAACTTTGACAACAGTGGTAATCCTGATATTCTGTCATCCTTGTGGCAATCTGATACATATCCTTCTGATGAAAAATTGATACAAGGTTTGTTATTGCTTCACTAGGCTACCATTACAGTTTCTAGTGGAATTCTCTCTCAGATTTCTGGGTATGTTGCCAAGTTTTTAAGTAGGGCTAAATCTCTCACTGGGAAAATAGAGGATTGGAAGCCTCATATCAATTGCATGGCCTTTTATCAGGCTGGTTTCCACAGGTCAGTATTTACATTCAACAAGTTCCCTCTTTCCCTGCCTCCCAGCCGTTTCCCTGACTGTCCAGCCAAAAAGTGCTTGTCTTCCTATAAGCATAGCTGAAGACCAGGTTTTTATATTTTCTGTGACAATACAGTTCAGGAAGGCTAAGTAAATCAATCTTTTCTTAAAGATACTGACTCCAAAATAAAACGCTAATATGTTCCCTTATTTGTAAAGGTAATTCAGACAGCTAGATCTCCAAGGGCTTGTTGAATTGAGTGTGTATGTTTAATACTTCGTTAAGGACTATATTGTTCCCCAGTATACAGAGAAAATAAGTTATGACCTTATGTTTGCAACTTTGAAAGGGGAAGAGGGGTAATTAAGGGCAGAATTTGTATCTCATTGTATACATCTGTCAAACTGGAACCATTAAGTTAGTTTCTCCTCGCCACCACCCCCACACCCTGCCCCAGATGAATGATGATTCAATTCAGTGGGTTCCAAAGCAGCTTTAAAAAACCAAGTAATTTCTGTCTCCAGCAATTCTCAGTTGAACTTAAATTTTGAGAAACAATTGCATTTCATTTGCTTCCTGCTCTAGCAGAATTTAAGATATCTCTTGCGAGTTTGCAGACATGTTGCTAAAGTTATATCAGTAGCTGCAAAATAACAATTATAAATGTGTTTCATATCTTGCACATTTTCCTCTCTTCTCAGGAATTATCGTGGGTTCCAGATATATTGTGATGACTTTCCTTTTGGTAGTGTAGTAATGAAGTATGTAAACCCACCTGACACTGGTTTATATTTTCAAACCAATAGACAAGTTTCCAAATGAAAAGTAATTTGGAATTTAACCTCACTTGTTAACTTCACTTTAGCATTGCTTATCACAGTGCTTGACCTTGAAAAGTTGCTTTCTTTTAAACACGTTGTAGCATCTTGCAAATAACAGCTTTTATATTCCCATTGCTGGCAAAGGCAGTCCTTGAAGAGAATAGCTGGTACTGTATCTTGTGGACTTGGACTTTTAGCTGGGTTTTAAGGGAACCTCTGTAGTTGCCAGAATTATTTCTGAAGCTGCATTTATTACAGTGGGTGATAGAGTGGACATAGGTGGAATGAGAAGAGACCTAAGAACAGTGGCAGAAGCAGATATTGCAACCTTCAAGTGGAGAGCAGTGTGGCTGGAGCTGGGGAAAAAGGGAGAAGTGCTCGCGCTCTGTCGTGTTATTAAGGAGTTGCCCCAGAGAAAGGGCCACAGAGTCAGGCAGAAGAGCAGATGTTTGAAACAGCTCCTTGGGCTGGAACCTGGGGAAGGGGATGCCTACGTTTGGGATGTAGCAGGCAGTCATACACCACGTAGTTTTCATACGTCAACGTATCTGTGTGTAGGGCATGTCGTTCCTGTTCACGCTATACAATAGTAGCTAAGGTGTGCCTGTTCAGATGCAGGGCTGTGCCTTATGGAGAAATTTGGGACCTAGGGTTTCAATTCCTTTCTGAGTTTATAAAAATCCCAGTATGGATGCTGTGATCACCTAGGGAAAAAAAAAAAAAAAAGACACTTCAGCTCCTAAGTCATACAAAACTGTAGGAGGATTTATCCAGTGTTTATAGACTTCTAGTTAGGCTTCTTTTGTGGACCCAGGTGTTACTTACAAAGTGATTTGCGATTTTCAATAGTAATGAGCTTCTGACATGATATAGAGGCAAAAAGCACTGCATATCCTTAAGAAGCCACCCTATTTGCTGTGTGATTAGCAAGCTTCTATATGGAAGACCAAAGATATCTGTAACTATCTCTTCACAAACTTTTCTTTTTTTCTGGATGTAAACTACCACAAAAAACTATTTGTCTCTTTTTTTTTTTCCTGTCTTTTATTAGTATGTTTTAAGAAAAAGATGTTTGTTATGTTTGCAACCTTAAGGTCTGCATCAAAATGACTAGATAACCACTGCAATTGGCATTTACTTGTACTGAGGAAGGCATTTAGGAACTAAAATATTCCTGGGAGATTTGAATGTGTGACTTGGGTTTAGACACAGTAACTTTTTTTGTTTTCCAAACCTTCCAGTTACGCACTCTTTTCCCAAACAACATGTAATATTAACCTATTGCAAAGTATAGGTTTTAAAGCAGTGGTAAAGGGGAAGACAGTCATCTCTGAAGGATGTGGGGAGAGAAAAATACAAATTTTGGAGGTAAGTCCCAAAGCCGCAGAGATGTACAAAAAGGGCAAAACCAACAACAGTAACAGTCTTCTGGACTGATTCCAAACATTCAGAGTCAGTACAAATGTGAAACCCAAACAGCCTGTTTGTAAATGGCCCATTTGCAAACTGCTTGACCATCTTTGTTAGTTTAAGTCCTCTCAAAGAGCTCGGAAGTAATTTGAGAAATTTAGCGGTTAATGTTTTTGTGTGTGATCCCCATGAACATTCTGACTCAGATGAATCCTCTGTAGGACCAGAAGAAATCAGTGTACTATGTCCTCCTTTCTTCGCTGAAGATGATGAATTCTATTAGAATTTAATGGATATTAATACATGATAAAGCAGAGACCAAGATACTGGAACTGTACAGAACAGCAATGCCAGAGACGGCATTCAACTGGGGAGTGGCACAGTCCAAGTTGCTGTTGAGAAGGCTCTGCAGCCAGCATTTTCCTTCAGAGTGTAGAGGGATGCAAGCTATGGCAGGCAGAGAGGTGAAATCTATAGGAGGAAAAGCATGAAGTGATCAAGGCTAAGCAGGTATGCTTATTTGCATATACACACTGATGTACTGTGATGCTTCAGAGAAGCTCCCTTCAGTCAAAAACTATTTTAGTTCTTGAAGGCTTTGCCCAAAAATCAAAATTCAGTTTGAACACCTCAATGCAGAAGCATTTATATTTATATTCACACATATACGTACACAAATACAGATTTTTTTAAAATAGGGACCCCATCTTAATGCCTCACATGTTTACTGTTCCCATTAGTGATTATGTAAGACACTTCCCTTAATCCTGAATAACCAAATAAATTAGATCCCTTTCTTGTTTCACTTCTCACTGCAGAAGAGCAATGGTTATTTACCTGAGATAGATAGTGATACACAAAAATTCCTTACAAGCTTCTTTTCTTCAATCTGCTAAATTTCACTGTGAAGAGAAGGGCTGGTATTCTGTTCCTATATACCAAGACTTTTCAGGCAACTAACGCAGTCCATGTGATTCCACTTTGGGGACCCACATGGTAAAGGGATTATCCAAATGATATTGCTAGAAACAGTATGTGAGTTGGTTTGCATACGTCCACTTTTTTGTTAAAATATATAACAGCATTAAATAAAAGAATTTTTAAAAGTTAAGTAATATTTGAACGTCAGCATTACGTTAATGGTGCTAGGGACACAGCATGACACAAATGTCAAAATCAAAAGCATTTGGAGGTTTAAAATATCCATAGATCAGGCTTGGTATGTACACATTCAGCAGAAAACTGAGAACAGCCTGTTACTTTTTACCTCTCCTCCTTTCTTATCCTTAGTTTCAGTGCCCGCAGTTCTCCAAACAGGACTTTATTTTCACAGTTTACCTGCCTGTCTTGAAAAGTTGAAGCACTAAAGCCACACATGTCCTCCTGTGAGTTCTTGCCATGCTTGTGTCCGGAGCGCAGGTGCAGCTCTTGGACTCGCAGAGGCAGGTGTGATACCTGAAAGCCCTTCGGTTTTACAGAGTTAGAACTTGCAGGCTTAAAAATGTTTAACTTCATTGGGTTTAATTATGTTTGGTTGTAACAATCTTTGTAAAAGCAACTCAGGATAATAGCTTATAGTTCAAAGGTGCAGGTCTTTGGGTAAGTGTGTTAAGCAAAGTTATTACAGGTGAAACCAGTTAAATCGCCACTTTCTCGCCAGTCCAGTTCTGTCTAATCTAAAACACTTGGTGCCCCCCAGTGGCTTTACAAATTATTGCTATTTGTTAAGTCTCGCTATGGATAAAAGTGCTTGAATCCACACATGAATACAAAATACTTCCAGAATTTTGGTTTGTGTTTTACTGAATAGTCTCTATTTTTCCTTGCTTTTATGTCTTTCAAATTCCTGAAAAATCCTTTTGTGCAAAAAGTGGACATAAATACTTGCTACAAAATGTACAGCACGGGTTTGGAGTTTTCTTGTACAAACTACTCGCAGTAAGCCAAGTCTTAAATTTTTGTTTTATTTGGTTCTTACCCAGGTAAATTTTGATTAAATTCAGTTGGTGATTACATTCAGCTGAACAGTTGTGAAATTCTTACCTCATTGAACATGATGTTTCTTATGGCTTTGATTTCCAAGACGTGGTATATGCAGTGTGAAATTTTGCAGAGCTGTGTAAAAGACATCAGTTTAGTTAAGGCTATGGAACATGAGGATAGGAGGAGACAGTAAAAGATCATTACAACACGTATGCATATTTCACATACCTTTTCCATGCACTTATGCATACAAGTATCTGTATATATACATATACTTCTGGTCAATTTTCATAGCTGTTTATATTAGCAGAACATTCAAATGCCTTGGAAAGGACTAGGCATTTTATTCATCTCATTCCTGACTCAAAAGAGCTTTCAGTCTAATTTTAGAGGGAGATGGTAAATGGATGTAACAAACAGCAGAAAGGAAGTGGTAACAACAGTAAGATTGGCTGGTTGCATAGGGTACCAGTATGCCCAATATGAAGGTTTTGAAGCAATGTTTTGATTCAATATAAACAATGTTTTTCTATTTTAAGAAATAAACAAACATCAGAAAGCTATGATTAAGACTGCAAAATGTGTTGGGGTTGGTTTTTTTTTTTTCTTTTCTGTAATTTCTGTTTTGCCTTGTTCTTGCCCTTTTGGAAGAAGTTCCTGCGAGCTAAAACATTCCACATCTAACCCTGGCCCAAAGTGAAATGTTTCATTTTTGTTTGATATCTGTCCTTGAACTTGCAAAAAGACAAAGTGCAAAAGCAGGAAAAGACATGGAGACATGGGCTTAGTTGTTTGTTTTTGTAAAATTATTTGCAATCATAAATATATCAAACCTAAGGAACTTTTAAACATCATTTTAGATGTTGCTGATAATTTTTGGTGTAGATTGGCTATTGCATGAAGACAAACTGTAATTCTAATAGCTGGTTGCTGTTGTCATTTGGGTTTTTTTTTTTTAGGGTAGTGAGCACTGAACTGATGATAGCCAGTGAGAGGGGGACTGGATAAGGTACTGCAGGTACCTGATGAGGATATGGGTTCTTTTCTTCCAAGAGCTTTTGAATTAATTCATCTTCTGTTTGGAAGAAAGCAAAATGTGGTACAAGTATGCAAGCATCACTGACTGATGTTAAGACTTCCCAGCTGGCTGTTAATATGCCTGTTGGTATTTTTCCTATTTGTTTGATTTTGGAAGAGCACTGGTTTCCTATGCTTCAAAATAATTTCCCTGGCTTGGTGTTCAATGCCACTCTTTTTTCCCCAGTAACTTCTAAACAGGTTGGCTGAGATTTGCTACTCATTTTCTTGATTATACTGCCATCACCTTTCTTTTCAACTAAACCTGAGCACCCAGGTCAGAAGAGCGAGCAAGTTCCCCCCTTCTTCACAGTTATTCTCATATTCAGTGAACTATTCTAAAAAGTGTATCTTTCCAGCTTATTTTGCACTGGAATAGTGATCATTTTCTCTCTATATACCTGTGCATCTCCCTCTTTCACCATAATAACTTTTGGACTCTTTAGCCATTCCCAGCCAAAACTGACAGTGGTAGAAAGCCTAAAGAAGAATTATTACAATTATTTACTATTAATATGGTATCATATAAAACTCTGCTGAAATGTTTCATTAAGAAACAGACTAGTACTGCGTAAGATAGACTGAGCTACTAATAAAGTAATGGCTCGATATGGTCTCTGGAAGTCATAACTGGGATGTAAGTTAACATAAACAGATGGCGATATGTGAATATTATCACATATCAGAAGAGGGAACAGAGAAAAGAGATTAGGGGTGGAAACGATTTAGCACATCTTTTCTGTTGAATCAAATTTGTACAACGTAGATACTCTCTTTCTCTTCTTAGCATGTCAGGCTGTCGCATCAATTTGAACATTTAGTCCTTCAGGATGGAAGATTTGAGATCTGTGCTGAGGTTGTCTTGGGACTAGTCTGTTTTCGGCTGAAGGTAAGGCAGCTAAGACCTCCTATTTCTTCTGTCATGTTTTATAGCAATACAATAACCTGCAATTGAATATAGTCTTTGTAGTTAATGTATTTAATTATTTTTTAAGGAAAGTAAGGGGAGTTCACGTAGATCAAAGCAGATTAAAGAAAGAAGCTTAAGACAATTTTAAAAAAAATTAATCAAATGCTTAAGAGAAATTCAAGCATACTAGGGTATGGAAATATATAGTCAAGGCAAACAAATAGTCTAACCAGTCACACAAAAATGACCACTATATTCTATGCTTGATGGGCTTTGATGAAGGTGATTGTTTTAATGTGTTTCCCTAGATATTTGTATATGAAGTGTGAGTGTGTGCATATATTACATGTTTTTTGTCAAGTTAATTTTATATGTGTGTATATTTAATATCCAATTTTACATATATATATATATATATATAAAAAATGACTATCATGGATGAAGATTAGAGTAGTAAACACTTTTTGTTGTTTTCTTTAAAGAATACATTTTAATTTATAAAATCCTACTGTCAGACTGGGCAAATTGGAACAAGACATGAGTAAGAAGAGGTTGCATGGGAGGGCAGCTTCCCAACTGCCCTCAGCCCTGGTCTGCTTTTTTTTGCTGAACATGACCCTTTTGCCCCTCTTGGTCTTTCATTTCCCAAAATCTCTGTAAGTGCCAAGTTCATTGATGTGGAGACCTTACCCGACAGAAACTAGAAAACTCACTCTGCACTCAGAACATAAGAGCTGCAGTAGTTGAGAGGGCTCAGTTGTTTAGTCAGACATTAAAAGGGGATCAGTATCTTATTTTAGGTAAAGAGCTCATTTAATAGAGGAGCTTGCAACTAAAGCCTCTGTAAAGGGCTGGATTGTGACACCAAATCTGAACACCAAGCAATAACAATAACAGCACTGATGTTTTCTAGTTCACGTGATACCTAAGTGAGCTTTTAGCTTTTCCGAAGGCTCACAAGCACATCTTGGCTCCTTCTGGGTAGTGTGGTATTACTACTTTTCACAAATTCTTTTCTCAGTCATTCAGTTGCTCCAGTTACCTGAGTTTGATGCAATTGGCTGAAGGAGCTAACAAATCTTTAACAATAAGGTAGTGGTGAATTCACCTGGAATAGGAAAATGGTTTTGTTTGAATTTATGTTGTTTAAAATAAAAGAAAAAAACGTCTGGTGCTAGGGGATCAGACAGAATGTGGAGTTTTTTCAGTAAGTAGAAACATGAATATTATTTCTTTCCTAACAAGAACTTTTAAAAGATTTTGAGGAATAGGTTCTGTGGCTTTTATTGCTCAATAACAAGATGTTGGTTGTAGTCTGCTCTTTCACATGGAACAAGCAAACACTAGGTTTGCAGATCCAGAGACAGCTGTTACTCAGTGCTCTACATTTACTTTAAAGGAACAGTCCTGGTGAAATAGAGCATAGCAACACAGGAATTGTCACTTTTGATCAGACCAGTAGTTCATCTACATCTGTTCTCCTGTCCCTGATGATCCAGAGGAAGAAATCGCATCTACAGGGAAAGACAATTTTACAATAGGAGGTAAATATTGGACACCTAGCTAAGAAACGTTTGGACAAGTTGTAGAATAAAGGCATGATTCTGCTGAAAACCAGTGTTGAAACAGCAGTGTTTTCATCGCTTCTCTTCCCAGTACAAAAAAAAAAGAAAACAAAACTAACAAGCTTTTAAATGAAGAGTGTTTTATGGTTATTTATGCATCTTTACTTGCTTTTTAAACCACTCTTTGAAAAATCTTCCCGTGATTTCTATAGTTTGTCTTAAAATGCATCTTAGAAGTAGGATACTTCTAACTTTTATGTAGTTACAGTAGGACTAAGGGACAGGGGACTTGAACTGTAATGCTGCACAGCTGTAAAAGTATGAAATATTTTTCCTTCCTTTGTTCTTGAGAAATCCTTTTGTATTTTTTTTGCTTATCTGTAACTTTTAATTTTTTTGCCTTTCACACGGTTGAACAGATGGACTAATAATCTATGACTTTCATATTATAACTATTTCATCAAATGTATCATGCCAAAGGGTTAATTTTTGGCCTCCTTGTCATGTCTGCAGATGAATACAAGTCAAGCTAGTCATTTCTCCAGAGGAGTGAGAATACCGTCTTATTGAAGCTGACAGACTCAATCAGAGCTGGCTTCTCAAAGCTCTGGGAGAGGATTAGTCACGAGTAACTTCAATTTGACGTGACACCCGAGTGTCACAGCAGCCCCTAGGTGCAGCTCTGAGAGCAGAACAGAAGAAAGATATATAAATCTTTCTTCTTCCTCCCCTCACCCCTGCCAAGGGATTTAACTTTAACATCATATAACTGCTTGTATTGCCTAAAAGTTAGTGCTGTGCATTTCATATTAAAGGCAAGGATCATCACTTTAATGATAAGAAAGCAGTATATCATTGTCACCAGTGACTGACCCATAATGGGTGGGGACTTGCAAAACACCGCAGTTGGTCCTTTTCTTAGAAGCATTCTAATTGCTTAGCCATGAATTTCAGGCTTCCATCCAAATTCCCTAACAACTTCTGCTAAGTCAGAACAAGGTTTTGACTTGGGTTCAGCTCTAACTCTAATACGATACAAACCCATGAGAATAATACATTTATCCTCAGTGCGAATGGGAAACTGTGTCTCCCTTATGCTTTGTTTTTATATGGAAAAAGCTAAGCAGCCAAGTCACAACTGCGCAGATGTGAGAGGACATGTTTTCTGATATGGATGTTTCCAAGAAGACCTATGCCGCTACAGTAACAAAACTGCTGCTGAACAGACGGATTTGTCCATCTCTGACTCTTTTTCCACAGTCAGTGTTCAGTAAAGGAACACTGTGGTAAAAGCACAGATGCTCCTAGCATCTCTTGCAATTCTGCGTTACCAGCAGTGTAATAGAAAGAGTAAAGGCTGTACAATAGCTAAGATACTTCCCCAAGGAATAAAATTATAGCACTCAAGATCAACATGGTATATCCTAAGCTATGATGGCAAACTGCCCAGTGATGCTGAAGCCATCTCTGGGTCTGCTGATATAAAAGTTAGACGGACAGGTTCCTTTAATTTGGATAATAAAGACTGTCAAAGATCCACAGCTAGCACTTCATCATGTGTTGCTAAATCAGACAAAAATCCCAAGATTTCTGGGATCCCTTCTTTCATTGTTTAAATTTAAAGCAATTTAGTACTGTTTTTGAAAATCTGATGACATCTTTTGTTTTATTCTCAAATGCTGATGGACATGAAGTAGGAAAACCATTGATTCAACATTAGCTGAACCTGCAAAAGAACCAGTACTCCTCCATGCAGTCCTATTTCTTTTGAGATTTGGTATTAAGAATGCACAGCTGCTCCAAGGGAAATCCTCACATTCCTTATTTGAGCACAAGGAGAATGAAGTACACTAGAATGAGATAAAATTCAATACTGCATGCATGTAGAGTCCCTCTCACTTTCTGCAAGACATTTAACATTTATATCTTTGTTTCCCAGAATGCAGAAGACTGTTTACTTCCAGTGAGAGGGTCAGTTTACCATGTTTCTAAAATCCTCCCCCTCCCCCAAACCACTCTGTAGCATTCTGTGATGGACACTTCCTATAGAACTTGAGGCAAACACTTTTTTAGGGTTTCTACTGATAGTGTGAAGGTTAACTTATGCCAGGGATACATTACCTTAACTGTTTCTTAATTAAGGGTAAGATTTCCGTCTTCATATTCAAAAGACTCTCACAGCAGCCGTGCTTAAGTGAAGTCTGGAAGGTCTGTTTTACAAATGTTAGTATAGTTCATTGCAAAACTTCCTCCCACATTTGTTTGATTACATCTAAGAAAAGTGTAACAAAATGGATGCAATAATGAATGCTTTTACATGAAGCTACATAGCTCACGAGCTTAGGTCACAAACAAGCAGTCAGCCATCACAAATGCCCCAGTGTGAACACTGCTTCTAAACCCCAGTTAATCCATAAACCTCTTTGTGGCTGAAAAATTATCTCTTGCGCCGTCATCTTTTTGTAATCCTTTGATGGCAAAGCACTGAGAGATGAGAAAGTGGCTGCGTGTTACTGGTACTACTTGGGCTTGTCTGCTTGGTGGGATTTACATATTCCAAACTTGCTTCTGAAATTCATCACTGTATCTGTTGAATTACAATGATTTCAGGGCTCAAATGAACTAAATAAGGCACTTCTTAAAAGCATAAATGAGGCCAAGAAGATTCATCTGGTCCCATGCCACCTGCGAGAGAAGTTTGTGCTACGTTTTGCTATTTGTTCCCGCACAGTGGAATCCACCCACATCAAGTTTGCCTGGCAGCACATCTCACAGCTGGCAACTGATCTTCTGAAAACATGGGATCAAAACCACCACCAGCAGTAACAGCAGTGAAGTAGCAGTGGGGAGGAGGTAATTAACTGGCTTGCTCTCTGTTGCCAAGTTTTATTTTAGGGGCAGGTGGGAAAGTCAAATTATGAGGGGAAAAAAGTACAAAACCTGTTGTTACATAGCCCAGCTGCAGTAGCAAAATCCTTGCCAGCAAGTTGTGTTGTAACCTTAGTCATTCCTTCTCTGTACTGTAGTTTCATCTTGCCTGTATCCAGGATGCACATAGCCATGGGGACTCGAGCTGTCATTTCTTACCAGTTTGTAATCAAGAGCATTTATTGAGCCAGGCAGTGGAAATGGAAAGGTTAGTGCTCCCTCTGTTGTCCCCATTAACCGCTAGCACACCCACTCCTTTCTTCACAGATGAAACTGTGAGGTGTTATAACTAATTAATTTAACATTACTATGACTTCAGAAAGTATCCAAGTTGGGAGAAGTTCAGCAACCTGGTTATAACTCTGTTCAGGTCCTATCTAAACAGGCATGCACAAATGTTGTTGTCATGATTTGGGGCACTATCATGTCATGACGCACTTGCTGCAATAATTTTGTAAATGAAGTTAGGACTTCAAGACTTCCTTCATTACCTAGTCAGATCAGGGGGGAGTGAGCACTAAATGAATGCTGATGGTCCTTATGGCAGGTTCTCTACTTTCTCTTAAAGGGTTTGCTTTTAAAACAGCCATTTTGTCAAATCTCAGCAAATGGGTTATGCTGGCTATTGGGTTTCACTTTGATCATTCAGAATGAGGCCTCTTAAAAGCTCCTTCTTAAGACTTTTGTCAAAAGCCATGTGCTACCTGGTATTCTATATTTTTAACCAAGTTATAAGCAGTGGTTACTTGAAAATAATCTGTAAGCTATGTTCTGTGAAATAGAGTTGAGATTTCTTTTTATGGCTACCATTCTTCTTACTTCATTGTGTGATAAATCTTTGACAAAATGTGCTAAGAAATGTGATGGCAAAAATGTTACTCTTCGTTTCTCAAATTAGCTAACAAGATAACAAATTACAATAAAAATAGAAATTAAGAGAACTACCCCCCAAAATATGCTGTGGTGCCCCCATTAGTGGTTTTCTTCCATTAACAGTGACACATGGAACATGAAAATATTGGAAAACAATTAACCTTCAGAGAAAGTCAAATAATGTGTACTTGACACAAGCCATTGATATGTCATCCTGTTGAACGCAGGTACAGTAAAGAGGTGAAATGAAAGTCAGAAACAATATCTGACTTTAATAAGTACTTCTGCCATTTTAAAAACATAAATTCCAGACAGTTATTTCTATGTAAATAAGAACAAAATAAAGAGCTACTCCAAGAAAAATAATTTGTAGGATTAATTTCTACATTTGCATTTGTTTTAATCTTTTCCTTTTACTGCTCATATTAACTTCTACAGCATCTTGAACAGCTTGCACAATTATTCAGCTTTCTTCCTCCATCCCTTGCACGTATAATTCCTACATTTGGGAAGTAGCAAGTAGACTATGAAACATGCACCGGGAAAGTTAATTTGGCAAACAGTCTGCTCCTACCCACCATCTTCCCAGAAGGGATTAAAGAAGTTGACTATGGACCAGGTGGATTTTTCTGGTGATTCTGGTGATTCCTTACACCTCACTGCTGTGGTGCAAACTGGGGAAGGATTAGTATGAATGTGTGTGCAAGTGCTACGTAAGAGGTGTGCATGAATCCTGATGCTTAGGAAGAACTGACCAAGCTCTGCATTTCCAGCAGGTCGAGCCACGCAACTAGGGGAGGCGATGGCATACCGCCCTTCTGTAAGGCTAGCCTGGAGCTATGTTATCCACCCAGATGGAAAAGCTGATTACTATTTCTTTAAGGAATTGGTTTCACATGTAACAGATGAAGCAAGGGGTGACAAATTAATCTGGCAAAACCAAGTAATATTCTGGCAAAACCAAGTAATATTCAAGCAGGTGACTGAGCCATTCCACAAGATACTATTCTCAGCCACAGTATCAGAAATTTTGATAGCATCATTCTCTTTAGCAGAACCAATGTGAAATTAAGGTTTTCTGTAGTAGCACAATGCAGTAGATTGGTAGACTGAAGAGAGTGGAAAATGCTGGCAGTTGTTTCCTTTCTCTGTTATTAGTTTTTTTAAAACATTATTCAGTTTTCATGGCTTGGGAAACAATGTTCATCCATAGCACATATGGTCCACACTGATACCATTTTACAAATTTACATTATGAAAACACTAGAATCTAGGAGCCAGAGAAGAATTACACCTTCTCTGTGAGACAGACCAGTATTTTGTATGTGAAATATATAACCAAGTCTGTCCACGAAAAAAAAAGAGATCAGATTCTGATCAAAGCTATCGTAAGAGTAAATCCAGGATAATTCCACTGAAATGAAATGGAGTTGCTTTGGGCTTATGTGACTATAATTGAAATTAAAATCTAACTAATAAGTATTGGAAAAGAAATGCATAAAGTAAGACAACACCAGACTGAATATAAGTGGATTTTGGTGGAAATCCTCTCCATGGAAACCAGAGCAGAGGTGGATGATGCATGCCTGTGTGAGCCTCAGAACTGCTGTAGAACAGGGACGCAGGCAGGATGCACATCCAAACCCAGGAGAGGTGAACTGTTCCCAACAGCCCAGGATTAGACACAGGTCCCTCTAGACATTTGTGGGAAAATGTTGCCAAAACTGACATTCAATTAAACATTTTTCAGCATGGGTATCAGTTTTAGAAAAGGCTGTTGTCCAGATACTGAAACTTATTTTGGCAAAGAATTTAGGATAAGGGTTAATTTAAAATATTATAAATGCAGTAGAACTGTTAATTTATTTTTGTTTTTAAAGAAGTGATATAAGTAAATCTTCTAATAAACAGCAGTGACAAGACCCATGGAATTACATTTCCCCATGGCCAGCCCAATACAGAAATCTGAAGTTCACAGTTCTAGTTTTTCTGAAATTCTGGGATGATTTGAATATGTAATTGGTGAGGGCCGCTGTCGTGGTTTAACCCCAGCCAGCAACTAAGCACCACGCAGCTGCTCACTCACTTCCCCCCCACCCAGTGGGAAAAAAAGTAAAACTCGTGGGTTGAGGTAAGAACAGTTTAATAGAACAGAAAAGAAGAAACTAATAAAGATAATAATAACACTAATAAAATGACAATAATAATAGAAGGATTGAAATATACAAAACAAGTGATGCACAATGCATTGCTCACCACCTGCCGACTGGTGCCCAGTGAGTTCCTGAGCAGCGATTCCCCCCAGGCCAACTCCCCCCAGTTTATATACTGGGCATGACATCACATGGTATGGAATACCCGTTTGGGTCAGCTGTCCTGGCTGTGTCCCCTCCCAACTTCTGTGCTCCTCCAGCCTTCTTGCTGGCTGGGCATGAGGAGCTGAAAAATCCTTGACTTGGTATAAACACTACTTAGCAACAACTGAAAACATCAGTGCGTTATCAACATTCCTCTTATACCAAACTCAAAACATAATGCTGTACCAGCTACTAGGAAGACAATTAACTCTATTCCAGCTGAAACCAAGACAGCCGCTTTAGTATTCAGTCTCTCATACCCTCTTTTCCCCACGTGATAATTCCTTTGTAGAGTATTAATGTTAGGTCATCTGACAGTGGAATCTGGGCTATGTAATCAACTCAAGAACAAAAGTGTTGAACATTTTGAAAGAAGAACCTAACTGCTGTTTCTGTTCTGTAGCTTTGCAACATACCTGTAAGCAAAAAATACTGTATGAATAGTTAATATGTGAACCTGGATTTATTGTGCCCTGTGTGCAAAAGTTAATGCAGTCTGTGCCAATTAATACTGTTCGATGTTAAAAATAATTACCAAATCTCAGAATTGTACTTTAGTAGAATATCCACATCTCAAGGGAGACAGTGCGGCTGCTAGAGAAGGAGGGAAAAAAGTAACTTTTCAGCAACCATTTTTTTTTTTTTTTAAATAGTAGAGTGCTAGTACAATGCTTACATTCTTAGTAATAATGACAGATTATGAATATATTTATTATTGATGGGGAAATATTGAAAAGATAACGTATTTATAAAAGTATTGTTAATATATTATACTCTGAACTGCATTATAATTATTAAATTTCTAATTTTCTCTTGCCTTTACATGTAAGATTCTGCTCATGCTGGTTGTTTTTTTGTTGTTGATGTCTCCTGTAAGGATACCATATTTGATGAGTAGTACCCACATTGCAGTTGCCTTACAACAGCAGTCTAAACCCTGAGACATGCGTAAACTTGAATTGCTCAAAGACGGGAGCAAATGAGAAATACAACTGAGAACCGTGAAGACCAGGGTGGTGGGGGCAGATTAAATACCCACCGGTGGATGCTATCTACATAGCATATGTAGAGTCTGTATGACCTTAATGGAAAGATAATCAGACGTTTAGTGCTTTTTTATTGTAATTTGTGAGCTGTCGAGTTCCTTTAAAATCTGTATCCAAAGCGTACTAAACAGACATGTAGGTTTTAATTGGCAGCATTAATAAATGGAAACAAAACTATGACTATTGTCTGTCTTTGCTCTTAACCAAGCTTTTCCCATTTTATTCATGCCAGATGCGCTGTAAGGGGTCCAGCTTCCCCACTCGGGTTACGTCAGTGCCCTGATTTTCATCATCGGTGACTTGTTCTCAACGTGTTCTTCGAACAAATTACTTTTCAAATTAGAGTTCCCGTGGGAAGTTTCCTCCCCAGCAACACGAGTCTGAAAAATACGGGGCCGTAACCAGGGTTGATGCCGACCCTTCCGTAAAGTTCCGCGTGGTCCTGCAGCTGGATCTACCGCTGGAGCCAGCCGCCCGGCTTCAGCTGTGGTTTGCGGCTCAGGCGCCATCAGGTAGGAGAAGGCAGCGGCCCGTTTCGTTAAGCCCTGCGCGGCTGCAGCCCGCGCTCCCGAGGGGAGCTCGCAGCCGCAGGCTCCTTCGCTCCCTGCCCCTGCGCAACCCACGGGAAATCGGGCGAGCACGCCTTGGGGGAAACTCGATGGCAGCAAGCGTTACAGAGGATACACGTTAGCCCAAGTTTGTCTTAGGTGATGGCTCGCAGAGTTTGAGGACAGACAGTTTAATGTGCTGCCTGCGCTGCTGGTGTAACAAAAGCCTGACAGTAACTGCAAGAAGTGTTTCTCACAGGAAATTAAACGTTCACCCACGCAGAAGTGACTGTGTTAATACCAGAGGCGTGACTGCAGCGTAGCGTGCTGATTTGCATCTAGATCGGTGCGCTAATTTGACGGTGGGTCGGCCCGATGCAGCTAGGGCCTCCGCGACCAGGTTCAGTTCGCGGGATGCCTCCACCCGGGCCACCGCCTTTTGCCCTGCGAGGCACCGTGTTACTCACCAGGCAGTCCGGCCGCTGCTGCCGGGACCTTTCTCAGAGTTTTTCTCCCCAAAAGGCCCGTCCAGCAGCAGGCCCGCCGCCCGCCTGGGCCGAGGGCGGTCGCTGAGGCGAGGGGCGGCGCCTCCGCCCCGCCCTTCCCGAGGCACGGACCCCGCGTCTATTGGAGGGCGCGCGCCTCCGGCGCAGCCAATAGGGAGCGGGGAAGGCCCCGCGTGCAGGCCTCGCTCCGCCCGCCCTCCGGCTCCCCGCCCTTCCCGGAGCCCCCGGAGCCCCTTTTCCAACTCGGCCCGCCCTCCCGATCTCGGATTGGCTGCATCTCCCGGCGCCCTGTTATCCGATTGGCGGGGCCCGGGGCAGAGCGGGCGCGGGATCCGCTGAGGCGGCTGGCGGCGGCCGTGGCCGGTGGGTGCGGGTGCGGGTGCGCGCGCGGCGGCGGGTCGGGGGGCGGGATTGGGGCGGCCGCCGCGGCCCCGGCCGCTGGGGGGGCGGTTGGCGACCGTTGGCGACCGTTGCGCCCCCTCCCCTCGCGCGTGAGGGCCCTCGCTGCGCTCCCGCGGCTGAGCCCGCCCGGCCCGGCCCGGCCCAGGCCGAGGTGGCGGGGAGAAGGCCTCAGGGGAGCCCTCGGGGCTCCGGTCTCGGTTTCCCCGGCCCCGGTGTGGCGAGGGGCCGGGGGGGGGGGGGGGGGGGGGGGGCGCTGACTTGCGCGATAGCTGGTGCCAGCGCGGGCCCCCGAGCTGAACCGGTGTCCGCCACACCTGGGAACGGTTTATGGCCGCCCGCGCAGGCGTTTGTTTTACTCTTGGCGAGAAACAGTGAGACTACGAGGACAACCTGTAGTGAACGAGGATAGGGAGAGGATTTGGTCGTAGGAGGCACTTAAGAGGAAAAAATCAAACCGAAACTTTAAACTAGCTGCCACTGCTCGCTTGTTATGACCTTCCCTCCGTGCTGCGAGGATGGTTACTACATCTTTAGGAAGTGGTGGCGAACTTGAGATTTTGTATTCTGAATGATGTCAATCTACGGACACATCTCATGGGAGCAAACGCCTGCTACTAAACTTCTTCGGAACTTAGCTTTTATGTTTTGTAAGATGTTTTTGATTCAACAGCTACAAAAAAGTGATATGCACAGTGACAGTTATTCAGTGTGTTGTTTAGTAGTTGCGTAGAGAAATAAAAGGCTGCGGCCCTCTATCTCCTCTTTGCCTGTCACTCAGCTGCAGATGGATTGTGGTGGGAATTTGCACCTCATTCAGTAGGCGCAAGTTAGACTTCTCACAGTCCAAAAGTTGACAGTAATTTTTCAGAGGAAGTCTTATTTTTGTGTTGTTTTTTTGGTTTGTTTTTTTTGTTTTTTTTTAATTGGCTTCCCGTGTAAAGGCACTGAATTTGCAGGTAAAATTTACTTTTCTAAACAGTTCTACAAAGTTGGGCTGAAGTCCAAAAAAATCCAAACCAAAATAACTTATCTCCTTATTGTTTATTATGTGTAACCCCTCCTGCCATAATCATACTGTGCTCTCTGTTGTCTAACACTGACGCAAGACTTCTTGAAAGTAAATAGAGAGGACACCCCCCCATCCCGGAATCTTTCAGCTCTGTCTCCCCAGTCTTGTGTGTACATTACACCTGCACCGTAATTGCACTCATACATAGTCTGTAGCTGAATCGGTAGAAGATTGCAAGTTGGCTCGTACCGTGTTGGAAGGGGTGCAGAATATATGGATGTCTGCTTTTTAACTATTTTCTGGCTGGACCATCCCTGTACATATTGAAGTTAAAAAAGAAGAAATTAGAATTTGATGTATTTCGGTCATATCGTATATTAGACGTATGTCCCTTATGGACAGATGAAAAGATCGGAATTACTGTGTGTTACGAGCTTTCTGCAAACCCTGTTGAGGCAGTGGTAGGTTTCTCATAATTTTGCTTGTGCCTGTGTCTCTTCTGAAATAATGAATTCTTGATGTTACCAGAAATATCTCTGCACATGGTACCTTGCAGAGAAAGACTTCTTTGAAAATGCATCGTAAACATGAGCATATCTTTTCACGTCTAGCAAAATGCTCCTTCCTAGCCAAATGTCATCTTTCCTATTTAAAAAATCACTGAAGGAATTTAAATTCTGCTTTCTTAGGCTGAGAAACAAGCATTGCTTTAAACACCCAAGAGCTTTGTTTCTCTAAAATGGGGACCTTTTAGTACGTTCTAAATGGAATAAATCGTTTTGAACATTTACTATGAATCTGTAAATATTTTCTTAATCTGAAAGTTTACTACACTCGGGCTTATTCCTTCCACTTTTACCTCCCCTCAGGGACTTTGCACATAGTTTTATTTATTAGCTTCATTGTTTCATTTTTATTGCCATCACTGTAAGAAATTTCATCATTCTGACAGTGATGTGTAATCTGTCCTCCTCTGCACTGTGCTGTATTCTGTCAAATAAGAGTGAAAGCACTGGTGATTTCGTTTAACAAGGCCAATTTTTGTTTGGCCATCTGTTACCATTCTTTGCAGTCTACTTACCTCCCCAGGAGACCTCTGGTTAGAAGTAAACTCTCTCTCTTTTTTTTTTTTTTTTTTTTTTTTGTCATCTTCTTTTCTTTCTTTGAACAAGGAAGAAAAGAGAACCTCAGTTTAAATGGCTTTACACCACAAGGCTGGTTGCTTTTTGAAAATGGTAAAGTGTCCAGACAGGCTAAGTAATTTACAAGACCTACTTGCTATTTCTCTCAATTTAAAATACTGTATGTTTTCATGTATACGTATTTAGGAAAGGGGGAAAGCAGCCAAAGCAAATAGCTGTGAAATGCATTTTGTAACAGCAGGTATTTTATGTGTGTTTCAGTTTCAGTGATGGAAACCCCCACTCACAGCACCGTGCACCTGAGCGACTGGCAGAAAAGTTACTTCGCTATTACCTCTGGCACCTGCACACCTGCACAGAAGGCAGATGAATACCGTGCCAAAATCCTGCATATTCAGTATGCATGGGCAAACTCCGAGATCTCTCAGGTCTGTGCTGCCAACCTGTTTAAAAAATATGCAGAGAAATACTCTGCAATTATTGACTCTGACAACATAGAGACTGGCTTGAATAACTATGCTGAAAACATTTTGACTTTGGCAAAGTGTCAGCAAAATGACAGTGACAAGTGGCAATCTGCCTTGACAACAGATAATGTATTTGAATTAAAGTGTGTGCAAGAGAGGATGCAGGCTGGCAAAAATTTCCAAAGCTCTCAGATGGCACCGACAGATGCCTGTGTACTAGCTGATAAAGGGGTCAGTGCCTCTGCTGCTCCAGGTCTTCCTAAACTCGGTATCTTCAGCAGTGCCAGAGAGACTGAGCTCTGTGCTGGCTCAGCAAAATGTGCAAGTCGGGGGCCAGAGCTCCTTGAGAATCCCTCATCTTCAAAGTCTCTTCAAAGCAGCGTGCCTCTTGTGACCAAAGCTTTGGATACACTTCCTGCCTCTTCAGCTTCCTTAAATGAACAGGTTCCTACAGGTTTCCAGGCAACCCCTCTATTTGCAAGTAAAGAAGTGGCAAGTAGTAGTTCTCTGAAAATGTCAGGTAACTGTCGCGATGGACAAAATTTGTCTCTTTCGAATCAGTCAGCTGTACCTGCATGGTCCACAAGTTCTGGAAAAAGAAAAGCGTTTTATGGTCTGGCTGATGAAGGCAGCACGGTGATTCCTAGCCTTGCCCCATGCCAGGCTTCCATTAGTACAGAAACCAGTAGTTTTTCAGGGTATAGAAACAGAAATGAAGAGAGCGGTGTTCCTGGTTTTAGAACTGCAAAAGAACAGCTGTGGGTGGATCAGCAAAGGAAATCTCAAAACCTACCCCAGCGTGCACCAGTCTCGTCATATGGAGGTGTAAAAAAATCACTGGGTGCAGGCAGATCTCGGGGTCCGTTTGGCAAATTTGTTCCTCCAGTTCCAAAACAAGATGGAAACGAAAACGGAGGAGCACAGTGTAAGCCTCGTGCAAGAGGACCAACAGATCCATCGCTGCCTGTAGATGAACGACTGAAAAACATAGAACCAAAAATGGTTGAACTCATTATGCACGAGATCATGGACCATGGGCCTCCTGTCAGCTGGGATGACATTGCCGGAGTTGAATTTGCTAAAGCCACTATAAAAGAAATAGTAGTCTGGCCTATGCTGAGGCCAGACATCTTCACTGGGTTACGTGGTCCTCCTAAAGGAATTCTTCTCTTTGGCCCCCCTGGGACTGGCAAGACTCTTATAGGCAAGTGCATCGCATGCCAGTCTGGAGCAACTTTTTTTAGCATCAGTGCCTCTTCTCTGACTTCCAAATGGGTAGGCGAGGGGGAAAAGATGGTCCGTGCGCTGTTCACTGTGGCGCGATGTCAACAGCCAGCAGTGATTTTCATTGATGAAATTGATTCTCTGTTGTCTCAGCGTGGAGATGGGGAGCACGAGTCGTCGAGAAGGATAAAAACTGAATTTCTGGTCCAGTTAGATGGGGCAACAACCTCCTCTGAAGATCGTATTCTAGTGGTTGGAGCAACAAATCGACCCCAAGAAATCGATGAAGCTGCCCGAAGGAGACTAGTGAAGAGACTGTACATTCCTCTTCCAGAAGCCTCAGCTAGGAAGCAGATTGTCACCCGTCTAATGTCAAAGGAGCACTGCTCCCTAAATGAAGAGGAAATCGAACTCATAGTTAAGAAATCGAGTGGATTTTCAGGGGCAGACATGACACAGCTCTGTCGAGAAGCTTCTCTGGGCCCTATCCGCAGTCTTCAGTCCACGGACATTGCAACCATCATGCCAGACCAAGTACGGCCTATTGCTTTCCTGGACTTTGAGAGTGCCTTCAGAACCGTGCGGCCCAGCGTCTCCTCGAAGGACCTAGAGCTGTATGAAACCTGGAACCAGACATTTGGCTGCGGTAGATAATTGTATCCTAACTGTTCCGCAGAAATATTTCTTTAGCACCATCACGTATTAAACCCACAATAATTTAGAGTGTCTGCACTTCTTTTTGTTTCTGTCTTTGAAATCTTCTTACTTTATGCCAGCAGATGTCTAGGCCCTGGCCTGAGGCTTCGCCAACTGAAAAGACCGTGAGAAACTGCTGGTCACGATACAAGAAACTGCTGAACACAAGCAATGGAGTGAGAAGCTGACAAAAATTACAGATAGCTGCTGTGAAAGGTGGACGAATTTCACTGATGTTTAAGGGGAAGATGGTCAAACCTCACATATAATTGAAGGGAGTATTGGGGGCAATCTCGCAAGGCCCACCGCTGTCCTGTGTCAGTAATGCCATGCAAGGCTGAGCGGACCCAGGTAATGTTATCAGAAATACCAATTTTAGGTAGGGATGTAGCAAAACTGGGACCGATGGGGGAAAAGTAGTTAGGGGTGCATTGTTTGGGAGGAAACAGGAGCGGAGGAAGGGAAGGGCCAAGGTGGATGTGGGAAAAACATGCATGGAAAAATAGAAGTGGGAGTAAAAGGGAATGGTCTCGTGTAAGCAGTGCTCTGGTCTGAGCGTCTAATTAAATACTTTTACTGATGATTTTCTGCTTGACCTTGCTTTCTGTGCTGCATCTGCGTGTGTGGATGTGTGTTACAGGAGGACTGGGCACCTGCAGCTGGAGAAGACGCCATGGGTCATGGGGGCTCTCAGATCTGAGGGCCAGCCATGGGCTAGCCAATGCGTTTATAACCAGATGCTGTAGGGATCCCGGTGGGCGTGCAAACTTAACTGACAAAACTCGCTAGCAAACTTCAAGCTGGACTAGCTGGCAAGTAGGAGAAAAAAAAACCAGCATCTGGAAAAAGCCCAGATGTAAGCCAGTGGCAGGGTAAGGGCGCTCAGGGTCTGGGCATGGATATTAGATGAACTTAAATCCCGTGGCAGTGTTTGAAGGCTCCGTGAGCGCGGTGTCCTTGTGCAGCTGGAGAGTGCGGGGGCCTGCGTGCATCGCTGGTGAGCTTCAGTCCAGTGCGGCTGGAGATTAGGGACAAGATTGGGGCTGTGTTGTTGGGTTTATGTCGGCGCATTTGCTGTGTGTGTGCTGGTAAAGGCACTGCTTGCTCTGTCCTCGTCTGTGTGTGTGTGTTTGTGTGTATCTGCTGGTTTGGATTAGGGGCTTAGCCTCGCTCCTGGCTGGACCTGCAAGCAAAAACAGCAGCAGCTGCATCTGTCAAACTAAGATGGGAGAAGCCTTATTCTCAGAGAGCACCCCATTGGGCGCTCGTGGCCAGGAGGGAAAAATCCCATGTTCCAACATCGGCTGGGTTCCGCTGCTCCTTAAAAAGTCTCCATGCAACAATGCTAAAATTCCTAGCTAGCTTGTATTTGATGTTCTTACCTAAGGTCTGAAAGAAGCACACAGCCTTTTCTTCACATTACCTGTCCTCGCCCACTGGCTGGAGAGAGCTGCCCCTGAATGGAAAACAAGAGCTTTCCTTTGGATTCTTTCGTTGATGTGGCAGAGCTGGCTGCTGTGGTGTCCATGCTTTATTTTCTGTTTCTGTAAAGCACTTTTTCTCCTATTGGGGAAAATGCAGAGCTTAAAAGCTGGTCTTACTTAGGTTTTCTAAAAATGGATAAATGCTCTTTAGCTAGCATTTTTTTAAAGCCATTTGGGAACTACAGGGACTCTGAGGCGATAGTGAACCTTGAATTCAGAATAATTGGGAAGGCTTGGCATTTCTTAGAGCTCATCCTGATTTAAACATAAAAAAGTCAGTTCTATTCTTGGCTTATGTTTTTTGTAAAGTCTGGTATGCATTAGACATTGTTTTGCAGAGATGTAAAAATTCAGGTATGCGAATTTATCTTAATTTCTGAAATAGTGAAAGTAGAATAATTAGATTATTTTGTAAGAATAAATGTGTGGTGTGGTCCAAACTGATTGACTTTTGTGCCACTTGGGTAAAGATTATGAGATTAAATCTGCTCTTACAAGTTTAGTATTGGAGAGCTATAAACATGTACTGGGTAAGATTTTTGCTCTCTCCAAACATCTCTCCAACTGTAATGAAAACATGTTCTTTAAAATTTTTTCTCAGGCAAGTGAATGAAAAGCACAGAGAATTTTAGTTGTTTAGTAAAACCTAAGGGTTCTTCCAAGGGTAATAAAACCCTTATGTATGATTAAATAATAGCCTTATTTATGCTGGGAATTATTCTGGTATGCTATGTGAGCATACTGTGCTCATCTATGTATCTGAATATTCATATTTTAATGGAAATGGCTCTACTGAAAGGACCAGTGAGAATGCACATGATGATAGAGAATAAAACACCTCCTAAGATGACAAGGACTGGGAGAGGAATGCTGTGCCACTGTATTTGTCTCCTGCAAAGTGGAACTTGGGAGAGAGAAAAAGTAGAGACATAGCACCAGGCAGGAGTATCCGTTACTCATTACTTGAATTACACGAACATGCTTTTGTTTTAGAAAACATATGGAAACAGTGAAAGGGAACGCTAGGTAAAGCTTATTCTTTTTCTTTTTTAGTAATGATGCAGGTAATATGACTATCTCTTCAGCCATCCAGCAATATTCAGGCTTTGCTGCAGGACTCACAAGTCATCAGGACTTCCAATATTAGCCCAATACGTATTTCATAACCCACTCTAACAGTGCCACCGAACAAGAGATTAGATCACCAGTAGCATAATTTCACAAAATATAGAAAATTGCACAAAAGTAGGGCATGATTGTAATTTAAGGGAAATGGTGCAGATAAATCCACTTTAATGGTTCTGTTTAGTGTATGCATAAACCTATGTACTTCATTATTTATTCTTTTTGGCTGGCTGAACTTTGTAAGAAGAAATACAGGACTGTCCTCTGGTTTTGTGGTTCAGTCACATTTGGTGCGCAATCTCTTAGTTTCTCTTAAATAAAGGTAAATAATTGCAGTCCTGGAAAAGTGAGGTCTTATTAATAATCAAGACAATTCAGACTCTTCATTTTCTCAGTGCATCTTGTATTTGAGTTAGCTAAACTGTCTTAGAGCAGTTTGAAATCCCCAGATGAATTTTCATTTATAGAAAATTGTGGCAACAGAAGTAGGTAAAAAGCTGATGAAGCAGCAGCAATGATCATCATCTGCTAATGGCAAGTGGATGAAAACCAGACTGGACTCTTAAGAACATCGTTAAGATTGTCTGTTGAAATAAGGCAATTTCTGGTTTTCTTATAGAAATTATGGAACTACTCCCAAGCCAACATGTAATTGGAAAAAAACGCACCAAAAAACCAAACAAAACCCCACTTTTCCCATTAAAGTTATAATTTTGGTGGCAGTGAGGGATTGGTCTTGGTGAGCACTGACATTTACTAAGACTTAGAAGATGCTTTGAACGGTAGATATACAAACGCTTGCGCTTGTCTTCAAACACATGAGTGCGTATTCCTTTGAAATTTAAATGAAAGGTTGGGCTTGGGAGAGTTTTGAAAGAAGGCTCACGAGTAGTTTTCTTGCCTAATGAGATACTCTGGTAGGTTAACCCTGGCTCACGGCCAGGTGCCCACCCAGCCCCTCACTCGCTCCCCTTCCTCAGTGGGACGGGGGACAGAAAATAGGATGAGGGAGCTTGTGGGCCGAGATAAAGGCAGGGAGATCTCTCACCGGTTGCCATTGTGGGCAAAAGTGACTCGGCTTGGGGAATTTTAACTTATCGCCAACTAAAATAGATTTGGGTAGTGAGAAGCAAAAAAAGACAAACGTTGAAACGCCGCCTTTCCTCCTTGCTGTCCCAGACTCGACTTCGCTCCCAGCTCTCCTACCCTGCCGCCGCAGGGCGCGGAGGTGGGAGGTTGTGGTCAGTACGTAGCAGTTTCTCGCTGCAGCTCCTTCCCCCTGGTGTTTTCCTCTGCTCTGGCGTGGGTGCTCCGTGGACCACAGTTTCTTCAGGAGTATCCATCTGCTCCAGCATGGGCTGTCTGACGGGCTGCAGTGTGGGTATCTGCTCCAGCGTGGGTCCGTTGTAACCGGCTGTGTCCTGCACGGGGCAGCCCTTGGCCTCTTCCCACGGAAGCCTAAGAGTGCCTCTCCACTGGAGTTGAGTTAGTTTGTAGGCTTCATGGGTAGGGTGGCATCTTGTGTTCTGTCGTACTTCTGAACATACCACACTTTCCTTTGGCTACCGGTCTATGCAGCATAATCAAACATCCAAGCTAGAAATACAGCTGGGCTGTTCTCAGGCTTTTCCCCACAGCCATGTCAGACAAGCTTCCAGGAGCCGAGGCTTTCCTTAAATTGTGCCAATGATAGAAAATTCCAGTTTCAGATTAGCTTGCCTGCTTTTGGAACTGAATACTTCAATCTGAAATTCTCACTGGGCTTTGTAAAGTGGAAACGCCTGGGCACATGAAACTAAATGAGGGGTCTGCTAATGCATTGCTTTGAAAGACCATCTAGAATGGCTGTGTATTTACAGTCGGGAAGAAAAAGTAATGCTGGCTTTTTTTTTTTTAGAAGTAGATCACAAAATTCCAGGCAGTGGCTTGTGAAAATTCCTACCCAGTTCTTACAGGTTTCGAGTTCTGTACTGTGGATTAAAATGTAATGAGAGATGAAATTGCCTAGGCTTCTGCTTTTAAATTTAGAGTAGCTTCTATGTTTTTTTTTACTCCATTTACTCGTATTAGTAAAACTGTCTTTTGATAACTTTTTACCTACAGCAAGAGGAAAGGGTGTCTCTGTCAGTTGGGATGGTCCTTCTACCTAAACCTGTTACACAGAATCATTTCGATTAATAGGCCTCACCAGTTAGAAATATCACTTAGTGGTAGTGAAGACCTACAAGTCTGTTTTCTCCTTTTCCAAATAAGTAATTTTATTTTGTGCCAGTTACAACTAGTGACTGCTTATCCCTGCAGATCTGATGTAACCAATGAAATTTCTTACAAGAGTTGTCGTGAAATAGCTTGTGCTCATATACTTCATTCAATATTCTGAAGAAGGAGAACTTTGGCCTTCATTATTATTTCACCTATGGATTTTTTTTTTTTCCAAATATGAAAAGAAATAAGAAGAGGTGTGAGATACTGACATAGGGAGCTTGAATGCTCTTGATATAGTGTACTTCTTGCATACCAATTATTTGCACTATAGAATGGATATAGATTGTTATAGCAAAAGATATAGCCATGTAAGTAGAATTATAGAGACTCCTGATTTTTCTTAAATTATGGAGAATTTTTTTCCAGAGGGGGCATGGACTCTGGAAGCTGGTTTCTGCAAGCTATTCTGGTGCCAGCTACCACTAGAAAAAAGGGAGAAAATTCAAAAAGAATCAACAGAGAAAATTGAAAGGTGTTGTGGGGATATTGATTACATGTAAAGATGCAAATAAACATGTATACTTTGAAGTCATTTCAGCAATGATGATAATTTTTTCAATATCTGTTGATGGCTTAATGTTATATAAATGCATACATTTAGCAGTGATGGCATAAAAGTAGAAAAAAGAAAAAATTCCACTTTCAAGAAGGTCACAGAAACTCTGGGCTGGTATAGCTAAACAGGAGAGAAGGAAGAGGTAGAAAATATGCTTGTAGTGACAAAGGAGGAGGTAATAGGTAATTTGTTCCCAGGGTCTGTGATTAGTCTGTTATTTTCTGAACATCCCTTCTGATTTTTTTCACTGATTTTAATGATAAATTTAAGAGGTTTCACCCTGCTTAATGTGGTGCCTTACAGTCATATGACAGTGAGTCTTATAGTTGACTGAAAAAAATTAAATGTGCTAATTAAAACATTGTGATACCAGAAGTCGCTCCAAAACCAGAAGTTTCGCACCAAAGAAATGCAAGAGAACTCAAGATCAAATTTTCAGAAACTTTTGCTGTCATCTGCTAAAAATATATACTAATGCTCTGTCTGTAAATGTCTCAGAAGGGACGAACTTGAGCATGCTGGGGACTGCTCCATTGTAGTTTCATTAATGAAAACTATTTCTCGTGTGCTTTTACAAATAGTTATGGTAGTACAACTCCCCAAATAGTTACGACAGTACAACCCCCTCCTCTAGTGACCCCAGAGTAGGGATAATTTATGCCAGGGAATGTTACCTTTTATCTGTATAACCTACTCCCCATAAAAATGTATAGCTTTTAAAGAGTCTTATTGCCATTACAGCAGTGGGAAAGGAGTACCACCTTATTCATGTCACTATAGAGGGATACAGCCGTTGTCTGCAGGTGACTCCTCGTCATCCACAGGCTGGGGATATCCTTCCCACAGCGCTGTCAGCAGGAAGAATTGCATGATGGGATATGTGAGCCAGCTGAGCTCAAATGCTTTTGCTAGACATCTGCATTTAGGACAGGACTAAAGGGTGCCTGGCTCAGTCTATCCTATATAAGGTTTAGAAATTTATGGAGAAAAAATTGTCCGCAACAAATCCACTCCACTTCTAGTAGCAGCAGTCTTTTCAAGGGACAGTAACACCTCTGTTAGTGTTGACTTGATCTTTTTTACAGCCTGCCACCAGATGGAGATCTTTTCCCAAAGAAGTCCACCCAATTTCTTAAGGAAAGCCCAAGGGTAGTCAAAGTTAGTTTCCTTGTTTTGTCACTTAAAATCATCCAGTATTAATGACTTGTAACTGGCATTTTATTAAGGATTGTTGTTGATTCGTTGGGTGGACTTTGTTTTTCAAGAAGATTTTTTTGGAGGGAGCTGTGAAAACCAGCCTGACATCTCTAGAGCTCCCTATTTAACAAAGATAGGATTTTTAAAGATTAATTTTACCTTGTGTCTCAGGCTGTAGTATTACACTGGGGTTGGGAAACGAGGTGAAAATCCTGATACAGGGCATTTGTGTTGAAACCTATCCTTGATCTTAGGAATTTTAATAGCAGAGTCAATGAGCAGATATGAGCAGACTTCCATGCTGAAAATCCTGAAAAGGCTTTGAAATGTAGATACATAACAGGTAGGCAACAGGAGCCGAGTCCAATTAATTTAACAGTCTCAGTTCATTTAAGTTTTAGTTGATAGCAAATGGCACTTGTTTCTCTCTTCGTGTTGCCTCACAAGTAAAAATCATTAGTGCTTTTGTAATAGGGTTGAACATCTGGCACAACTCTTAACCCCAGCAGTGCAGGGAGCTTCTCCTGACCCACCTGACAGAAGTCCCAGAAGGTAGAACTCCTACGTGCTGGGTAATTAGTTAACTTCCTGGGTTATCCCTCTGCTAATGTTTGACTGAGTTCTCTGGGCAGCGTAAGGCACGTCCATCTGTGGTCGGTATTGTAGACAGTTTTCATTTTTTCAGTAAAACTGTCTTCTGATAACTTTTCAAAGTGGTTTCTTCAAACCCCTCGACAGATTTCTCCAGAGAAAGAATTCTCCAGAGCTGCTGAAGACTTCAGCCCCTTGAGCACGTTTCAAGTGAAAATAGCTGATGCCATCCATGATCTTTGATCAAGTATATTAAAAACCCATATATATTTAGATATAGGTGGCTAATACTGCTCTATCTTCCTGAGTCCCACAGTTTCTCACTTCCCTGCTTTGTGGGTCAGATGCTTTGCAGCCAATTTACATCAATTCCTGGCACTGTTTTTAAAGGAAGCAAGGGGGAACAGCGCAAAGTCTCACTTTCTGCCAACAACAGGAAGCGTACGCTCTTTGAGTCAGGCAGCTTGTTTCAGCCATGCCTTTTGTTGAACCAACAAATTGCTGGACTACAGATTCGGTCTTCAACACGGTAGCGCCGCTCGGCAAATCCCTGGAAAGGCAACGGCACAGAGCGGCGGCACGGGTGGTTGGGGGGAAAGCCATGTGCCGCTGCAATTCCCTTTTCGAAGGGAGCGTTCGCTTTAAAGACCAATCGTCTGAGGGAAGAGGGAGGAAATGGCGATAGCATCTCTCTCTTTTTCTGTCCTATGGGTCTGAACATGCTGCTACCGAAATCTTGCTAGGGGTGACGGCTGGAGGACTCCCCTGTTGGGATCTGGGATGATGCCATGTACCATAGCTGTCCTGCATATTGAATGGAGAGAGGTGCACTCTTGGATTCTGTACTTAATTTTTGTGTCTAAAGCAGGCTAAGGTACTCTGTGGGGTCTGGGAATTTGTTATGTAGTTTTCCGAGACTTCTGTAAGTCAGTCCAAAATCCCTATTTTATTTTTTCCTGATACATAGTTAAAATTGAAACTAATATGAGGCTACCTTAAAAAAAAAAAAGTGTAAATCCCTTCTGTGAAATATGCATCTTTGCAGGAGCTGTTTCCAGGCCCACTTTTTGTATGCTGATTGTACATGGCATTCGTACTATTCCTTTTTTTTTTTTCTTTCCTATCGGTGCAATAAAACTTTTTAGAAAGCTAACTGCAAAAGCCAGGGTTTTTTACATCTACCTTCATTCCTCCCAGTGTTTTCTTGATGCAGAGGCAGGCTTAGTCTAAAGCCAAGACTGAGCAAGGTGCAATTTTCTGAAGAAATTATTTTTCATATTTTGCTGCCCCCAAACACTTTTTTATATTGTGTAAATTTACTTTCCCTTCTCCACTGCTACCAAACCTCTGTGTGTTTGTTTCTTCTAGGTATTTCCTTTCCCACTACACGCTTGCAAACTTGCTAAGGCGTGCTGTGGGGCTGCGTACGCCCCTCGTGAGGGAAAGGGGTGTCTCGGGGTGCCTGGAGAACGCCCCCGAGGCGGTTGTCTGATGGCTAAGGGCCAGGGCCGGGGGGCTGCCTGCTTTCCCCCGGCAGAGTCCCGTGCCCTTGCTGCAGCTCGGGCGCTCGAGGAGCTGACGGGCTTCAGCGGGGCACGTCGCCGGCGGGAGAAGGGCTCCGACTGACGCGCTGTTCGGAGGCAGTCGCAGTGGGAGAGCTTAGAAAGCAAAGACCCTGCTAGCCTACCTAGGACAAAGCACTGATTCTGCTTCTCCGGAGGAAGAGCGCCGAGGCTGACCTCGGAAAGCACTGAGCGAGATGGGCCGTTTAACGTCCCGCGTTGGCATGGCGTGGGACAGCGAAGGGACTTGGCCCTCCATCCCCGCACGCCTTGTGGCGAGGCTCTGCTGAGAGCTGCTGAACGGCACCGTCCTCCCTCTTCTCACTGCCCCGGCACCTTTACCGTGCTGATATTAGTGCAATCTAGGGGTTGAGAAAAAGTAAGGTACTGATATAATCATGATATTCATAATATAAAATTATGGAAGCGGCCAGAGGCTTAGTAGCAAAAGTGCACAGCACAGTAAGATGTGGAAAGGATGGGTTTTTGAGTCGAATATTTCTCTAATTGCAAAGGAAATTAGGCAAGCAGTTTATGTAGGAGAAGCAGAACCAAAAGGAAAGCTCTTAGCTTTCCCCCTCTGCACATACTGTTTCTCCAGAGAAGCTGTGGTGATCCTGCAAAATTTGACAAGGAGGGTGTAACAAGTCCTTCCCTATTTTCTGGAAATCCCACCCTCTTTCCACAGCTTATCTGAAGTTTCTATTTTGCACGTTGGTATTTGTGCAAAGTTTCCAGTGAGCCTTCTGTTTTCTGTTGTAAATTAGCCTGCTAACTAAAGTTTCTCTTTCTTTGGAGCATAATATTTTCATGTGGCTATTGCCCTGTTGTTTTTTTGTTTGTTTTATTATTTTTCCCGAGGTAGTTGGGAGGGTAAATAGGCAGATTTTGCATTGTGGTTTTAAGGCTTAGAAAAGCATCCCAATTTGTTAAATCAGTTGGTTACCATAAAACTGTTACTTGAGCCGCTCATTATGAGTCCACAGGAAAACTGAGAGAGGGCCCTCAGTGCCGTACATCAGACTGAGAGCCCCTCTCCCAAAATTGTTTTCCTTTTATCTGTGCATCATTTAAAGACATTTGTAAGGCAAAAGCTGTCTAACTTCAACAACTGATCATGGAAAGGATTATGTATCTTTGTATGTTTGGTCAAAATATTCTGTAAATTTAGGTAACATAAGATGTTTTCACACACACACACAGGCACACACACACTTTGATGGAGTCTAAAGGCTGCATTCTTAGACCTGTGGCCTTTTTACAGCTCTTTGGAGTTAGTGCAAGGGTCTGCAAATATGGATTCTTGAGTTTACTACCCACTGAAGAGGAAGCCTAGTCTGTGGCTGGAAAATAAGCAAGTATTAGAAGACCTGGCTACTAATCCTGATTTTGTCAAAAACTTGTTGCATAATCTTGCGTAAGGAATTTAGGCTTTTTTTTGTGCTACTATTTCCCTTTCAGGGGAGGGGGAAGGATGTAATAGTTTCACAGTAGTGCTGCTGTTTACCAGCATTTCAGAAACTGTATCTTCAATTTTGGAAACTATAGAATAAATTTAAAGATAATATGATGAAATTATATTCCTTTTTGGTTCAGAGTAATTTCCATTTATTGTAATCTTACACGCCCCTCCCTCCCAAGTCAACAGAGCTACACACCTCCTGTGTTTGAAACAAAAATGGGTATTCTCCAGAACTGTGTGTCTCCAGAGACTGGGATATTGAGAGAAGAGAAATTTTTTTAACATTAATGACAACATGAAAGGAATTGTTAAAAAGGATTTACACTATGTAATTCTCTGCTTTGTCAGGTATTGAAGAAAAAAAGGAAGTATGAATGTATAGCGAGAACACCTGCATTGGCTGTCTGGATTTGGCCGGGGTGGGGGGGGGAAGTTGCTAAAATCCAAACAAAAAACAGTTTTAGTTCACAAATTGATTTTAGATTTAAGGATAATCAAGAGAAGAGGCCGACTCCTCCATAGTATAAAAGGCATGCAACTATTAAGAATGGTAGAATTTTTTTTTTTCCCCCTGAAATGCACTGGGTTTGGCTTTTCTTAATTTTGTGGTAATAACCCTTATGGTAGAGAGTAATTTCTTCACTGCTGAATTCAACGTGTTAATTTTTCCACCCAATCTTCTACCACCCTTCATTTCCCTTCTGGTCTTCCTATCACTTCTGGTACATTTGCCCCTACCTTCAATGACCAAATTATGATTCAGCTCTCAAGAGCTATTTAACAAAACTCAGGCAGATGCCTGTAGTCTCCTCCTCCTGGTTTAGGCTTTGGAATTTTGTTGAAAATGCTTAATTTTAGACTTCTTACTCTATTAATATGTGCGTTCCATTGTCTTCGTACAAACCAGTCTAGCTTTTCTTCTGGTGTATTTGTACTCTTTCTGCTGATCAGGATCCAGTCTTTGTTTAATGGTCAGTTAAATGCAATGTTGTTGTGACTTGGGGAGAAGCAGCATGCGGTACGTGCATGAACTGCAGGGTCTGTTAGTACTGTGTGTTCTTCAGCACCTTGATTATTTTCACTTATTCAGGTTTACCCTGGTTACTGCAGTAGAAATTCTCCTATCAGGGGCTCTCAAAATATCAGCATTTGACCTTATAAAACTGTTCTGTGTCTCAGCCAGCTTACATTTACAAAGGGATAGCGAGACAGATGTTTCCAAAGCAGAAGTAATCATTCTAATTTGTACCAATATTTAATGAGTCTAAAAAACCCCCTACATACATGTGTAAGTGTGTTAAGTGAATTTCCCATGTGCATTTGCTAGACTATGCAAATAAAATACTATATATATTATTAGTCTAGAACTAAGTGACTGGATGCAATGCAAAAATAAAGAGTTTGTGAATGTTTCAGAGTAGGACTTTTGAGGTGGGGAGGTAAATCACATATGTACTGTGCTAAAAAAAAAAAGTAAAATTCATATAACGATGCTTCTGTTAGTGCCTGCAAATATATATTTTCAGCAAGTATTTACTCCCTATTGGTTTTCTCCAACACAATGGAGAAATGAGCCTATATTCTCTCCCATGGCTACACACAGGAATCTCCCTAAGACAATAAAGGTACTTTTTTGTACACTACAACTATCAGTGAAACAAAAACAGAGTGTTTGAATCCAGATTTGAACCTGCCTTAATGTTAAGAGCTCTTTGGATCTCTGTTTTAATTTATATGATGTGTTAAGGCTGCAGTGTATTTAGTCCTTGTCAGTGCAACAAGAACACAATAAAGTAAAAGCTGTAGTCAAATAGGCATTACTACGTCCTTTGAAACAAAATAGGGAGGAGTAGAAAAAAAGAAACCCCTCCTTTGCTTGCACATCATATCTACGTGTTAAACTGCCCCCTCAGTACTCATGTTATTTTCCCCGGTTTTTGGTAAGGCTTTTTGTACAGCGCTGGCAGGTGCAAAGGCTCTGACAGTGCAGTCGGAGGCCGCCGGCTCCCGCTCCCGCTCCTGCTCCCGCTCCCGCTCGGCCGGGGCTCTCGGCTCTGCTCTTGGTTAGGAAGGAGCTCGCGAAGGGCGTTAGCCTGGGCTTGTGGCGTACCCATAGCCACGCTTTATGAACTTTGGTGCATGCAAATAGGGGCAGTTAGCTCAGGCTCGGTTTTGCTGGTTGTTCAGAGGATGGCGTGAATTTTACGGACTTTAAATTGAAAATCAGAGCCTGCTGAAATTAGTCACTAAAATTTCAACTGACTGAACAGGGATCAGGGGGTTGGCCCCAAAAGCTTCAGCAGAGACCGGCCAAGTCCTCCCTGCCTGCACCATCGGTTTCCCTAGAAGATAGCTGAGAGCAACCTCAGGCAAGCAGTAGGTTCAAAATTAAAATTTAATCTTTTTGAACATTGAGTGGGAAACAAGAAGTGAAAACTGTCAACTGTGCCCAGATCCATTCAGATCACTTCTAGGGACAGTTTTGATACCAAATTATCCTTGTTATGCAAATTTCCTCACCAACCGGCTGGTTCCCAGTTATGCATGGGGAGAAGCAGTGGCCACATCTGCTTCCCGTTTTGCCGTTTCAGAGACGAGCCATCTGTTTGGCCTCATCCCGAACAGCCTGCTCGGTGCTGATTAACTTCCTCACCCTGCCAGCCCCATGCTCACTGTCTGCTGCAAGGTGTAGATTTTTTTTTTCTTTTTTTTTTTTTTTTTCTTCTCTAACTGCTTATAAACCAGAACCTTCACTTCTCTCCCAAGGGACAGGAAGGCGTTGGTTTGTGTGATTTGCAGCCGCCACCAGCGGCAGCAACAGCAGCAGCTGCCCTCTATCACTCACATGTTTCATATGTGTGGTTGGGACAGATAAAACCGGGAATTGTTCCGGGTCCTGGGACAGGCTTTCAAGCAGTAAGACCTTACCTTATATGAAAAAAAAAAAAAAAAATCAATAAAATGCTGTAATGCTAAATGCAGCAAAAGTCTCACTGCAGTTAACAGAGACCTGTTAGTTTAGCAAGAGCAGGGTTTCAGCCACGCTGCATCCTTTTTTTGTTTAAATGTGATGAACTCCTGCCATCTGAAGCCTGGCTTTGGATTTCTCACTCCGTCTATCCCATTTTCAGTGAAACTCTGCAAATTTTTGGCCTTCCTGTTGTCTGAATACCCATCTTCTGGAAATTAGGGCAGGATTTCAGAAATGCTGCATATCTGCAGCTGCCAGTGACTTTAATGAAAATTGCTTCTTCAGCAGCCCCCAAAACTCCAAGTCTGTGTAGCCAAAAAAAAAAAGATGCATCAAAAACTAAAATTGGGAAACTGGGATAATGGACCTCCTGTTAAGATTAAGACTTCTGTTGCCTTCCACAGGCCAGGTCTGAGGGATTTTTGTCTTTCATGATGCATTCGGGCCAGAATTTGTTCTCATGCACCATTTTTCTTCCAGACAAGAAGTTGGCTGTGTTTCATGATGGTGGACACAACCTGGTTGGGAAGGATGCCTTGGAGCTCTGACCCACAAGACAGGCAGGAACAGGTTTTTTCAGAAATCAAATGTTTTGGTTTTCCAGTTGCAACATTTTCAGCTTTCAAATTGTCACTGCTGCTGCTGCAACTTGAAGCTTTTGGTGAAAGCTTCTGCTTTATCTGTGACCATCTCACAAGCTGACAAAACCAGTGCAATATCCTCAGTGTATTGCAAAGTCAGGAGCATTTCTAACCCCTTTTCCCCAAATAAGATGTTGAGTGATTCCCCCCACCCTGAAAAAAATACGAAATTGTTACATTATCAGATCTGTGTGATCCAGGTCTGGCTCCGAGTTCTCATTTTGATATCTACTAAAAGAATCTTGGTGTTTTAGTGTATTTCTTGATATCAAAGACTGACTAGAAAACGTTGATATCTACTAAAAGAATCTTGGTGTTTTAGTGTATTTCTTGATTTCAAAGACTGACTAGAAAACGTTGGTTGCTGGGCACATTTTAATACTGTTTTGGTGTTTAGCTGGGGATTGGGAAGCCTGCTTGGGGACTCGAAGCTGAAAATACTCACCCCTGGTAGTTGTATGTTTGTGTCTGTATAACAATTTGTATCTTGGCACCTACAACAGTTTCTGATATAATTTAATCAAACTATTGGAGTAGAAAAGAAAAAAAAAAAAAAAGAGATGATTTTAAGAAAGTCTTTGAAACATAATAGATAGATACCCAGAACAGATTTTTAGGTACACAACCTTGCATTTAAATCTATGGATGTCTCTAATTTAGTTCAAGGATTTAATACCATTGATTGAGAATATTACATTTGGTCTATTTTTGTGATTATTATTATTATTTAACAGACCATAGCTACTTTGCAGAAGAGTCACCGCTGAAACAGTAATTTGTAGTTCATTTACTGAGAACTACTGTGATGGTGAGCAAAAGAATCAGGATGTTAAAAGGTTCCTTCTTATGGAAAAGTAGTCATAGTTTATGATGAAACCATTTCACAGTAACTTAAGGAAAATTTAGATTTGGGGAACCTGTAAAAGAATTGATTGCAATACCATTAGAGTTTCTTTTTTTTTTTTTTTAAATCTCGTTTTGTTCATAATAATACAGTTTTACAGATGGAAATATTTCTAAAACTCTATAAATGGTGCTTTTTCTAAGCAAAACAGTGACTCTTGTTTGCATTAAATATGTGATGTGAAATTTACTGTGCTGGAATCTGAAGGAAACAGGGACACCCGCAGAGAAATCACCTTTGTTATGGCAAATAGTAGAAATAATTTCTCAGTGTTTTATTTTGAATTACCATGACTCTACATGCAGAAGTAATTGTGTTCTGTAATGACTTTGGCTGGCTAGTGGGAGGCAGGGGTAAGAGGAGAGGGCCGGGAAGGAAGCAACCTGCTCATAGTCAGCTGCTCGCAGGAGCTGCGAGAGTTTTGTGGCCAGCGACACTCTGGAGAGGAGGCGGCCAATTTGGGACTTGATCTTCCGCTGGAGCTGGCTTAGCAAGGCTGCTTCACGTAGCTGGCGAGCGCAGGGTGACTGGCACGGCGTGACTTCTTTTGGCCACACAAGATGGGTTGCGAGGACAGCGAGGATGAGCTCAGCCGCATGGCTGTAGGTGCGGCAGCAGAGGCCGAGACCGTGCACGATGCTCGGCGCTCCCTCGCTGCCCACGGGGCCCTTCACCTGCATCTCACCATACATCGCACACCCCCAGCCACCCCCCCACGCAGGGCCTCCAGCTGTACCGAACGACTTCTGCACACACTAGGAGAGTGAGAGAAATGTTCTGGGGTTTGGGGTTTTTTTACCGTGTTCTCTTGTTTTAAAAGATACACCTCACTTTTTGTAGACATAATTTAATAACATTTCCAATTTTTATGAAATTTGCTTGTTTTTTTTTTAAATACAATGTCCTCAAAGAAAAATGAAGTTACAATATAAAATCGGAGCAAAAAAAAAAGTGTGTAAATACAACTTTTCTATTAGAAAAGGCAGTGTCTGGGGAAGGGCTGGGAAGCAGTTATTTTTTACATTTTTTTAAAACAGATATAAACTTAAAGCCATTCACCATATTTACTCCGCTAAACCATATCAGGGTATTGCACCATAGCAAAAAAGAGAAAAGGGGAGATTACATGAAACTAGTTTTCTGAGGGCACAGTTTGTTTTGATGTACACACACACACAACATCCTATTTTCATGCCATCCTTGCATATGTTCATAAATAAAATCATTGAAACACTCGTTTCTAAACAAGTTGAAGACGATTTTGTGCAAAAAAGAAAAAAAAACACTGAAAAAGCAAACCTAAAAGACCCCCTTCGTGAACAGAGAATTCTGTTTGCTTCTGCCTTTAGACTACGCCCTCTGATACGCTGTGTCTTAATATACTTACTTATACTACTGTACTGTTTAATATACAACATCAATATATTCTGTTATAGTATAAATAAGAAAACTCCAGACCCAGGAAATAAACCCACTGTGACTGACAGTGCATCATCATGTCATATGAACCATTTTAGATATATATACACACACACACATGTATATAAAATATTAATGATACACAAAACCACAGACAGGGCATGTGCATGTCGACAAGAAAAGAGACACAGAAACTCATACACGTGCATGTGTGCACAGAGATGTTGCAAAGGCGGTGAACCTACCCAGTAATCAGAAATCACATTTAAAAGCTAAGTTCAAGGCAGTCTTAAACCCCACTGGAGCTATGCTTGTTTACATGGTTAATGAACGTGGCTTTATTTGTGTTGGATTTTAGTAAAAGCAAAGAAACAAAACCACCTGAGTAAGCTTCTGTCCCCCTCCCTTTATAGCTTGGGGTGTCTTAAAATGAAGGGTTAAAAAAAGTTACGGCATGGGGTATATAGTGGCCTAAATGTAAAAACAGTAGGAAGGCGGTGTAAAAGCAATAAAAGCAGAACGTTTCTGTAGAGCCAACATCTGACTTCACACAGGACATTGCAGCAGGGCTGGGAAATTACTTTGTCCCTTGGTTGGTACCAATCAAAAGTGGAGAGGGCTAAGAACAGCTGAATGTATCCCTACCAGCTATGAAAAAATGAACCCATTTCAACTTTATTTTAAAAAAAAGTAAAAAAAGGAAACTCATCACTGTAAGCTCCCCGCCTTGAAGGTCCCCTTCAGGTCATTCCTATACAAAATATTTGGTAACACCTCGTTGCCAGGCACGGTCTGTCTCGAAGCTGAATATGTAGCAGGCATTGATGACAAAACAGTAGTTGGGGCATGAAAATGGCAGAGGATTCCTTGTGCCCACCCCCTGCACAGTGTCTCGGGCTGGAAGGTAACAAGCAATAAGGTCTCTTAAGGCAACTGAGTTATAATGCGGGAGCAGAGGGGATCACCTTTGGGCCTGTAGTTTACACTACTCATTTTTGGAGGAGATCATTGGCTATCCAATGTACTAGCCTACCAAACATGTACTAGTAATTTGTTTTCACTGTTGTGTGTATATGCGTCAGTCTGCGGACGTTCATACACAGCATTCACATCTGGTGACAAAGCTACTAAATCAGCATGCACACGTGCACTTTCAATGGAGAACCACCTCTGTGCCCACACGTCATAAGAAGTGTCTTACAGTTGTCGTGAAAAGCTA
This sequence comes from Aquila chrysaetos chrysaetos, assembly GCF_900496995.4. Classification (NCBI taxonomy): domain Eukaryota; kingdom Metazoa; phylum Chordata; class Aves; order Accipitriformes; family Accipitridae; genus Aquila; species Aquila chrysaetos. The sequence continues at coordinate 76,444,797 of NC_044007.1, forward strand.
AGACATGAAATTGTAAAAGTATGTATTTGTAATTCATTATTTCGTCAGTATCTTTCGTCTAACTTCAGTGTTGTTGCTCCTGACTTACACCTGCAAAAATGAAAGCAGAAGAAGGAACTCTGCGTGCCTGTAATAGTATGTATATATAGGAAATGTATATCAAATATAGCTACACATATCAGGCCAAACTGGCCTAGGTACAAGCATTCATGGTTCCACTGAATCTTGATAAAGAAATATATGTGCTTGCATGCACCTGTGAATGGAGAATGTGTAACTGTATGACAAGACTGCTAGTCTTGTTGGTTATATGATTGTGTTTATTGCAGAATATCCATTTATTATGCAGAGTGGAAGTATTGATACATTAAGTTAATAACATGGGTTATTTTTACAGATGTTGCCCAGGAAGTATTGCAGCACCAATGACAGATTTTTATGCAGCTGCAAAAATGTCTTTTTTTTCCCCATCTTAAAGTATGAGGGTGTTCAGGGAGAGGAATGAACTATTTGGAAGAGGAAGTTAAGTAGAAGCTTTAAAAAAAGGTTTGGTTTTTTTTATGTCAGCTGTGTTTGGGGTTAAAATCTATTCATCACAGAAGTTTTTATTCTATCTGAAGTTAGAGTATCTGCAGCAGAACCCACCGTGGCGTAAGCTCTTGGTGGACCTTCACTGCACTCTGCAAAGTGCTGCAGTTTCTGGTCTCCATTCAGCAAAACACCATTTTTTTTAACCTTAAGATTAGTTACACTGAAGTAAAAGTAACTTAAAGCACATGGTGAAATGACTTGTTGAAGAGGAAGCCAGGGTTCTCAGCACCTTTGTGGGGCTTGGTCCCTCATTAAACAGCAAGTACCAGGAAAAAAGAAGGCTACCAATTTTGACTGGCTGGTTTAATTCAGCTCAGTGCTTTAATTAAGTGCAACACTTACAAGTAGACCCACAAAACCTGCAAGAGGACATCTTCTGTGCAAGCAAAAATGGCATTTTTTTTTTTTCATACGTAAGAGAGGGACATTTGGATATTTTCCAGGCAGTTTAAAAAGATGAAAAATGTGCATAAGGAGACTTTCCCCACACATATTTCTAGCTAGTGCTTTTCTCAACTGTACATCATACTTTTCTAAATAACTAAAACAAAAAAGAAAGCAAGAAAAATTAAATACTTTGTGACTTGCTTATGCAGAGAGAGGAGGGGTTGCTTAACAAAAAGTGGGGTTTTATTGGATAGGGAGAGAAAACATTTATTCAAAGAAGAGCCAACAATACCCTTTTTCTATACATTAAATGCAATTCATACTTCACAGAGTATATTACAAGGGTGTTTCTTCCATCTTTCACATACCTGCTCACCTGCCTAGTGACACAAACAAGGCATGCCATGATGTCAATACCAGCAGCACCCTTGCAGGTGGAAATGTTCTACTTTTTACCACCAAAGCAACTCAGAACCCTCTGGCTGGGGGGTCCCGTCCCACCCCAGCTGTCTGTGAAGTCATCTGAGATGGGCCCCTCCATCTTTAGTTGAGTTTAATGTTCCCAAAAGAGTCAAATAATACCAGGAAGTCAAAAACATACATCTGGTGTAAGAGCCCTACGCTCAGGGTGTTAAGAGAGAAAGCTTGGCCACTCCTGCCTGTTGCGTCCTCATCCATGTGGAGCATCCAGCACATGGTTAACAGTTTTGGCAAGGGAGGTTTGCAAGAAGCATCAGTTAAGGGAAGGGCTTTCAGCTATGTCACTACAAAAGCTCCTACTTACATTACTAAAGGTTTTTGGTGATCAAACATTTTCAGTAAAAACTTTAGTACTCATTTTAGAAAACTGAGTTGCAATGCATGCTACCAAAAGGAAAAATCTTTTCTTGTGGGAGAAGGTAGCTGAACTTTTGATTCTCTTGTTACTTCTACTGTCCAGCTGACTTGTGCTTTGTTGCTGTCGTGGCTCATGCAGCTCCAGGAATGCAGCTGTTGAGGCTAGATCTGTGCTGGAGGAGTTTTAACTCATGTGGAAACGGTGCTCCCCTCGTGTTATGTGGGAAGAGAATTCGTACCTGTCCTGGCTATGGTAGCCACACATGTTGCATTCAAAAGGATCACGGAAGCCGTGGCAGCCCATATGGATCGTATACATCACGTGATCCAAGAAAAGGACTCGACAGTGTTCACACTTGTAAACTTTTACTTGCTCCCCATTGCTGCTGATGACTTTGAAAGCATCCTGGGAATTGTCAGTACCTGCCCTCAAGACGTCATATTGCCTGTTTTCTTCTTTTATAGAGATGCCATTTCTTGCATGGGGACCTATGTGGTTTGTCAGGTAAATTAAACCACTGCGTTCCTCGTTATTGCTTTCTGTATCTGTTGAGTCTTGGCAGCTGTTGCTGGGAGAGGCATCTCGTTCAGAGGAGACAGATTTGGCTTTGGAAAGCAGCAACAAGTTTTCCACTGCGCTGTCCTGAGCTGTATGGTTGGAGCGAGCCTGATTGTCCCCAAGAGGTTTGTGGAGCTGATACATGGGGCTGATGACGGGTACCACCTCAGAACCGCCTGGTGGTGTTTGGACAAGGGGACGCAAGGACTCTGCCCCCAGGTAACTGATGGCATTATTAATGGCCTGGTCTATCACGTGCGTCTGCATTATCTCATTCTCCTTCTCATAGTTGGTGGTGGCATCGTATGGAAGATCAGGCAAACATTTCTCACCTGCAGTGAAAAACAGTCAGGAATTAGAGGGTTGATTTTTACGTAATTAAGGAACTGAACATCATGGATTAATAAAACAGCAACATGGAAGAAAAGAGTTGATCAAATCCACCTCCGAAATTCACCTGAGGTATTCATAGTTCTTTAATATAGCTGGTCAGAAAAATTGTTGGTTGGTGTGTTTTTTTAAACCTGCAAGATAATTCGAGGAAAAGCAAATGGATGCAAACAGATTCTGGAAATAATTACATGGGGACTCGTGGGAGCTACAGATTGAGTGCGTCATCCTCTCTCCTTTCTAATGAGTCCCTCATCTGCCTCTTACAGTGAGCTAAGGCAGGCCTTTGTGGTTAGTGAAGACAATGTACCAGCACAGTTACAGTGAGCCTGGCCTTCATGCTTCAGAGCATGAAGCACATATTAAATTTTAGACTGGAAATCGTATGTTTTAGTTTTAGACCTTCAGTTTCTTACAAATAACCCACATTGGCAATGTGATCATATGTTGCGTCAGAGAAAAATCAACAAAAACTTAACTTTGCATATTGCCACCTCCCTCCCACGCCTTGTTTTTTAAATAAGCCATGTTAGACACATTACCAGAAGCTGCTCATGTTCCTAGAAATTTTGTGTCAAAAAGTTATCATCTACAGAAGCAGCCAAGAGCCATGGAAAAAAATTAAGTGCATTTGTAGTTGGATATATATTTCTCCTATGAAATAAAAAGCCCTATATAGGGCAAGATTACTTGTCACTTGCAACTTCGACTCTGATTTGGGATGCCAAAAGTAAGGGGGGACTCGTAATTTTTTTAAAATCAGACTGCACTAATGTATCTCTAGCTGGATATCCTAGTATTGAACACTGAGTTTCACTGCAATTTCTCAAAATTCCTGGACAGACAGGACTAAGCAAAACATAGAAGTTAGTTAGGAGTGGGAGAAACTATTTAAATACACAGATGCTGATGTAATGAACCTGAACAGTCTTCTCAAACAGTGTAAACCATCAACGTTGTTATCAGGCCCCTAATAAATTTGTGCAAATGCAAAGGCATAAAAAATTCCCACAGGTTGCTAGAGACTACCAATAACACATTGTTTACAGTCAAGATGGATTTTCCAGCTCTGCAGATCTTGGGAAATTCATTGAAAGCCACAAACATCTCTATGAGGTGCTGTCACCATTTCCTAATCAAAATGACATTTGCTGGTAGGCCTTGGAAAGTCCTAATTTGTCTAAAAGAAATGCTAATAGGAGCACGGAAAATTTACCAGAAGATCTGCAAATTAATTTATCAATAATTTCCCACCCAGTTTCTACTCAAATTCACTATTCAAAGTCAGTGAGGAGGCCAGAAAACTTCTAGTACGGCACTATTGCAGTGATGGGGCTAAAATGTAGAAAGTCCTGCTGTGTACATTTCCCACAAGACATGGTTTCATACTAGTTTGTCCATGCTCCGCAAGCACAGAAAGAAACACTGAGCATTGCGTAAGTTCCTATAAGGGATGTAGGGTACAGACACCTTCTAGCTGCGCCACACAAGATTCTACTTCCTCTTATTTCCTTTCCCTATTATTCTGCCAATTTGAGCACCCCTCTACTGGCGTGCATTCTTTTTTCTTCCAGATTTACCCTTTCTAATGCTAGAGTTTTCAGGCAGAGTTTGAGGCTCAAAATTCAAAATAGGCATTGTGAAAGACTCTTGAACTAAATATAGAAAAACTCTCCTAATATGAATGTATACCCTTGACTCAAGGAGGAAAAAAATGAGGTCAAAATCATTTATATTCCATGGGCACTGTATACCACTGAAAAGTGGGACTGGTCTTCATTATACACAAAATTTTGGGCATCCAGAAGGCATGATTCTAATAGCTGTTTCTTGGGTAGTATTTGCTTTGTGTAGCATAACTAGTTGGTAGTTGGACTGAGAGGATCAAGTGGTCATAAGAAAAATTTGTTTCCAAGCAGAGTGTCTGAAACAGACACAAACTTGAGGTAGGCAGGTATCATTTCTGTATCTGGGCAATGCAGGTAATACTTGCACTCATTAAAAATAATAGCTCATTTCTGTGGTTATTAGAGCATAAGTAAATTAAACTGCTAATGGTTTGTTGCACTTCAAGCTTTGCACTGCTCAGGGTTCTGCAGCAGGTACTTAAATAGTAAAAATGCACTCAGTGCATGTGGGCGCTCTTTTCTTTTCTTTTTTCTTTGTTTGTTTGTTTTTAGCCCCTCTCTTTTCTTTGCTGCCTATTGTTTTAACATGATAAACGTGTCAACCTCGCCTGCAGTTCTCACTCTAATTTGGATGGCCCAATTCTGCTTTCGGGTCTGGGAGCTATTCCAGGTTGGAATACAGAGAGAATTTTACAGATAACTGGCATAATTTGGTGAACAATCTCACTTTTGAAAGGTAATGAATTTAGCCTTGAGAAAAACAAGTGAAGCAGCAGACAGTCTTTCCCTTATGTGAAGGATGCCATTTGCTCCTTCTCCCTGGAATTCAGCACAGAAATTTGAACGACATGGTAATCTACAGAAGCAATAAACATGTTTTATTACCCAAAAGCTCTCCTGACCAGCCAGCCTAACCTCGTGTTAATCAGGAATATATTTATTACATGAAGCAGCAGGTGAGGATTGGAAAGGAAAGGATTTGGGGGCATTTTCTTGTCAGAAAAGTTTGTCCTTTTGAAGGTTAGCAAATTTCCATAAATATCTGCTGTCAGTAGGTTGTCTTCCTACACCCCACCCTGAATAAATAACTGACAGATACTCTGCCCTCCTAAAACTCGTAGTTGAACTGGCTGTCTTTACTGTTTCTCGGGGGGGGGGGAAGAGAGAAAAGGAGAATGAAAAAGCTAGTCCACACCCACGGATACATCACATATAGGATGCTTGCTAGTACCTTTTAAATTTTAACACTTCTGGTCTTCCTGGAGCTTTCATAGAATTAGTATTTTGCCTAATGCAATCAGTTACTAGAGTGTCTAAATGAATCAGGTTTTCCTCACATAGCTGATGTATTTTTGGTAACTACCTCTACTACAACTTTTGTCTTTTTATAAGCATAAGCTTTCTTATCCTTGACTACCTCCTAGAATTGTTGCCTTTGGACTTGAAAACAATCTTGGACTTTCATTTCAAACTTTTTGTTGCACCTCCTGACGTAGCTAAGATGCCCCTTTCCTTGTCTCAGAAATACTAATTTTCCTTTCACCCTTGTGTCCTCATTGAAGAAGGTATATTTGGAATTTCTGTCCCATAGACTGGTCTTTTTTTGCCTTGCCTTTTGACTGAAGACCTTCTTAATGTGTGTTTTGTTTCAAAGACTTCAGTTTTCTCTGTTTCCTATAGATTAATATTATAAATGAATGTGCAGAGAATTATAAAAGAATCTAACTACATATGAGTATATGCTGTCCTCTGATCTCCCATGTTCTTATTCATTTAAGACTAACTCTACATAGCTGACAAAGTATTGTCTGTGGGTCTCACTATTACAAAACTGATGTAACCACTACTTGGTACAGGCTTACCAAACCAAACAATATAGGTGTAGCCTCCACTTTTATAGGTGTAGCCTCCACTTTTTCATTGTTAAGACAAAAACTACTAGGTGCAAATGGGCATGAAGTTTTTCCATCATTTATAGAGTGTACCCAAAGATCTTTTCATTTAGGTATTATTCTCAGACCTAGGTTTATTTATTTCCATGATCATTTGGGGCTGTAAAAGTATACAGAGTTTATGAAGGGGTGAAGAGTATTATCCAGCCTTATCCTCTACTATTCACAAATGCTTTCACAAACACCAATATGCCCAGCTCTGGATGTCATCCAAGAAGTTAATAAAATAACCCTGAAAATGTGGTCAAATGCTTTCCCAATAGGAAACTTCTATTCCTATCTTCAGGTTCTTAAGGCAACTTCAAGAGCCTGTCCAGATCTTGTAATGATCTGGTTCATAAGCATTAGAAAAAGACAGGAAAAAGACTTAAAATCAATCTCCAGATGTGGAAAATCAAACATGCAGCAATGTATGCTGGAGAAGTTTGGTTGTTTTGTTTGGTTTTTTTTTTCCCCCAACACATTGCTGTGTCTGCTTCTATAGAGATAGGTATTGCTAATTTAGTAAAACAAGTAAAATCATAAGGCAAAAGTAAAAATCCTGTGAGTTGTTTTTTGGGTTTTGTTTTGTTTTATTTTTTAGGAGACAGCAAACGTTTAACTCTTACCAACAAATTTCTGAGGCATAGAGCTCTTACGTTTGGCGACGTTACTTGCTAGTCTATCCAGCACGAGGGATCTTTCTGACCCTATCTTGCACAGGTCTTCAGCCATTTCACTCTGGTTAGTTTCCTCTTTTATGACTGAAATCAAATGACATCAGAAGGGTTAGGCACACTTGTTCCATTTTAATGGAACTATTTGTCTTCAGGTTATTGTTTCTCAGCTAATGTCTTTTAGCTCCCAACCAGCTGGAAGGAGGAGCTCACCACTGCAGACACAGGATGATTCTGACTCTTGGTAACATAGTCCCTCACGTTGATTAATCTATGTACATGTTCATGTTTCCCTCGGCTAGGATACAACAATGAGATTGCAACTGCAAGGCATCTGCCTGTGTGTAACATAATCACGCCACCCTTGTTCTACAGCCACTCTGCATTTCTGCGAGTAAATGAGGTCCTAACATTATACTGGACAAAAAGCAGTTCATCCTTTCACCCTCCCGCTGTCACCCCGCCACCATCCCTCTGCACCTCTCCCAGTGGAACCGCCTGTACGATCATTGCTTCTTTAGCAGGAAAAACGGACAAACTCCTCAACTACAGCAGTGGAAGATGTATTTGCAAGCTACACCAACCCTTCTCCCCACCCCCTTTTTTTTTCCCTAGTAAATACTTCTATACTTCCTCGATGCAATTTTAGACTTTAAACGACAATTTAAATTGCTTAAGTCACACCTGTAATGGAGCAGTGACTTCCAATACTCAAACCTGTTTTCCCAACCTCCTGCTGCTGCTGAGACACTGTAGAATTAGAAAGGAGCTTAGCTGTGAGGCTCTAGGAAAGGGAAACTATTTAACTTTCACTACATTTTACTTCAGTACTTTCCTGCAGAAACAGAAGGGATGCATGCAAATGCACTGTCAAAACAATGACTATAAAAAATATATGGAAAGATTTTTCTGACTTCGACATCTAAAGGAAAGGTGATACGCAGCAAGATCACAGCACAACTGGTTTTTGTTTTTTCTTTTTTTTTTTTTTTTTTTGGCACGGGAGGTCAGAGACGGGAGAGAAAGGGGTTGATTTTACTTTTACCTGCTACTAGGGTATGGATGTTTTTCCTGAACTTGTGAGTTGCTATTAAAGGGAGAAGCAAAAGATGATTTTTAGACTTTGATTCTGCAAGCTATTTTAGTTAAGTGCACCACTCCGCTACATTTTGCCTTCTGTGCCGGCTGAGAATTTGTTTTATCACTGGATTTACTGGTTCACGGAACCCATTATTCTGGTACCTGGGTGTTTCTCAATAGCTGAGAACACGCCGTTCCTATGCAATGTTATTTTGGCAATATACCGCTGCCATAAAAGGATGATTGTGAAAGTTTCATTGTTCCTGAAAGATGTGAAATCAGGGTCTGGTGGATAACTGGAAGGAGCAGGTGAAGTGTCCTAGACAACAACACTCCGCAATGCCAAACTGATGAGTACACAACGGGTTCTTGAGTCGCGGCTGCAGCGGCACAAGCTGCAGTGACAGCGACAGGGAGTCTCATGGAATTCTGCCCCAGCCCCATAAGATGCTAAAGACTGTGACCAATGCAAGATACGAGCAGAACTTGGTCATGAAGGTGCCTAAGAGTAAAGGGCATTGATGGTACCCAGTCAGCACTGAACAAGCACACACCAGCATCTTGTGCTGGCTAAGGCTTCCAGCTACCACCTTCCAGATACCACTTCAGGAAGAGATTTACAGAGAATGTTTTAAAGCAGCTCTTTCGACAGGGAAACAAAAGATTGAATTCTTAGTTAAAAGTTGAAATGATCAAGAAATATCTGTTTAGGATATAATAACATTCTATTTCTAATCAGTTCAAGAGAGGGTAAGTTATGTTCAATTTTCAAACTTTCAAACTTTCAAAACTGCTATTAAAAAAAAAGGGGGCAAATTGAATTACGTACTAATTGCCAGCCTTTGCAATTGAAACCCCCTGAAATTTGCTACCAACCTGATAACTATCTTTCTGTAATTTGGTGTCTGTGAAGTGAAAAAAAAAAAAAAAATCATTTTATCTTTCCAATGAAATCCACAAGTGACTGAAGAATTGTAACTGACTCTTTTTAAACTTCATAAACTATTTCTTCTGTTATTTTATATAGGCCTGGCAAGACTTCAGCACACTTCCACTCAACTCAAATGCAAAACTCCAAATAATATCTCTAAGGGAAGAACTTCACCTGGACAGTGAGGTTCTAGTCCTCTAAAATAAGAATTTTGCCATTAAATTCAGCAGGTTCCTAATTTCATGCTGAATCGCCTTCTCTTAAAGAAAGCAAACAAAAGTTAAAATATAAATACAACCTCTTGTTCCCCTCCTTACTCCTCTTTGATGGATCTTTCACTTATTTAAGTACTTTCTCAATTATATTTGTTAGATTTACAAGGTGATGGAAAGCTTCTACCAGTTTAGGTCCTTTCAACTGACATTTTTTCTATGTATACTGCACAAAGTGTTTTAAAAATGCTGTAAAAAGCAATCCTACTGTAGCAGAATGTCAAATCAGGTGCCCTAGCAGATTTTTGTACCAACTTTTTTGAGTCTGAAAAAAAAAAAAAAGGACCTGAATTATAGCTCTAATATCTCCATATCACATCCTGAAATAGTATAAGAGCAGTGGTAGTATAGCTACTTACTTTTCTAGATACAATGTAGAATGCACTAAAAATCCCAGAAGTTGACCCACTCATTCTCAACTGTTTCATTGTACATTTTAATCTTTGAGTTTATAAGGGAAATAATGTAAACATGGCAAAATGATATGTTTGCAGTGAAGTAGAATAGATTAGAATGCAAAATACTAGGAAAAAATGCAGGAAAGTTTCATTTTTTAGAAACATAAAGAATTGATTTATTAACTGAGCACTAAATTTTTTTGAGAGTGAAGTCTTTGGCTGGATGCAAGGTCTAAACTCCAAAGTTAATCCTCTAATTCTTCTTCTAATTTGCAAAAGCACTCCTATTGTATCAAATATGGATTTATATGATACTTTCAGTATATGCATGGAAGAAGTAATTCTTCCAAAGCATTCATGAATTCCCCAAGTTTTCATCCCACTGAGATATTAGATATTCAGTCCTAAGCTAGTGTAAACTCTCCTGTCATGATTTGCTAGAAACAAAGGTCCATCTCTAAAATTGTATTATTTCTTATTAAAGTTTATGATTCCTGACACCAGTTTCGTCTGGATATTTTTGCTTACTAAGACTTTAGTAGTAGTTCAGCTACTCATTCACACAGATTTTCATGTTCAGCGTGCAGGCATTCAAATCCATGTGCCAGACACTGAAAATTCAAATCCCAAGACAGGATATTTGCTTCTAAATCCTATCACCTCTTTGAGGAATAAGTATTGCTTCCTACTGTATATTACATTGAGCTTTTCTATTTATACATTCTCCAGCCCCTCAATAAAATTAGAAGGGCCGCTGCTCTAACATGCTGTCTGCCAGAAGCATCTCAGCTGTATTCACTGCTATCATTATGTGCATATACTTTACATTATTTGATAGCATGTAAAAACATTTTCAGGTTCTGTCCAGGTATAAAATATTAAATGAGGCATCATTGCAAACAGGTCAGAGAGAACCTTCTATTTTTGTCATTTGACAAACCAAATATACTGACAGGATCAAAAAGGTATGCAAGAAATGTAACTTACTGGATGGGCTTAAACTCCACCAAAGAAGCTGAATCTTACATTCTCTATCTAAAACTGCACATGCAAGAGGATTTTGTATGGTTATTTACTATGATCAATCCTATATAGATCTTTAGGATCTTTGTTTAAAAAAAAATCCAAACTCCAGTATCTGCTTGCTCTGTTTCTGGGCGTAGTTTTAGATTTTATATTCTCCAAGAAATGGACTTTACCTTCATCATAAGACCGGTCTCTCAGAGAAGCACAACAGCTCCTCACCTCCCCCCAGTTTTCTTTTAAAGGGGAGGTTGGGAGAAAGGCTGTCAACAAATTATTAGCCTTTTTGGACTGTCTCAGTGAAAGTGGCTAAATTAAATGCCTCTGGCTTCAAGTCCTCTTGCTTGGAAGAGTGAAATCAAAGACAGACAGCTCATTCTTGTCAGATGAGTTGGTCCCAGTGGTCAAGCAAGGCCCTTAAGCTGTGCCTGGGAAAGGCAGGAGATGTGCAATGCAGAAGATTCTGCAGCCCTACCAAGAACACTGATACTAAGTCTTTATTAAGATTACATCCACAAGAACACTGCGATATAGGACTCCAAGCAAAAGGGAAAGGTGATGCAGTCATACTGTCTTCAAAGACAGTGAACTGAAATTTTCCAGGTCTTGCAAGTGTTTTGCTACATGCCTGGGTTTTACTTTGGCTTTTTGTTTGAGCTAAACAAAAGGAGACAGCAGCCAAATATTTATCAAAAATAGATTAAATCGAGATGCAGTATCATATATATGGGGGGGGGGTGTGCCTCCCCAATGCAAAAGATACCACAAATGGTACTACTGTTCCTTTTGCACTCCTTTTTCTGCATACCTGACAGGACAGCGTTAATCCCCAAATGGACACGTTTATTACCTGAATAAAGGCTGCTTGAGATATTCATGGTTTGCAGGTAGTTATGACAGCGTTCTTTATGTTCTTCCAAAGAGCTGCGCTGCTTATAGCTGCGACCGCAGTATCCACACTTATGGGGTTTGCCAACTGGAGAAAACACAATTAATTGAGAGATTCAGATGACGTATTCAACAGCATATTAATAATGGTAAGAACAACAGGAAAAAAGCCCACCCCAAAAATGAACCCATGCTGTGGTGAACTGAAGAAAGATTTTGTCAATTTAAGAAAAAAACCAACCTAATGGAAAACTAGTTGTATATCTTTACATCAACAGGCCAATTCTGTGGGTGCTGCAAGCTGATTTCAGATGATTCACATCAGATAAGGACTGCGACATTAAATCTTCAAAAACGGCATCTACACAAGTTAGAAACTGAGACATCTTCAAAGGTCTGAGTGGAGCTGCTTTAGTGCCTAGCTGCCACAGAGACTGCCAACGGGGGAACTGGTGGTGTAGGCAGAGACACCTGCCCACGACTGGATGTCAGTTCTGATCTAACCAGAACCAGCTCAATGCTTTTAGGACAATGTTAGATTTCGCATGTTTTCTGCTTCTGGAAATTCCAAAGAAATGGCAAGACAAATTTTTTTCTGTATTACACCAATCCAGATGTAGGTAGTTCCAGGAATTTCTCAGTAATGATATGGTTTCATGGACTTATGGCCCTGAATTTTCTGTCTTAGCATGACAAGACTGTCACCTTCTATGTGATTTCACAATTTTAGATGGTCACACAGCTTCACTTTTAAATTTTATTTACAAAGTCTTGGTTGAAAATTAGACTCAGACACCCAATTTGTTTTATAACATGTTGATGTCAATTTGCCATTTGCAGGAACTAATCACAGTCTACTACGGTTTACGCATTGTCTCTTTAGCTATGGAATCCTCAGAGTTTGCCAAAAGTGTCTAGGTGTAATTTCATGTATATATGAAAAATTATATTTAAAATTGTGCAGCCATGAAAATCAGTAACAGCAAGGGAGAGGGAGGAAAAATAGTACTTTAAAGATGTGCTTTCCTGAAACGGACCAGGACCAAACAGAAGTGGAAATTATTTTGGAGATGTGGGACCAACACTAGGGATCTTATTTAATGCGTGTGCTAGAGAAGAATTTCCTTAGGTTTTGTGCAACACAAAAATGTCACTTTGGGAGCTCCCCTTCTGCTACCCAGAACTTGGTCCCAAAGCCAACTTTCCCAAGTAAAGTTACCAGTGTCAGTTCCAGCAATGTATTGTGGAGGTCTCCTATCCAAATAACAATTTGCATTTCCAGCTTAGCTTGAGAAATTAGATGGGACAACACTCTGCTTTTAAAGGCACTTTAAAGGTGCTAAATTGGTTTTGCTTCACAGAATGTATGTGACTATGGCTTCTGTCAAACAATGAGAGGTTCGTGGTAATGGAAAAGTGCAGCTATTCAAAAATATTTATTCAGATCTCCATATTACTGTTGAGACAAAACACTGAAAAACTCTAGCAGAGTCCTCTTTTTCGGAAGATTATCTTTCTCCCCCCCTCTCCCCCCCCCCCCCCCCTTTCTCTTTCAAAGTACTTGTAATAACAAGGTGCAACAAATAACTGCTGCTGAATGCTTTATGTGGTATTCACTCCTTCGGTTGAGAATGACTACCAGACTGGAGGTTTTTGAGACTTTGTCACTTAAAACCTACTGTATTTAGACCTTCTATTATCTCTATATACAGATAAATGCCATCCAAACCCTAAAACATTCATCAGCTTTAATTCATGTTCGTAGTTCCATGAAATGGATTACTCACATGAGGCTTGTAAGATGAAACCCTAATACAGAAACTTTTAATCAGGCAAGAAGTATGGGAAAAAAACAGTTCTTCTGGTGAAGGATCATGAGCGTGAGATGTGTGTAGTCATTTCTTTGCTGCTAAAACACCGCCGCCAGCTCACAGCTTGGGTAACCCCAACACGGGGCTAACTCTCCTCCCCAGGGTGAGAAGACATCTCAGGCTTGGTGGCCACGAACGCCCCCATCTCCTCGAGAGGTGCGGTGACGGGCGCCCATGGACGGTCCCGCACCTTCACTTACCCGAGTGAGTCCTCAGGTGTCCTGTGAGGGCATCCCTGCGGCGGCAGGCGTAGTTACACAGGTGACACTTGAAGGGCTTTTCACCCGAGTGCAACTTTATATGGCGCAGAAGGTTGCCCTTCTGCGTAAAGGAGGCTCCGCACTGATTGCACTGGAAAGGGCGTTCTCCTACGGGGAGAAGGAGAAAATAGGTGAGAACAAAAAAATCTTACGCGGTAACAAGAGAAAGATTTCAGTGAGAAAGTTGTTTTCTCACTGCTGCTGTGTGACTTCCACCGGCTGCAGGTTTGATATAACATGAGGCTTTCAGACTAAACCTGCCAGTTTCTTAATGCTTCACTGGCTGGGTCAATTTGATCTGAAAATCTAATTTTTTTTTTCTAAATCAGAATGGCACATCACAATGCAAATTCAAACTCATTTAAATAAAGTGACTGCAACATTTTGTGTTGAAGAGCCACTCTTCCTGATCAGCAGTTTTGGAATAAACCAATATCCAATTTTGCATGTTGTGGCATTTGGTGGGGTTTTTAATGTGGCTTTTTTCAAAGGGTCTTTAAAATATGCCACTGAAGCAGCAAAATAAAAAGGAAACTCATTAAAAATGCATTTCAGGATCACAAGTTCATTTCAGCGTTACATTCTTATATTTAAATGAAAGGCACTTCATTATAACAGTTATAATAACTTCTTTTCATTTACATTTTCCCTGTATTTTCCCTTTCAATTTCTTCTCCATTACCTGTCTGTCCCTAAGCAGCCAAATCAGGAAAGAGACAGAGAAAGAGAGAGAAAAAGAGAGAGTAAAATCACACAAGTTAAGACAGTGCAAAGGAAGCCCTGTACTTCCATGCCAAAGTCCCAACCCTTCTCTAGGTAAGGTACGAACAGAGGAGCTGCACAAATGGGCTCTGCTGGTCTACACTTTTGATGGACACAGGGAAAAAACTTGAAGAGACACAGCCTTGATTTGTCTAAACTGGTGCCTGTTATCAAGAAAGCGAATCGACTAGTTTTGCAAAAATTAATATGGCTGTTGTTTGCTTTTTAGTGCTGTTTAAAATCAATATGCTCATTTATTTGCTTACCTATTTTTTTAAAAAATTAAGATAGATGAGGCCTTTTCTTAAGTCAGTAGGAAATAAAATATGTTTCCACTTGTACCAGATAGGAGTAAAGGAAAATTTATACATGAGAGCACTCCAACAGCAGGCACTGCTCCTGCATGCCTGTTTCTCTGTAGCCCTCGACTAAGTCAAACCAGCCTTTGAAACTCATTTGCTGAATTCTGTTTCTCTTAGGCATAAATGTAATCTGCTCTAGTAATTATAATACAACACCAGTATTAGAAACAGCCCAGAGATGACCTGTTCTTAGTTTTGATTTTCTTTATATAACAATAATATTGATTTTAAAATTTCAGTGCTGAAGTTAAAATATAGAAAAAACAAATACAAGTTAAACAATTTCTTTCTTCTCTCTCTCTCACTTAACCGACATGTATTATTTTGCACATCTACGACCAACTTGAATGTCCATACATGTGCATATATGTGCAGCATGATCATTTTTGACTTTGGGATAATGCAGTAGAACAGCTGAAAATCAGTTAAGACAGCAGTACAGTCCCAACCCCAAAATCTACAAACTCTACCATCAGGGCTGGCAGTTTTAGCATTCACCAAACAGTAACATGAATCTACTTTTTTGCAAGGTATTTTCATTGGTCAACAGCTTCAAGCGGGTCAGCATAGTCCCTGTGAAGCCAGACCAGCTCACATTCTTTGTCCGTCAAGTAGCTGTATTCATCTAAACTATATCCGCAACTGGTTCAACTGGGGTGGCCCACAAAAATGCCGGCATTAGCCTTACAGGATTTTGCAATGTACTTCATAAGCTATGCACAGTAGTTGTTAGGGGAAAAAGAAAATGGGTAAGAGTCTGTCTGCTTTACTTCTTAATCTTTGGGGCAGTTACTAAGCATGGAAGGTATTTTTCAGAAATGGACTGAAACAGTAATGAAGAAGTCAGTTTGTCATGGGGGACACAAATTCAGAAGAAATGGTTGATTCTTACTAAACAGCTTTTCTATCATTCTTTTCTGTTATTTTTACTCAGAGGAGCGTAAGAGGAGAAAAACAAGGATTGTAAAAGTACTCCAGGAATGAAATGTAAAGCAAAGTAAGAACGAAATGTATCTCCAGCCTACAGCTCTCACAATTACAGGGTGAAATCTTGCACTGGGTGGAGAAGACAGACAGATGGAGCGTTTCAAAAGAGACTGCTGCATACCAACTATTTCTACAAAACTTACAGTGGGAGTAAACGTAAGGGAACCTGCACTCACGTTGCTGTACAAGGGAAACGACGACACCACCACCGAAAGACCCTGAAACTACGTGTAGCTTGACTGGCCCTTGGTCGTCCGTGCTACAACTACCAGGGTGGGGAATGCCTGCCTTGTGGGCCCAGCAAAGCTCCCAGCCCTGCTAGGATGGAGAAAGCTGCTGATGGAAGGTTACTGGGTGTGGTGCTATCCCCCCAAAAATGGGGATGGGACAGGACAGAAAGAAAAAGTACCCAATGCATCTTTTGTTTAAACAGTCAGCTTTGTGTGTTATTTTCTCGCCAGTTCTGAACAGCACATGTCTGTCCAGGGCAGATATCACCACATGGTGTGTAGCTATGGGCAAATATGGGCCCAGGAGCCAAAACTGCAATGGGACCCTGAATTGAATCAACCACCATTGCAGTGATTTGCAAGCCTTGGTGGGAGCATGGGCCCTGGACTACTTATTCAGTGAAGAATATTTATCATCTTAATTGAAATCTTTCTCATTTATTAAACAACATAATGACAAAATCACCTAGTACTCAGGGATGCGCATAGCTCTCTTTCTTCTCTTTTTTTTTAATGCTCATTCTTCAATGGAAATAGTTTTCTAAATAAATTGGAGACATTCAGACCCAACTAACAAGAAATAAGTGAACTAACCGGTGACTTAAGTTAAAGGATCGTACATATAAGGAGGGAACATATACACCTATGCACACACTCATATATATGCACATAAATATATGCGCACACATGCACACAAATACGTGCGCACTGAGCAAGTGAAGCCTGAATCTGTACCCTGAGGTCCCAGCACCACGGAGCAGGCAGGGGTGTGTCTCTTCTTTTTCCTAAACACCAAGCAAGACAGCAACAAGCTGCAGAAAATCAACATACTGAAAGCCTTGGGGAAGGAGAGTGAGGGGAGTTGGGTGTCTGTGAGTGGGATTTGCTCCGCAGAAGGGAGCAACAGGTAAGGCGCTAGGAAGCAGTCAGTCCTGTACGGCTGCTTGCAGACAGGAGGGGGCAGAAATATCAGGTGCTGCTCTGCATATCTGCACTTGGCAGGTGTATTCATTAAAAGTAATTATGCCTTTTATCAGGTCAGGCAGTCATTTTATTTTGGCACTTTAGTGTGCTAGAGTTTTGTTCACTTATCAAATATTTATTTAAGGAAACCTCACTGCATATGCAGGTTTTACATGAATTAGCAGCAAAGTAATTCATTTGCGAGGCTTATTCCTTCACTGGGCATGTATTGAAATGGGCTTCAGCGTAGTCAGTTGAATGTCTGTAATAGTATATCCCATTTCTACTTTAATTTTCACAGCACAACTGAAAGGAAAAGCAGTCACCACTGTTTCCCCATGACGTCCCTTTAATTTAAACTACCAGCCCCGAGCTTCCACTCCCTTGCCAGCCCCCGAAAAACCGCCTGAGCTCACCCGAAGAGGCTTCTCAGGAGAGGAGCTGAGGGCGAGGCAGGAGGGAAAGCAAAGGCTTTCTTTCCATGGAAGGACTCGGGCGCAACTTCACACCCTTTAGTTTTATTAAGTGTAAAAGAAGGGGGTCCTGCTGAGCGAAGTGCAGCTCCTGGGGTGCTCCCACTGTGGGTTTTAACTACATTCCCTGATGAAAAAGAGGGTCCCGTTGGCGAAGGGCAGAGAACTCTCGGAGCGACAGCCCTCGCAGGGTAGTGCCCCGAGCGCCCTTGGCAGGCACTGGCGTCCCTCTGCCAGGCAGGCAGCTGGGGCAGATGGAGGTCTGTGCCAGGGAAACCGGAGAGGTGGCCCCCGGGGACGCTGCCCCCAGGAACAGGCAGCCCAGCTCACCCTCCGGAGACTCAGCCTGCCGGGTGCCAACCAACGCGCTAGAAAGAAAGGCAGCTCTGCCCACCGCCTGCCCAAAATCAGGTGTGTCCCCACACGGGCCATTCAGCCCTGGTGCAAACAGTGCCTCTGACCCCCAGGGACCTGAAACAGCTCCTCCGAAGCAGCAACTTTTACTAAAACAGCAGCCTCCTTAAACAAGCACAAAGACTTCTACCTCTAAATGCATTTTAAGTTGCAACATTGTATTTGAACTACTGCAGCATCCTCTTCAAGCCCATGGGTCTGTTTAAAAGGCCTCATGTCCAAGTCATTTCCATATACATTTTATCAACTTTTAAAGGATCGCAGTAACACTCAATTAAAAAAAAAAAAAAAGGAAACAATTGACCAACAAGCACTTTATTATATCTAGGAAGTAGGCTGCAGCCTCTCTTCTGAGCACTAGATGTGGCTTTTCCAATAATCATCTACTCTTCCTTGACAGAGGGATTTATCGCATTGAATTAAACAGTACTTTGAAGTAGGCAATGTAACAGCATTGCTAACTATGACTAGCACTGCTTCTGAACGTGGCTAACCCATGTTACGCTAACAGATCTCACCCTTCCAGAGCTTGAGCAGCCGCACTTACAATGACAGGTATTAGCACTGCGGGGGGATGGACGACACTCAGGGTCTTTTCATGGATCCTCTCCATTAAACTCTGAAAACACTTTGCTAATCTCACTCCTTAGTAATTGTGGGGAAATCATTTAAGCATGATGGGGGGCGATGCAGAGGAAGAAAGTATGTGTTCACTAGCACGACTATTTCAGTGGAATCTAATCATCGGACAGGTCATTCTTACCTTAAAAATATTTTAAAATTCCCTCTCATTTGAATATTCATGCAAAAATGCCAAATACTTTATTTATCTATTTTCAAAGTAACTTGTGTAGCACAACAGTACAGTTCGTTTCTTCTCCTTTTACTATGGATGACCTTAACAGTTTAGATTGGAGGCCTAATTTTTAGACAGCTTATATCAGGTACGATGAAACTCACCCTGGTCTTTACTTCTTCATTTGTTTCAGCCTCTTAATTTTTTGCACTCTTTGAGACTATTTAGAATTAGAAAATCGAGGCAAGAAGATTCACGGCACTGTATAATGAAAAGCCATTCTTATGGAGCACAACATCTTTACATGTCTCTTTTAGTGTCCCACTGGAAACCCTTTAGTCCAGATCTGACCAGTCACAATACTTGTTTTTACTTCATGAAACATTTGACATAAAACTAACACCTTTTTACTAAGACTGCCAGTACAGCTCCCTTAACATTTATTTTGCTAATCACTGATCCATAGTGAGCTTTGTTGCATTGCTGGAAACATTAGAACTGGGTCCATTTCAGTGTTAGTCACAAATGGGTTTTTCTTCAGCAATTCTTAGAAATTTCTTAGAAGTTAAACAAGACTTCTTTACTTTTTTTTTTTTAAATTGAATTTTTCATGTAGCTTCAAACCAAACAAACTGCACAATTTCTAGCCCAATAGATGGACTTCCATCAGGAAGAAATCTCAATTCCTGTGCTGTCCGAAATGGCGTAACAAAGTAACCCAGTTCCAAATGCCCACCGATGCGGCATTATCTTACAAGAGGGAACATGTGTATGATATAGAAAATAAGTCTTAATTCCTAATATGTGGCCAATTCTTGTCAACTAAAGGAAAAACTATGGCAGGCCTTACCAGTGTGGCTTCGTTTGTGAACCATGAGCACATTGGGACCGATGCAAATTATCCCACAGATATCACATTTTAGCTTTCCGTTAGGAAGTCGAATGCCTCCAACTCCTGACATAGCCTTGCTGCCTGGGCCATTGTGTGAGCCATTCATTTTCTCTCCCGAGGTATCAAGCATTCGTAAATCCTCCGCACATTCTTCCCCATTCATTTCACAGGCACGCCCATTCTCTTCATCACTCTGAGTCTCTATTTTAATATTACCGGCTGAAAAAAACAATACAGGATGCCACTCAGTTTTGTTACAGAATAAATATGGTGGCAAAGAAACAAACACATCAAAGGAGATAATGTCTAAACAGCATGTACAATATACCTAAATAACAAAAGCTACAAACACGACTACATTTCTATGGGCAATGCGATGAGTTTGTAACACATGGAGCAATGAACAGTGAATATCAGTAAGACAAATACAAGGCATCCAGGAGATGGGAACCCAAACAACTTTACAAGTCTGTTCCTAGGTCACTCTGAGATTTTTGCATTTGTAACGTTCATTTTGACAATTCAGGCTAATTGGAATGAAACTTAAAATTAATCCACTTCACATGGATTTGTTCAAAACAATTGTGAAAGTAACTCATCAAAGACAATGGATGAAAATGAGCTGAAAATGCAACATTCTCCACTTGGCAGGAAGATTTCAAGGGTTGTACTGAATCCAAATATTTGGTTTGCAGTTCTATGGGGTAAGCAAGGACAATGGGAAAGCAAAGAGTACAAACACTGATAAAGAAACCAGGGTGGGGAAGGATAGAAGGAAGAACTGAACAGCAGGAACTAGCATTACAGGAAATTATAAGAGTGAAAATTGTGTTTTTAGGACAGCAGGATTAGGATTGCTGAGTAAGAGGAGAGGATCCTCTACAGCCATGAGCTACTATCAAAAAACAGTAAGCCAACAAAGGTGAGTGGGAGAACTGTTTTGACTTTATTGGATAAGTCCTTTGTGTTATAATTCCATAGGCAACAATCACTTGCAGCTAGAAAAAGAATTCAGGTATAAATCTGGCATAGCCTCACTACATGTGATAACATGTAGGTTGGTAAATTTGATCTGGTATGAACACAGCAAACCTAAACATTACAGAAAAGGGCCAATATTCAGATCAGTTAATGCCAGTATTCATTCCTCTTCTTTCCACAGGACTGTATGATGTTTTGTGTAGAATAAATCATCTTTACAGTTATTTCCCTCTTTTCTAATCTGATGATTTTGTTGAAAAAATAGTTCTTCATTAAGCTGGAAAAGACTATTTCATTGCCCCAAATCTTACTTTCCTTTCAGTGAAAAACCTCTTCTTTCACCCCACCCCACCCCAAAAAGAGGAGCATTTACTTTAGTGGCTAGCTGAGTACAGGAGGGGTCTGTTTCACTCAGTAAAGACCAGGTCTTTTCCTTTTGTGGAATGGTAGTTTCACGGTAGCCTTATTCACAAGTGGTGGTGTAGCAATGACATAATTAAGCTATGGGCAATAATTACCTCAAGAGATGAGAGACCTTGACATTCATTTGAAATTGAAAGGTTTGACAAACTCTTCCCTGCTACACCCTGCAACCTCCCAGGTGTCCCAGGAGGATTGCATGGATGTGACTGATAAGAGTATCTGACTCAAAATCCTACTGGGAAACATGTTGAGCGTAAAGGTGTTCACATTTCTGAACACCGCTCGACTGGACACCTTTTATAAAGTCTACCAATCTAGGCATTTTAATGATTTTTCAAATACTGCATGCTTAATTGAAATCATATGCAAGACAGAATGAGTGTACATCATAAATAGCAGTTTTTCCTTTAAAATGCATGCCCTAAAAAGGGGACTACTTTAGAGATATGGGGAAAAAAATAATCAATGACCAAACAGTGATTTACAAAGATGGTATGACTGGCTAAACAGAAGTGATCTACGCTATTCTGCAAATTTAGTGTACTGCAACCTCATACTGCTGTTTTCACCACGGCATAAAGAAGTGGTGGAACTATTTAGCTTGAGCATATGACAGATTTTCCATAATTCACACACCAATTTTTTTTCTCTTAATTATAAGAATAATAATCTGAATGTAAATCTATTTATACAAAACAATTACAGGCTCCTCGCCTGCCAGGAATTTGGAGAAGGTGGCTTTTGAAGTAGGCTTTATGTTAAGTTAAAACAAAATACATGTTAATGAAGCAAAAACATCAGACTACTTAAGCACTTTGGTAGTGTACGCAGACAGATGTACATTACTGAGAAGCAAAATGACACAAACAAAAATCATAAAAGTAGGAACTAGATGGAAATGCTCTGTAGTGAGCTGAGTTTGCAGTATACTTACGGGAAAAAGATTTGGGAATTATTGCATGAAAGTCCCTAAAGCCTTCTGCCCCGTATGCAGCTGCAATAAAGAAGGCAAACAGGATGCTGGTTTGTGGTACTGCTAGCAGTAAATGTAAAAGAAGATGCCATTATTGCTATAAGAGAAATACCTAGGAGAAAGACAGAACTATCATCACAGAAGCAACACAAGCAGTTTAGGATGAAGCAGGAACAGCAGCAGGACAGTTGGCAGGGGAATCCTGACCTGCCCAGAACAATTCCCATTTGTAAAAATGCCCTTTTCTTCCAAAGCATCCAACAAGTTTTACCATGTTTTCTAAATGCATAACCTCTCTCGGGTATTCCCCTTGCTCGCAGGTTAACTCTTACTGAAGTCAATAGGAACTTCTGCTAAAGTGTCTCGAAAGGGTCAACAGGAGCAGAGCACCTAACACAGCCTTCTCCCGCCCCCAGGGAAACTACAGGCCCCTATAGTGCAAGCTTCCTCTCAGGACTTATTTTTTGTCAGCGTGCCCTCTTTGTGTGCCACAGAGCTCTTCTTTATACGTCCTTATTTCTAGTCACTGCAGTTATAAAAAGTGAAATGGCATTGTTTTCTTCTCACACCTGTGGGACTTCTGCAATGGAAGAAGAGGGAGTTCAATGTTCTATATATATATATATAAAACTGTGTATATTGGCATATTTTTTGTTTGTATTTCTAAGGCTTGTCCTCACAATGTATCTACACAAAAGTAGATGCACACACACACTATACCCTGCATATTATGAGTAGCCATGTGCAAATTAACATGCCGTGGGGCACACCGATACAAGTAATGATGCAGTTCGTTACTTGATGTAAACACTGATAGGGATATTGATCCAGTCAATTTTCACTAAAGCTCTCCGCAGCTATGCCCCTCGACCGCCATAGCTGTGCTGCTCAGTGAAAGTCCCCATGCAGATGAGGCCGAGCATCCAGGACACCCTTACAGGCACGTCCGTCCGGCAGCACAGCTCGCGGAAGGGGCTCGGTTTAGGTGCGGAGCTCACTTTGCCGGTGAGAGCTGATGGATGGTGAGGCCACCCGCCTCGCCCTGGGTCTTCATGGAGATTTTATAGTGTAACGAACAAAGAAGATCTCTTCATATTCAAACTTGGCACTTTTTGCAAACCTGTTTTCCAAATAAAAATTAGTGAAAAAAGTCCCACTGACGTAGGATACGCAACAGGAGAGAGAAATCTCTCCAGTAGAAATACTACAGATTTTTATTAAATCTGAATGAGAAATGGGAATGCAGGCTGTGCAATTTTTTTTCTGGAGACTTAGACTGAAAATAAAAATCAACAGCGTTTTCATGAGAGAGGTTCCTGTCCCTCCCTTGCTATAGTGGGGAAAATCACTCTTGGACGACTGATGATGTGACAAACACTTGGGAATCAAACTTTTCAGATGCACTAATCAAGAACATAGTCAGCATTTGTATAGGTTTCTCAAACAGTTACTCGATATAGCCTTTGTAGAAATAACTTCTGTGCATATCCGTGTCTACCTACACATACAGGCAGACATTAATTAGCTCTGCAATAATTCATGGTACAATTTCTCATTGGCTCTTCTAACACCATTAAGCCATCACTCATTAATTAATTTACTTCAGTTTGGTTGGAGATGACCTTAAAAGGCTCTGTATTTTACTCTCTTTGAACACATTATTGCAATTCAGAGGAGCTTAATCCAACCCCTTCTTTTTGTGCAAGGAGTGTGGAGCACACCAGTGACACTGAAGCGACAGCTCTCCCCTGCTCCCTTTTTACCTACCCAGAGTGTGGAAAAGTAACCCAAAAGCAGGGCACTGGGTGGGTCTCTTGTGCTTTCTGATGTTTACTGAGAGCTTCACTCAGGATTTTCTGAGAGCATTTGAAATTTATGTTACAATAACTGTTCTGTATTCTATGGTTAAAGGTAGCTTATGCAAGTCTTTGGAAAAAAAAAAAAGAATTGACTTCTCAAAGGGGAAAGAGCTGCATCAAAAGCAGCATGACCAGCAGGTCAAAGGAGGCGATTCTCCCTCTCTACTCTGCTCTTGTGAGACCCCACCTGCAGTACCATGTTGAACTCTGGGGCCCCCAACATAGGAAGGACATGGACCTGTTGGAGCGAGTCCAGAGGAGGACCACGAAGATGATCAGAGGGCTGGAGCACCTCTCCTATGAACATAGGCTGAGAGAGTTGGGGTTGTTCAGCCTGGAGAAGAGAAGGCTCCGGGGAGACCTTACAGCAGCCTTCCAGTACCTAAAGGGGCCTACAGGAAAGCTGGAGAGGGACTTTTTACAAGGGCATGTCGTGATAGGACAAGGGGTAATGGCTTTAAACTGAAAGAGTGTAGATTTAGATTAGATGTCAGGAAGAAGTTCTTCACTGTGAGGGTGGTGAGGCACTGGCGCAGGTTTCCCAGAGAGGTTGCGGATGCCCCATCCCTGGAAGTGTTGCAGGCCAGGTTGGATGGGGCTTTGAGCAGCCTGGCCTAGTGGAACCCATGGCAGGGGGGTTGGAACTAGGTGATCTTTAAGGTCCCTTCCAACCCAAACATTCTATGATTCTGTGATATGATTCTATGTGATTTATCACTGAAGAGCAGTGTAGCTGGCTCAGCACGAGACTCAGACTGGGACAGTCGGGAAGGCAGGACGGAGGGCGAGGTGACAGAGTCACACTTCCCTGGAAATAGTTGAGCAATGTGGAGAGGGAAGGGAGGCATTTTGTAATGAGTTAAAGAGTCACTAGTGGGGAGAAAGGAGAAACCAAAAGGACCTCCTGGGAAACAGGACATGGAGGGTGGCTTTTAAAGGACAGAGAAATAGGCAGCTGGAAAAAAAGGCATGTGAAGAATTAGTAATTTGTTTTCAATCCACTGCCAATTTACCTTCTCTTATAGCTATGGAACTCCCTCCCAGGTGTAAAATCCTTTCAGTTTTATAAGACTTTGGCACCAGCACAGGTTTAAGTACCTGGGCCAAAAATCCATTTGGAGGGGGGCATTCACCTCTCAGGTCATATTTCTCTCCAGTGGGATTTTTAAGGGAGAAAAAAGCATAAGACCTGGCTATCAAAAGAGTTTAGAGAATAACAGAGAAAGATAAATCACACTGAAGGTTCTGGGGCATTTTGACAATAGAGTTCCCTAACTCCCTTTGGTTTTTAGTGGGATTTGAGCATCTTTCTTTAGAACTTTTATCCCAGTAGGTACTTAACTGTATCTTGTGGCATATACCTGCCTTTAAGAAGTTTTCCTTTAGCCTTTCTTTGAAAATAACCATGATAATCTGAGTTTTGGTCCATGCAATGTCTTGCTCGTACTTTGTAGCAAACAGCAAAGACAAGACCTCTCTTCAAGTTGCTTCAAATAGTTTGGGTGCATGTAATTTTTTGTTTGAATGGCTCATTTGTTATTCCAAGACAAATTAGAAGCATTTTGGTGATATTAGCTGATGTTTAAATGGTAGCTTTAAAGTCCAACAAGAGTTTTTCTTGAAGGCACCATAACTATTCAAGCAGCAGACAGATGAAGCTGCAACAATACCTGGCTGATTTGAACAGTGGATTAGCACTGTTACGGTGAGGAGGAGAAAACCTTTAACACCAACCTTCCTAACAAATTATAGAAAATGTTGCTTAAAAGGCAGAATAAGATGAAAAAAGTTTATCAGGCCAAAATAAATCACCTCGGCGTGCCAACATGTCAATAAAAGCAGCCAGGATATCTTCCTATTTACAAAGGTGCAAACCCCAGAAAACAGAATATTGCCAGCAATTCCACCTGTTATTTCTGATATAAGACATAACAGCTATTCCGTTTTGTTGCAGTGTACCGAATTCTAGCACCTGGCTATGACCTGAAATCCAAACTTTCCCCCTTTTCTTTTTACATCATGGTCATTTACTGTGGCATCAGCTCTGTTCTCACCACATAAGAGCACTGTGGGTGGAGGATGCCATTCTCAGAAACGTAAGGCACTGTCCTGGTTTCAGCTGGGATAGAGTTAATTGTCTTCCTAGTAGCTGGTATAATGCTATGTTTTTGACTTAGGTATGAGAAGAATGTTGATAACACACTGATGTTTTCAGTTGTTGCTAAGTAATGTTCAGTCTAAAGTCAAGGGTTTTTCAGCTTCTCATGCCCAGCCAGCAAGAAGGTACAAGGAGGGGCACAAGGAGTTGAGAGGGGACACAGCCAGGACAGCTGACCCCAACTGGCCGACAGGGTATTCCATTCCATGTGACGCCACATCTAGTATATAAACTGGGGGGAGTGGGGGGGGGGGCATCGCCACGCGGGGACTCACTGGGCATCGGCCGGTGGGTGGTGAGCAATTGCATTGTGCATCGCTTGTATATTCCAATCCTTTGATTATTATTGTCATTTTATTAGTGTTATCATTATCATTATTAGTTTCTTCTTTTCTGTTCTATTAAACCGTTCTTATGTCAACCCACGAGTTTTACTTCTTTTCCCAAATCTCTCCCCCATCCCACTGGGGGGGCGGGGCGGGGAGTGAGTGAGCGGCTGCATGGTGCTTAGTTGCTGGCTGGGGCTAAACCACAACAGGCACACAAGCAAGTTGTATGTCCATGGAATATTTAAGGAGTCAGTATTCCCTGGCTAGGTTTGACAACAACAAAGACCAATTCTTTAACTTAAATTATGTTTCCATTAATAGTATCTTTCCCTTATGAGCTTCTGAAGTGACATGAAGTATCATGTAGGTGTAAAAAAGGCCAACAAAAGGTCTGGGCAGAGCAACCATAATTAGTTATGCGATGGCCTCAGCCCTTCTTCACTAAAATTCAGAAGACACAACACAGCATAGGTGGGACTGATTCAAACTAACTAGTTATTTAGCTATAGAAAAAGGGAAATATCCAAGTGCTCTTAAAAATGACTGTTCTGCCCTCTCCTTTCTACATATAGCACTGCATTGCCCAGTTAATCAAGCATTTGTGGTGTCTGCATGTGTAAAATGCTGAAAGTTAGAGACAGCTCAGAATTGCCTAAAAAGTTAGAGCCTACAATGCAACTTAATTGCTATGGACAAAAGGAAACATAGCAATAAATAACAAGGGCTGTACGCAGCCCATGATGCACAAGCTGTTATGTAGGGCTTCTGTAAGACAGGACCCAGAACTCACTGTGTCACAGGACAGAGAGACCACTAGTACAGCAGGAGGTGAACGTCTGAGGCCAGTGATGCAGCCCAGCAACGCGGTGCTGGCACCTTATCGTTTTGCTCAAGAGAGGTGAGGTCTTTACCACAGGCTGCAACATAGTGAAGAGGGGGCAACAGATAAAAATGAAGGCTTCTTAATGAGAGGCTCTCAGCTGGCTTTTTAAAGGGAAACAAAAATAACAGAAAGAAAAGTAGCAGCAGGAACCGCTGGGGCACACCTGCAGGTAGAGTAGAGTGGTGCCGACGGATAAGGAGATCCTCCCTGCAGGGTCCGTGCTGCCCCTCCTTTGACTCCAAGCGCCAATCAGCCCTTGGCAGCCAATTTCTTCCCTGCTCTAATTTTGGCTTTCAATCAAATGTACATTATTCCAGAAACACAGGCATCCCCAGATAAGTTATCTCCCACGGGACAACCGGTGTGAGGAGCTCCACCCATGTCATTGCCCACGACTGCCATTCCTCCCGCTGCTGGGTGGCCCGCTGCCGCCTGCGGCGCGGTGCCCGGTGAGCCAGTGCCAGCGCCCGCCGGCGTGCGCGGCTCGGCTTCAGCAGCAAGGAGCAGGGAGCTGTGCTCACTGCATCGCAAAACTCGTCAACATGGTTTTCCGGGGGCTGCGATGAGATCAAATCGTAGGGAATGCAAACAAGTGAACAACACAACCCACAAAGCATATCCTCCCTAGGTACAAAAGGTGGCTTTTGCTCCATGGTGCAGACTCCCAGTAACCTCCCATTAGTTACCTATGGGAATGCTCTAATGCACCATTAAAGACAGACAGGTTAAGGACAGATTCAAGTAATGGCCCTGAAATCTACTCACACACCTGAAGCTAGGTGCTTTTTATGTATCCTTCTGAATTTGTGTCTCAGCAGGAAACAATCTGTAACCAAGCCAAGGTCCTGATCTAGTTCATATTTGTTGTCTTCATTGTGCTACTCACTGGTACATTTTGTACTGGATTCAAGTTGTTTTTTCAAAGGACTGTTAACTACCTGGCTGCTTGATGTCTATCATCTGAATTACCAGTAAAACTAAGTTTTAAAGGTGAGAGAAAGAGCATTATCAAGAAAAGCCATGCTAAACCTATTTCTCAAGTTCCACATGTATGTGTAACCCATGCTTCCTCTATACAAAGTGCTCTGTGTCTTTTACTGGCTGCATGATAGTGGAGCTAAGGGAACTGCTGCAGGCTTGCCAGTAACGGACTTTATTGACACTTTTCTGGTTTGAGAAGTAAGCTGGGAAGATTTTTCAAACTGGAGGGAAAGGTTTGCTGACAAACAATGGTAAGAACAGAGCTTCTCATCCTCAACGCCTTTGTCTCTTCTGCTTCCATCAGATTTTTTTAAATGTGGGCACTAAAGGATGAGGAAGTAGCAAAAGGGCATTTAGCAAGAAATTTTTAAAAAGCAAAGTAACCTCAAGTAACAATACACAACAGTGAGGTAAAAACGCTATCATATATGAAAACATTCCTGGCTCACACAGGTATATCACTTTAGGTGATCAGTTATGTACAAATGATGTGAACTGCAGTTAGAGGGGGAATGCCTGACCGAGAAAAACCCTTGTGAAATCCGAACATACAGAGGGTATTGGTCAGACCTGTGCCAGCTGAAGACAGCAGTCGTTATCCCGCAGAAGAAAGCTACCGCTTGGGAGCAACGAAGTGTCCTTGGGTCTGTGGTAGGAAGGGGACGACACAGCTCCTAGGCTTGCCATGCAGCCAGCATGGTGCGTGGTGGGGCACAGGGACAGAGAAGGAGACAAACAGTTTTGTATATTGCTTCAGAGCACCTAAATTTACCTTGCCCTGAATCCAAAGTTAGTCCTTGCAAATCTTCCCCTTTTCAGGCCCCAGCTCAGTGAGCTGCTTATACGTCTTTAATTTTGTCCCTGGAGTGGCACAGAGCTACCCTGGCTCAGGATCAGACCCTCGCAAGTCCACCCATGTGAACATTTAATGTGCTCTGCCTTTGCTGTCAGTGAGACAGACACGGGGACTTTTACCAGGGACTGTTTAGCTACCATGATGATGTCTTGAGTGCTATTTTATGCAAGTGTCCATAGTTCCCCAGCTGTCAAAGGGTCAGTAGATCTAAAATTAGACCAAGCAGCTGTGTTTAGGTTTGGGGAGGTGCCTATGGGTGCTGTGCCAAGGCTGTGTACTGTCAGTCTCCTCTTTCGAGAAGAGGTCAGAAGATGAAATGGAGAGGAACCTAACCATTTCAGCACTTCAGGGGGAATACTTTATGACAATTTTATTAATCTTGCCTACTTGGAAAACAAATTGCAGAGCAGAGTCCTCTGTGTCCCCCTCACTGGACAGGGGGAAAAAAACCCAGGGATACTGAAAGTTTATTTTAGACTAAAGTAGATCAAATGTAGTCATTGCTTTATGAGTGATAAAGTAGATGATCTCTCTCGGTACTGTGCAAAGAAGGTAATCCTGCAGTAGCCTGCTTTAGATCCATTAAT
This sequence comes from Aquila chrysaetos chrysaetos, assembly GCF_900496995.4. NCBI lineage: Eukaryota > Metazoa > Chordata > Aves > Accipitriformes > Accipitridae > Aquila > Aquila chrysaetos. The sequence continues at coordinate 76,474,429 of NC_044007.1, forward strand.
TCTGAGTGCTCAGTTATTTTTCTAGAAGTATCCATCCGAGGCTATTGAAGTTTTTTCTTATTGGGGTTGTAGAAATATTGCCAGAAGGTTTTGCAATGTAAACTGCTGTTTACCTGATTACAGTGTGCTCAACAGTCCAGTGAAAGGAAATACTAATCTGCATCTTCTGGGGAAGAGGTATAAACTGTTCTACACAAATCCTAAAGAAATCTCTGAATATGGACATAACAGATAGCTCCTGAGGAGAAAAATGTCAGGACAAAATTAATTCTTTCCCACCATGTATTGCAGCCAATGCTTTGCTACAGGGATCTGGAGTCCTCCTCAGGCAATCAGTCCTCTGTGCTGAAATGGCAAGAAATCCCAAATGATGCTGGGACACTCTTAAACACTCAGAGATCTGGATCATTCTGGAAGTCTGCAAACTCAGTTCAGGCCACATTTTTAAAAGACTTCCTGTTTTCCCTCACTTCCTTGGCAATTCTTCATGCCTGCCGTTTCCTTGCTTTTACCTCAGGAGAAACAAGCCCTCCTTCCCTTCCCTGAACAGAATCCAACCTTAACCATATTAGCGCTATGAGAAGTCATCCCTGATGTTGGATGCCTCTTCTGTGACACATCCAACAATTGCAGAGTTGTATACTGTTTCATTGGGTCTTGGAACACAATGCTAAGAGAAAAACCTAAATTTCGCTAGCTTTCTGCAACAGCTGACTCAAAAAGAAGGAGAGATTATTTTAAAAATCCCAGCTTCTAAGAAGGATGTGGGGAAAAATATGACAGAAGTTCAGGCTAAACAATTTTCTATGTGTGAAAGGTATTACATCAGGAACAGCATCCTAGCTGAACTTCCTAGCTCTGCTCTGCAAGCACACTTCAGCTGTGATTTGAAACTACTGAATTTAGGAGTCGCTATTCCTGTCCTGAAGGGTATCTCCAAAACCAGAAAGGAACCATGCCACAGAAGGGGACTCCAAGCTGAGGTTTAGTTGGGTTTCTGGTGCAGGTATCATCATGCCTCCAGAGGAGAAAGGCCAATATGGCAATCCACTCAGGCGCAGCTTCCTCAAATTCTGAACAAACCTTCAGCAATGCTTAAGGCTGGTGAATGTAAAAGGGTGTTTTAAAATTATTTTACCACTCTCTTGAATGAGTAATCCAACATTTGAAACTCACTGGAAACACAGTTAAGATCACAATCTTCAAACAGTCACAATCACCATGCTGAGTATCACTATCTTACATCAAAATGCAACCGTTTTCTTAACATGGATAGATCAACAAAAGCATCCAAGCCACCATGTTGCTGGCAGAGCTTCCAGGGAAAAGGCTATCAAAATAATAATTGTTGAATTAAATGTTCTCCAACAGCACCATTCTAGACTATATTGTCATAAGTAGTCCAAAACTGACTATTATGAACAGGAGAAAACTACATAACTCAGACTACAGAAATTCTTCCATCAAGGCCTTCATTTCTGGCTGACGTGTAGAACAGAATAATCTAATATGGTTTAACCAGCATTCAAACACTGCTTGAATTTTTCTAAACAGTTCCACTCATTTCAATATACCTCCCAATTATTTTAACATTTGTCCATCAACAAAAGATTTTTACAAAAGCAACTGAGGTTTTGGGGATCTCCAACTTCAGACACTAGTGAAACCAGATTATCAGAAAACAGATCAGCCTGGAAAACACTGATCACTGAGAAATCAGACCACTGTCTCAAGCTCCGTATCCGAATTCTGGGCATCCAGTCACCTCTGGAAATCAGGATGACCCTCTGTTTAGCATGCACATGCAGGCAGGCATTTGTTAGCTCCTTGCAAACTCTGTTTGCCATAACCTGTAAGTTGATCAGTGGAGAAGTAGATAACAAAAAGGACATGTATTGGCATATTCTGATTTCAGAGCTTAGAGCCGCTTCAGGTATTGCTTCCCAATCTGCAGCAAAGGGAGACTATCAAACCCTTGTTCCACTGCAGCACCCCACAGACTGCAAATGCAAGCAACTGTGTGGCAGTGAAGAGCAATTTTGAAGTATCTAAATGATTTGGGAGCTTAAGTCTCCTTGACTTTTAGTGGTATTCAGATTTTTAAGACAACCCGATCTTCTTGTGGGGGGTGGAAAAACAGCAAACCCACACTGAGAATGCTGTTGAACTTGAGTCCAATCGCAGCCATAGCTGAGAAACATCACAGCTTCCCCCTTGTCCGGCTTAACAGGAAACCTCTATCTACTGTTCCTCTAACTCCTTCCACAAACACACAGAGCAGTCTGGACATATTACCCGTTTCCTCCCAACCCACAGTTGTTTATCTCCTTAGCATCTGTCATGGCCTAGAAGTTTGGAGCAAGTCCTACACTAGTAGCTATGATGTAAAAGAAAGAAAAGAGGGAAGAAAAAGAAAAGAAAGAAAAAAGAAAAAAAGAAAAAATAAAAAAAAAAAAAAAAATAAAAAAAAAGAAAAAAGAAAAAAGAAAAGAAAAGAAAAGAAAAGAAAAGAAAAGAAAAGAAAAGAAAAGAAAAGAAAAGAAAAGAAAAGAAAAGAAAAGAAAAGAAAAGAAAAAAGAGAAAAGGAGCACCTCCAATTAATGGGTGCCCTAGGAAGTAGCTGGAGTAAAGTCTGTGGGAGCGAGTTTTCCCAGCTACCTGATATCACAAGAAAGCTACAGCACCGCGTCATTTTCATCCATTGAAAGCCATTATCCCAAGTTTCGGAGCTGGAAACCTTCTGACTTTCTGTCATTTCTCTCCCCTATTTATAAATCTCTCCCTTCTTTCCCTCAGCCCCCCACTCCTGCCTCTCCACCCTGACCTGCTTCTGAGCACTCCCGGAGGTGAAACCAAAGAGCTGCAGTTGTGACACTGCAGTTTGTGTGTCATATTGTAACTGGGTTTCCACATCCTCCTCACTCTGTTGTAAAAGCACTCGAAGAGGAAGAAGGGCAAATAATGAAATATAGGAAAGCAGGAAAAGAGGAAGCAGCCGAGAGACAGCAGCCCAACTGAAATGCTAAGAATTATGGAGAAGTGACAGAAAGGGAAGCACAGACCAGGAATTATACTTGGTGGCTTAGCAGAAAAAAAATAAATTAAAACAAACAAAAAATACATAGGCTTAGCCTTTTCTGCCTCTGCAGCAACGTTCTGGATTACTATTCCTCTCTGACTTTCACCCACTTGACCTGTATTCCCCTTCCCACCTACTTTAAGACAGTTGCCAAACTGTGCTGCTCTGTGTGCAGCTGCACTTCACCAAACCTGAACCAACCACACCCCCCCCCTCCTTACCTTCGTATCAAGAGGTAGGGACTCCTCAAATCACTCTCAGAAAGAAAAGAGGGAAATCAAACATGAAGAAAAGGCCTCAAAATGCCTAGCATCGGGGGGAGAAAGCTTAATTAGGCTATGGTCTTATTTGCTGAAGGCAGCCACGGAGGACAGAGTGATGGAAGTGTACAGAAGGAAATTGGCTAAAGCAGAGTAGGGATTGCCTAACTGGGCAATCCTGCCCGGCTGCCAGCGGATGGAGCAGACAGCTTAGGAAGTCCTTCCACTGAGATCATGCACTGTTCTGTCCCGCTCGTTCAGAACGAAACTTGGCCAGAGCAGAAAGTGTTTGAAATTCACATGAAGCATTTTCTCTTCTCTATTTGCAGGCAAAAGAGATACAAAGCAGAACATGAACCTCTTTAAGAACAGAGCGGGACCCAGCTTTTTTACACTCTCCCATTTCTCAGGGACTTTTCAGCAAGAATTTGTCTGATAAAGGGCTGAGTAGAAAGTAAAAACTTGAGAAATGGCCCTCTGTAAATATCACAACACTAATAGTTATGCATCCCTTTTGAGTCAAGCTCCAGTCTTTATCTTATCTGGTGGCTAACTGAATTTTGTAGTTTCTCAGGAAGATAGTGGTGAAATCGCTCATGTAAATGAAGACAGGAGCGTTACACAAAGGTGTACTGTGGTATAAGTATTTGTTCATCATTGCATGAAAGCTACCCTGTTGGAAGGGCTCATTCAAAACCATTTGTGGCTATTCCCCCACAAAGGAGGCTGTCAGGAGGTGATAAGACATGGGTATTAGTGAGGCTTCGCTTTCTTTGAAACAATCTTGCACAGAGAATATCAACAGGCTCAGCTGTTTTCCCTACCATTTACCTGTGAATTAGGAAATATCTTCTGGACCACTCAATCAGTGCTTAGTTCTTCAGCTAAAGTTAATGTATTTTGGGAAGTGTGGGACAGAGGAGAGATGACTTTACCTGTATAGGAAGGAGTTATAAGTTTCCTCACGTGAATGGCAACAGTCCCTTAGACGTTATGACTGTTAGAGACCTGCACTGCATGTCCCATCCTGCAGCTCTGACTGCTCTTCCACTTCCCTACAGATAGAGCACCAATACCCCTAGTACACAGTGGCACAGTTTATACACTGCATTATTTTTCTAGGGATGGCAGGGTGGCCAAGCTGTGTAATACCCATGTACATGTATGTGACAGGGACTATGACCATTGTGAAGGTTTTGCCTAGCTTGTCATGTCATACCTATTACAGAGAAGGGCTGGTGTATATTTTGGGTTTGAGCGACATGACCTGCCTTCTTCTGGCTTTACTAGTTCTGGTCTGGTTTTAACTTCAGTGGAGCCCCTCTTGATTTAGTTCAGTGTTTCCAAAGACAAAAAACAGTCATGCAGCTGTTCAAGAAACAATGCTATGTCAAGTCAAATGAGTATTGTAAGAGAGAACTTAGCTATGGATGTTCTCCGCAGCAAATGGACATAATTTTTCTATTTGATTTTGGATGAGAAATGTCAAACAAAAGAAGCAGAAATGTGATCATTTTCCTGTCAAGCCAGTCATAATGTTACTTACTGTTAAACCAGGACAGCTGGAAACAGATAAGCATTGACCTCTACTGCAATCCTAGCCATAAGGAAAGGCATGAGTAGTTTGCTTGGTTAAGGAGCAATACCACAAGGGGATTTTCATGCTGATGTAAACTTGGAAAAAAGAGAACATTAAATAGCAATAGAAATGGGCAATAATTGGTCCAGCACTATTCTCAGTTTCTCACCAATTATAAATAGTACTTATCTTTTACTAATTCTTTTCCTCACAAACAGTAGCCTTCTGCTTCACCTTCTAGAGAATTCAAAACCAAACAAAATTTTATGGCCTCAAAGAGGGACAGGGCACTTGATACAGACTGAGGAAATCTAGGTTTAATTCCTAGCTCGGCCACAGGCTTCCTGTGTGGCCATGGGAAAGGCACTTAATCCATCATGTGCCCTTACTTCCCTATCTGCACATTTTTCAATTCTTTTTTAATGGGGATAAGACTTTTTTTTTTTTTTTTTTTTTTTTTAAATGGGGAAACTCAAAAGCTATGCTGCTGTCTAGAGTGATTCCTACAGCTGGGTACATGCCTTTCAAGTGTCCTAACACATGAGGCTGAAATCTGGCCATGCACTTGTCACCCTCTTGGCATGTGTCCCACAGAAGGCGACTAGGGACCATGGGGCAGGCAGCAGTTGTAGCTTGAGAGGCCACAACTTAGGTATTTGTGAAAATGCTACCCATTTTCTGTGATGTGTCCTACAGAATTGTACCTAGGTAGCATTATTGTCCAGCCTAATAAACCTCAGTTACACCCCAAAAATACTGGATATTAAGTGCTTGGAACCCTCAGCCAGCTCTCCCTTATCTGGGATTGCTCAAGGCCAAAAAGTAGGCTTTTTCTTCCTCAGACTAATGATGCAGAAGCAGGAAAGGAATGATATTTTTCCTCAGCTGGCCTTTTCCCATGCTACCACTCTGTTCCAAGATAGATGTAAAAATCCCAAAGGCAACTACCTCAAGAAAAAAAAGCATAAGCTGTTTAAAATATCCAAACCAGTTTTTAATTTCCTGACACACTGCAGCCAGCACAGCAGAAGTTATCAGTGGTCTGAGAAAGGAAACAAGAGAGGGGCTCAGCCTGTACCTTTTTTGTATGAAATGACTAAATACTGAAAACTCTGTCATCTCCAGTTCAGCTTCGTAGTACTTCTCATACATGTTCAGTTATGAGGTGTGAAATCTCACTCCAAAAACAAATTGCTAGAGTATTTTTTTTTTGTAATGCAGAAGATCTTCAGAAACATCTCAGCAAAAACAAAAGCCTGGACAAGTGTATGTATTTGACCCCCTGAAATTTGGGCTTATATCCCAACTCTATCCTCAGCTGCCCACCTTCCCAGGACCAGCCCCACTCACTGCTCTGTCACACCTGCACCAGGCTGTAATTCCACTCATTGCACTGGCATGACCCGGGACTCCTGCGTGTACAAATCAGGCACAGAGCTGGAAATCATCCCTCCCCTTTTTCCAAAAGTCCAAGCAATACAGCAAATTGCTTCTCTGTACTAAGATCTAGACTAATTAGAAGTCAGGAAATTAATTATTTCCTGACTTCCCAAATGATCTAATCATTCGCTGCCAATATTTATTTTATTCCCTCATGTACCATCACCAAATCCTTCATTTATTTATGTTTACCTGGTTTATATTTTTCAATCTCACTTTTCAAGCTAGAGACACATTGTTTAAAACAAAGCTGAGTACTTTGAACTAAATCAATTCCACTGCACCCTGGAAGAACACACAAGACTATTTTGCTGCAGCTATTAGAAACACAAATTTGCTCTCTGGTCTCCAGAATAATATATATGGTTTAGATTCCACAGCACAATTGATTACGTCTCATTGTGCCCTACCTCACACTTACCTCGCCTAGGACTTGTAAGGCTTAATTAATCAATCATGTATATATAGCCTTGATTAGATTGTAAGCTCTTTGGGGCGTGCTGTTGGTGTTTGTGCAGTGCCTAGAGCAACAGAGCTCGGTTCCTTTTCCAGGAACCCTCTGCCACAACACAAATTCATAGATAAAAAGAACAAAACAATTGGAGAGAAATGGCAGTAGAAACACCCGAAGCTTAATTCAATCCCCTTTCCAGTCCTACATAAACAGTAAGAGCTAATACGGACAGAGGACATGCAATTATATGCAACTAGAACAAGATCTGTGCTGTGAAAACTGGCGCCAGGCATTCAGAGAGTGATCAAGACTTGGCCTCCCATGAGGGTTGATGATCTGTTCAGACTATCACCGCTGGCATTTCCTGCCCTCTCAGCATTTATGGAATATTTGAAAGTGTCTAGCAGGCAAAGTTTCTGTCAAACTTCCTCTCTGCTCCTAGTCGCGTGTCCTAGACAGTGTTAAGTGCCTTTTACTTGGAGGAATCCTTTTGTCGCTTTTTAAAGCATCTGCCCAGTTTTTGTTTAAAGCACTTTTCAAATATTGCAAAGGAACAGACATTGCATTGCATTTTTACCAAACATGCATGATTCTAAGCGTAGAAACACCCAAATGTGTGTCCTAATGTTATTACACATTAGGAAACCTTCTTCTTTCCCATGAACTACCAAGTTGCAATTCCTTGTTGCTACCAAGCCAGAGAGAGTGCATCAGTACTAGTCAATCCAGGATTCATAATGCACCTAAATTTCACACTAACATCCAGACAGTGTGGCTGGACTAAGAGTGAGGCAAATGGAAAGCGTGACAAATCTTCCCCATTAAAGTGCAAAGCAGCTCTACAGAAGTTGCTATTTCTTATTAGCTAAGGTAAACTTTGATATCTGTGCCGTAGCCATCCTACACTGTGGAGTATAGTGTGACATCAAGAAAGGAAATGAAATCCTGCTAGCTCCACCGCCTAGGAACACATACATCCAGAAATACAATTTGGGCTATTGGGTTATACAGGCTGAACCAGGTCACGGCCAGGCAAGTTTTTCAGAGGCTGCAGCAAGCGTGCAGACTTGGTCTTCAGAAAATTAACCGTTACTCAGTAAACTGGTCAGCAACAACAGACAAAAATATGGGACTGGCAAATGATGCTTTGATCATTTGGAGGAGAGCATCTCAAGGAAAGTTGCTTCTGCCTTGTCCAACACAAAAAGACAAAATCATGCTGGCTGAATATTTCTGAGTACATAAGGCACTCAAATCCCAGTGATCCCAGTATTCTACTGGCAGGCCTTTGGACTCTAGGAAACTGTTAGACATAGATGCAATTGTCACTTGCATCACAGCAGTGCGGAGAGCGAGCTCTCCTTGCCACTGGGACAAATGAAGCATACCTCATCCACAGCTTCAAATTCCTTTACCTCAAAGGCACCATGGAGTCTAAGTGAAGCTGATGCGAGCCACAGGCTCACGCCTTCGGGGTAACCTGCTTTTCAAGTGTTCGTAGAAGAGAACGTTAAAAGTTTCATTTTCTGTTGTCATCTTTTTTATCAAATGAATGTGCAGTGGCTGTTAGTAGTGCAGGACCGTGGCATGCTGCAGCAAACCTTCCCAGCAAGTCTTGTGAAATTTGTTTCTGCTGATGCAAATGTGCTATTTTCTAGAGCTCCCCATTGCTATCTGATGAACTCCCATCCTATGCCTGAATGTGAAAAACACAACCCGCAGCCCAGAATGTGTGGATCGCTGTGTTCTCAGGAAGTATGCAACTAATATAACTATTTGTGCTCTGTCTCACTGATGGTAAAAAAGAAGGGTGAAAAAAAAACCACCATTGCACAGCAAACACCAATACTCACACAGGAAGGCCAGGGACTGCATTTTGCTCAACTAGCCTGGCCTTTGTGAGGGGTTGTATTTTGCATTTATCTGTAGCTCCCTGAGACATGCATAAGGAGATTCCCCGAATATCACCATCACTTTCTGGGATGGGAGAGCAGAAGGGTCCATCACTACCTCTGTTACAGTGGTTCTTTTAATTGTGCTTTTGTATTCATTAGCTCAGTTAGCTACTGAAACATCTCTAAGAAAGTTATCGAGTTAGACATGCATCAGCTTTTAGTGGAAAGCTGTATCTCAAATGATACAAGATATTATATCTGCATTTTCCATTAGATTATTTCAATACATCAGCCATCTATCCCTCTGCTGTGAGGACCAGACATACCCCAAAGCTTCACTGTGCAATAAAATAACACTGTAAGAAATTAAGTGAATAAAACATCCGAACCCAGGAAGGAACAGCACTTACTTAGGAACTGTGGGGGAGGATCCTGAGAGCCCATGTACCCCTTCACTGCTGAGCCAGCAGCGGTAGGCAGGAGAGCCTCCCCAGGACATCGCCTCAGGCGAGGAATGCCAGCGGGAAGGACTGAGAGGGTGTGCATGTCTCTCTCTCCTTTCCCCAGCTCCCTCTATCTTCATGAACTCCTTAGCTGTCTTTCTAGTACCGTGACCCCATCTGTCTTCACAGCTGCCTCAGCCCGGCAGCTCTACACAGACTGCAAAAGCCACAGCGGGTACAAGCGGGTCTTCCTCAGCTGTTGCCCACTTCCCAAAAGGAATTTACACTTATGTTTCTTATAGGGATACAGACAAATTAGCAGGAACTAACCTTTTCCTCTTTTAGGTTTGAAAAAAAAGTATTTTTATGACATGCATTTACTTTGCAGAGTGTATGTTTGATAGGTCTTTTCTTTCCCTCTTAAGAAGAATGAAATGCTCAGCTTTCAAGGTAAATGCTCTTTTGCATATGTATGCTGTTTTTTAGGTTTTTACACAGACATACACACAGAGGAATTTGATTTTGCAGGCATATAATTTTATGTGTGCTGACAGACATATCTTTGTATGTACATGTGTGTTATATGTGTGCATTTACACATGTAAAAGAGAGAACATGGAATAAATGGCTCCTGTTGGCTGGAAAATACATTGCCATTTCAAACTTCAAAGGGAGTATTAAAGAGAAGAAATTAATTCCAAAAGGTTTTAGAAAGGAAAAATATTTTTGCATTGTCTCCTTAAAACCAAGGACTAAATCGTGCATTGTATAAATCAGTCTCTTTCATGGCACACTGGAAAAAGCTTATTAGCAATGGTTACATTGTATAGTGGACTTACAGACTCATTAATGTGTAATTACAGAACAAACAATATCAGACTTGTCTAGTCTGTTTTGCAAGGAGAAAAAAATTTCCACCTAACACCACAATAAGCCTGTGATAGGATACCAATTTTACTAGGATCTACTAGCAATGTGGTGGTAAGATTAAACAAATGTGTTGCTACACCAGAGGTAATGCTTCATTACCATTATTCCTTCCTTGTCTTTTACATGTGTTGGACTCCAAAGCCACTGAAGTCTTTTGCTAGCACAATTATAATTTCTCATTTTTATTTCTAATTGCCATTATGTGGACAAATTGTCAGGAAGCTCAACCCCTCCCCAGAAAAGCCTAGTTCCCATTTGACTTCTAGATAAATTGTTGTAGGTCCACACCTGCAGCAGACAAAGTCCCAGCAACCACGCTGGCTGTAAGGGCTTCCCCACATCCCCTCCAATGTCCAGTGACAGGAGGTGCTAGTTACAAAATGGTTTGGATTCTGGGAGGAAAAAGGATGAACCTGACTCAGAAAGGAAGGCACCGTGTCAGTGCGGAAGGGGTGTTCTCACCTTTTGATTCATGGCTTCAGCCTGGGAAAACCAGGAGAGGTGCTCCGCTTAGGAGAGACAGAGACACTCACAGCTGGAATTGTGAATACTGCCAGCTGGGGGTCGGGGTAGGGATGGATCATGGACAATTTGACACTGCCCTCAGCCACATAGGTGTTTCTTTCCCTTTGCAAATCTGGGCACAAAAACCAAGCAGTGGGTTGCAGTCCACCCCACAATATGGCAAATAAATTTTTCATAGTGAATTCTGTATGTGCATGTGTTGTTCTCCCCTGAAAATAAATTCTCATATGGAAAGACATGGAAAGATATCTCCGAAACCCAGCTGCAGCGCAAGGGGTGCAGAAAGAGCAGTGTTCCCTAGCTGGCAGTCGCCATTTCAGTGCTAATGAAACCATCCCGCTTCAACACCAACTATTGCCACCACTTCCGAGCATTGCAACATGTATTCACAGCAGGAAAAAACAGGCTCAATAACTCAGTCCATATAATGCTGAGGTGCACAGTACTGTGAATGAGAAGGGACTGATCTCCCTCCAAAAAAACCCTAAGCCATCATTAAAAATCAGAACGCAAAGCTCTTAGCTTAGACAAAAAACAAAACACAAAAACCACCGAAGATTTGGGAAGTTCAAATCCATAGCGGGATGTTGGCTGATCACAGCTTCTTACAAATACAGGATGCTTTTAAATGATGAAATGTGGAGAATGAATATTTCCTCTTCTATTAATTGCAACACAAGCTGAAAGTGTCACCAACTTTAGTTAAAACCCACCTTTCCATTGCATTAAACATTTCTGTTATGTTACTTAATCAGCAGGGAGGGCAAAATCATGTGCAGATACTCTCTGTTATATGAAGGAATTAGCAATTCCTTTTAAAGCGCTCAATTTTTTTTTTATTTTTTTTTTCCCAAAAGGAGGGGTCAAGGAGCAGGCGAGTTCTTACGTCATTCCATAAAATAATCTAGAAGTTACTAAAAACTCTGGTAAGAGCCACTTCCTCAGAAGTAACATTTCCAGTGTAAAAAAAACTGGCTTATGTGAAAGTTCTCCTTACTCTTCAGTCTCTTCTCTTTTTTTTTTTTTCTCTTTAAACTCTGGTATGTGGCTTGGAAGAGTGGAAGTCAATTCATTCTCTCACATTTCTCCTCTTTTGCTACATTTATTACACTTCTTAAATGAGATAATTTTGGACTATCTTTGGGAGAGGAGAAACAGCAGAAATGGAAGGTGAAAACTGAAGAGCAAAACACAGACCTTAACTTTTCTTTTTGGATAAGCCCTGTTTTGGTTGGAAATTGAGAGTAATTCTGTGTTTGCTCTGCATTTACTAATTCTCTGCAAACCTTCAATGGTGTTCTTAATCCCATTTTTAGGTATGGATTTTGGCATGCTAGGGTTGAAATCTTATTTACGTCAAAGGAGTAGGAGTTACTTCCAAAAATCCCATTTGGTGCCTGTGGTGTTAGTATGGCTGATGGTAGAATAGATTAGATACCTTCTTGGGATATCTTCTTATGCCTATAACTTAAGACACCAAAATGCTTCTGAGAAACATGTCCGTAAAGTGCAATGGCTACAAGAAATAGGCACTATTCCTAACTTAAAAATGTGTAAAAACCAAAGAAAGAGAATCACGCATGAAATAGGTTACTTCACTAGGAATTACGTTCCCTGCATGTGCACCTTTACAACACAGAATTCACTTACTGGGGAGGGAGGGAGCAGCAGAAAGTGTCTCACATTGCAGGCTGCAGGTCTAACCTGCTTTTGGGCAGCTGCTCTGCTGGCTCGCTTGTTCAGGGTGGCAGCTAGATGAGGCAGGACAGAGTTTCCGACAAGCTGTCTCTGGAGGCCAAAATCCTGCTATGCTGGCTGATCCACCTTCACAAGTTAACAGCTTGTTGTGGTTACACTTCTTCACCATAAATGACACTCTGAGAGTGAGCCTGCATTGGCTGCTATGGCATACCTACCTACTGCACATGGGGCAAAGCTTTTTCCAGACAAACCATCTTCTGAGGCTTTAAGAAACCTCATATAGTGAACTCAATGAGAAAGGTTCGGGACAAATCTCTGTCCTGCTGCAATGAGTGGTATTTGCTCCTGGCTATAGGACTACAGCTTCAAAAAGGAGCTCCCTCCATGCCCCACTCTTTACCATAAATGGCTTGTTCCACACTGGGGAAACCTGTGGTGGCACGGCCACCCTGTAAATCCTTCCCTGCAAATCTCTAATGAGGGGATGCAGCCACACTGACACCGTGTTTGCACATTTTGCTGTGGGACAGAGCCTGGGGAGAGAGCTCACACCTGAGGGGAGAGCATCACTGCAGGTCCCCTGCAACCAGAAACTATCTCCTCTCAGGGAGGCACCGTAGCGGGAGTTTAAACTACAGAAATGTGAGGAGAGGCTGAACAAAATCAAAACAGCAGCTTGTTCCAAAATGGCACCTCAGTAGAGGCAGGTGGTCCCTACACTGCATCTCGGTCCAGCGGTTTTCCCTCAGGGTACACTCCTGAAGAGCGCTTGGGTTGAAAGAGAACTTGCTCAAGGGAAAAGCAAGCCTACAACAAAGAACAAGCAAGAAATAATACAGAATAGAGGGATGGCTGGTGTTGGGAGGTCCATCCAACCTTCTGATGCAGTCATTCCCTTAAAATAACATGAGGTTTAGCAAACTGCAGTTGTAGAGGTCCTCCCAGCTTTAAACATGCTCCCTTTCCAGCCTGAGCCCTGTATTTCTGAGTTGTGCTGCAGCCACGGCTGAGATCCTGCTAGATAATTTTAACTCCCGAGCTAGAATGGGGCTTATCTCTGAGGCACATCTCTTCTGCTCAGATAAAGACAGCTTCCTCTAACTGCAGATTAGATCAGCAGGCTCAGTAGCCGTACCTAAAAGCCACACAGCTAAACACACTGCACCTCTCCAGTTCAAACAACGTTTGCTGCTTTCTCAATGCTGAAGAAACTTGCACAGCTCCCAGGCTTTCCCTGGCTTTTGCACTGATGTTCCCCTCTGAAAACACAGCAGTACCCAGCAGGCCCTCATGAAATTGGCCATAGCTCCACAAGCTACACAGGTCTGGAGAAATAAGGGGAAAAAAACCATAGCTTCGCCACCCACTGCTACATTATGTCACATAGTGGCAACAGAAACCATATTTCTACCAAATAGGCTAGAAGAAAAAAAATTCCACGTGAAACTAAATAGAAATCACTGGAAAAGTACAACTCTCTTTTAGGATCAATTCTGTTCTCAAGGATTTGATTTTATCACACACTCTGGTTGCATCAGAGGAGAAATTTTTACATGCCTGCTTACACAGTGGCTCTGGCTTGGCTTTGCATGAGCTGAGTTAACTGCACTAATACAGCGCAGCCGATGCTGGGACTGCAGCAGCTCCCCTTTCCAGACTGGTTCACCCTCCCTTCGGGAAACTACTTGCAAGTTTGTTTGGAAAATGTTCACCCTACATTACTTGCAGCAAGCATTTTTAAATTTGATAATGGAACTTGCCTTCAGTAAGAGGGCTGTTTTCCACTGGCCTTGTGAAAATTCATGCACATTTTTCTAAGTCCTAAGTCATTACATTGAGCAGAGCTTGTCTCTGGCAGTGTGGCTAATTCCTCAGCTTCCCAATGGCCCCATATAACTGGATCTTTGGCACCTCACTCTAGCACACTGTTTCACACTACACACATGCAAAACATACCTTTGAAGGCCGGTATATACCATATATGCCATACAGAAGTTATAAAGGCGTTCATGAAATTTGTCACATGCCTTCTCCCACTAAACCATGCCCATCCACCTCTATACAAATTCCCAGAAGAGTTTTGCATAGAAAATGAAAATAATCCTGACAAAAATATCTCCTGCATTTCCCCCTAAAAACAGGTAAGTCATACTGGCAGGGTCTCAGAGCATGCAATACCAGTCCATATTGGGGACTGGTACTTTGGGACTAGAAATAGGGGCTTCAGACCAAACAAGAGGGGAGATTCCCAACTTCCCTATTTTTAAAAGTTCCTAAAATATTTTAGTTACAAGTTTTTCAATTCCTTCAGAAGACTCCTCAGTTGGACTTTCAAGCCCTGTTTCATTGTGGAGTGTTAAAGACAATTCCTAAAGCTCCCCAAACCAGCCTGAAACAAATTTTCTCTCTGCTCTCAAAGCCAGTAGGGCTACATTAGCTGAGACAGCAATTATCAGCAATTATTTACAAAGGCTCATCAGCCTCTACACACTTTCATACCTTTGAGCAGCAGAGATGTCCATCTGAAACCTGAGCAAGTAAAACACATTACACAGCCCTCCAGGTTACTTTTGTTCTCTGAATGATTACATGCCCACGTGCACACATGCCACATGTGCATTTCATTACTCATACACAACACACTGCCTTCATAGCCACTGAACTCCTACAGGAGGAGCACACAAAGATGTTTAGCTCTGGCAGTCTTTTTCCTCAGCCCCTTTCCCTGCCCTACAGAAGTGCTGGGGCAGCAGTGAGCTGGACCTGTCTCAAGCAACAGGACCGATTTTGCAAGCTGGGGTGGGGCACTTCCCCTTTTGGCTTTTCTCTCTTCTCCCCTCCATCTGCAGCCTTTCCACACTTTTACTCTGCCTCCACCCAGCTATGTGTGAGTTGCAGCAGATTTATGTAATAGCAAGCTGTTGTGGTTGGCCTGGTGGCCCCTCAGCAATGCTTTCAGTCCATGCTCTCAAATGGTTGAGCTCCTTTTAAGGAAATAAAGCACTGAACCAGCTCAGAGTGAGAACACTTGCCTGGACCAGTAACTAGCTACTTATGCAGGTTACCACCTCTGAATCCCCATGGCCAGGACGGGAGAACCCAGGATGCGAAGACAATGCCAGGTTCGCAGTGATGCCAGGCACTGCGGCTCTGCACCTACGTAGGCTTCTGCTTCAACAACTGAGTTGTGGGAGGGAGGTAACATCAGTCACTTGACATTTCCCATTGGAGGAGGAAAATGTCAAAAAGCTCTTTCCTTTTAATGTCTCTTCCCATACTAGTGTCTTTTATTTTAAACAAAAGGAGAGTTTCTAACTTCATATAAATCTCCTCTGTCTTCTATTGATGTCTAGGATCACCTTGACTTGTTACTTTGGGCATCTTCTGTCAGTTGTCCAACAGTTTCAACCCAATTTTGTGAGATGAGTTCTCCCCAACTCTTCCTCTCAGAAAGAAGAATATCTGTACACATTATATATTCCAGGTCCAGACTGTAACCTGTGACTATGATGGTGATCACTTTTTTCAGTGAGAAACCTTGACTTCTATGTTGGAAGTCTAAATGGTCATCTTCAGCATCAGACAGCTGCCTCTGCAGAAATGGTAAGCCCACAGCCTCTTTCTGAGGTCAGTAACACTGAGAAGGCTTTTGGTTTTTCACCCATCGATGGCCAGCTATGGTATGGGAAGTTACGGCTAAAGGAAGGTACTGCCTTTCTAAGGAAATGCTACCACTGCAGCAAATGGCTTTTTCCGCATGAAGTAGGGTCCGACCTACAGCTCACTGAATCATTAGCTTCCCACACATGGCTTGAATTAGGATACGGTCCCAGGACAGAAACAGCCCTAAATTGCAACCGTCTACCACAATACAGGATGTTCAGTACTGATTATCCACAAAAGGTGCACGCAACATTTAACCTGAAACTTGAATGGAGACAGTAAGAATCAGCAGAAGATATTTCAAATCAGCTCCTATGTTATAGGTTAGCATGGGAAATAGGGCTGCCCGTCCAAAATAGGCTGCAAAGCACTAATGCTTAATGGAATGGAATTTCAGTGGGATGTGTATTTCTAAATAACTTAGATCGAGATTTCAAAAGAATATTTAGGAGAGATGGTAAAACAGAATCTCTAGTGCCTTAAAGAACTGTGAAAATCTAGCTCTTTGCTTGTCTGAAAGCATTCCCTGTGTTCTCTAGAAAAACTAAATGTAGAGCTGGTGGGTGAGCAGAGTAAAAAAATAAAATAATAAAAAAGTTATAGGTGCCAGATCAGCCTGAGAAGGAAATTCAGGGTGGAGAAGAGGACAAGGAAGGAAGAAGATCTAGTGGACAGAGCAGCAGAAATGAAGTTTGCAGGAGGAAGCTGCTCAACACATAGTGACATTCTGGGAGTTACAACATTAAAAACATAGCAAGCTCATCAAGGAAATTAAGAGACATAGCAGTGACCAGAACATGTCTTTTAATGTGTTTCTGCTTTGCTGTGCTGCTTGGGGTTATTACTAGAAAATGTTGATGACTTTACTTCCACAAATGACCTTTTCACACCAGCTTATCTTTTTTCCATTGGTGAGAAGCAACCCATATCTTGGGTGCCTCTGTCTGGGGACACAAGTTAAAGCATACATTTCATGAACCTGAACACCTCCCATATGACATTTGCACCCTCTCTAGACATTTTAAGTGAGACACGCAAAATCTGAAGGCACTCAATAATATCCAACAAGTGAATTGAGTACTTCTGAAGTCTATTACACCTTCGTTCTCAGAGCAGGAGAGATGTTTCAAAAGGTTCTCTCTACCAGGCCTATAGCACCATGTACAAGTCTCAGTCTAGGGTTGGAAGAAGCGAGAAAGGAGATTTTTGAAAACACACAGAGGAGCTAGAGCCTATCTTTCTTTTCTAAAAATAGCTTATTTCCCTTAATCTTTGACCTTTAAAATGCTAAATTGATGAAAAAGGTAATTAAACTTTTGACTCCAGGGTTAAAGGTTTTGTGAAGTGTTACTCCAAATCTGAGTAAGCAAACGGTCATTTGAACATTTCTATCTCGCAGGCTGATTAAAATTAACAACAGATTTCTCACCTAATTTTAGTAAGATGAGGTAAATACTTACTCTTTTCATTTAACAAACCTGCAATTTCCATTGCTACCTCTATAACACTACATGTACAAAAAAGTCCTCCAGAGCTCAGTGGCCCTTCTCCATAAATGTTTCACCCAAATTACCCTTCCTCAGTGCATGCCGTATGGACAGCTGATCTCTCAGGGTGTTACAGATTAAGTGGAATGCACTGTAAATCATACGTTGAAATACAGCAAAGTGCATAGGGGATTCCCTTTTGACGAAGGAAGCAGATGGGACATTAGGAAAGTCATATAGAGAAAAATTGTTGCCTGGTCATATCTGCTCATGTGCATCGCCTGTCAGTTATCACAGGCCACAGTCTATCTCCCATCCATGAGATATATATAATATCAGTGGGTCTTTACATACTGTCCCGCCTATCTATCGTTCTTCAAACTACTTTTTCAGATCATCCTTTTCTACCTAAGTTTCATGATAAATAGAGGTGAGAAACAGATCTTAGGACTTAGAGATGACAGCGCTGCACTGAACACCAAGCCTGTCTATGCTGCCATGCTACTGCCTACATAGAAAGACAGTCCCCTTCAACCCTAATATATCTATGGGATCATATAGGCCAAACACCACTCCTAAGGCATTGGTTTATCCCCAACAGGCTTTCTTTTGACAATGATCCATAATGTGCATGGCAATCATATGGCTCCTGATATGTTTGGGGCATGTGTTGAGACCCTTTTTGTAAAAAAGGAGAATCAGTTTTTTCAGTGCACTGTTTACAAAAAGTTAGTTTAGGGCTAGAAAAAGGAGCAGTAGAAGAGGTAAAAGTGTATGCAGCTTTACAGGAAAGACAAACATTGCAAGCACTGGAGTTGATACCTACAGTTAAGATCATCCATAAAACAGAGTACTGTGAATTGTCTTTGTTTCTGTTGATTATGGTAAATGTCTCGCTACAAGATGTGACCCTTCAAAACCAAAGAGCTATGGGTAGAGAAAGTGGCTGTGGAAAAAATGTTGAAGTCAGGACATAGATAATCTAATTCATTGCTGAGTGCACAAAGTAAAAATAATGAGAACAACAGATGGAACTTACCATATTTAGGACACCAAAGATAACATTTTCTCCTTTTATTACAGTAACTTCTAATATGTGTTTATATTGATATATAATTGAACTGTTGGGAGAATCATTACATCATCAGGAAATATAAATTTGATCTTTGCTGGTTCTGTATGATATTTGTGAGGTGAAGGAAATTCAATGCAATCAAAAATTCTGTTTGTTTGTTTGGGTTTGAACAAGGGAATTTTTTTTATTATTATTATTATTATTTAAATCAAGCCTTAATTATATTTTAGGGTTTAGTTACGGTGGGAGAAAGGAGGCTCAATTCATTTTACTGAGTTGATATACAAGCAGTAAAAGCAAGATTTTGTCCAAAGAGCTTTGGACTGAGAAACAAGCACTAGGTAAGTAGTCAGATTATTAAAAAGCATTTTTTAAAATTAATTTGTTCATAAGGTATGTCAATATGCCTGTAGGAGCTGAACTTTATGCTCACACTTTTGGTAAGAGAGGATCAAATGGTAAATAAAATGAAGATGCATAACACACTGCATTCTTTACTAGCTAGTGCTGGAGTTTGGGAGTAGGGTCTATTTCTAATGCTGACAACATTCTGCTGTATTACCTTGACTTGGTTATTTTACCTTCTGTGCCTCCCTTTCCACCTACCATTCTTTATTGGACTTCCTTGGACAATAAACATTTAAAGGCACTTGAAATCTTTCTGCAAACAGTCTTCCACCCTGACCCTCATTCTTACAATAGGAATGTAAAAATGATGAGCAATACTTTTATTTGTGGATAAACAAACATATTTTGATAGTCACTCCTCTCCTGAAATATTTTTATCATATAGGGCCTTGATCACAGCATTCTGGGAGTCATTGTGCCTTTTTTTTTTTCCTACTAGTCAATAAGCATCATGCCCAAGTAATATCATCTAGTCTTTTTTAGTGGACTACGTGTAAGCTGATGCATGCAGTAGTCAGCAGCATTGCTAGTTCTTGGTGTGGAGTCTGGGATCCCTAAGAAGAATCAGCATTTTGCAAAATCATCTCTGGACAATAATTTATTGTAATCCAACAGACTTTATCAATTGTGGGCTTTTACCTAGAAGAACAAAATTCAAGCGTTTTCTAAAGTTCTCCCACTTAAAAAAATCAAGGGTAAATGGAGAGCAGATATTGGAATCTGAAACATATGAATACTATGTGTGTTCTAATATGGCATTTCTGGAGAAATCTGAATAGCAGATAACATTTAAGATAGCATTCAAATTAATAATAAAAATAATAACAAAAATACCTGAGAGTTTACTGAATTTTTATCAAATCTGAGTTCAGATAATTTTGACCTAGAACCACATATTTAATTCTATTTCCTACGCAGAATGAAAACCATCTTTCCTGCGGAGAATTTCATGCAATCAGTCATGCTTTAGAAATAAGATAAATAGCAGGATCTTTATAACTTCCCTGTGGATGAAAAGGCTTGCTGTCTTTCCAAATGCCTTTGCTAAAGAGAAGGTTGCACAAAAACCACTAAGCACCTGAGTAATCCTGTGCTGAACAAGATGAAAAGGCACAGGACCTGCTTGTATATCAGCTTACTATGTAGTACTTTAACATTATTGGCATATTATATTATGTACTAATAGCTCTTATCAGAGTGGACTAGTCTTCTTACCCAAGACTCTCTCATTCTTAGCACTCTGTTGTCCTCCAGTACTAGTTGAAAGGTCCTCTGGTACAGGCATAGGTTCATCTGCATCATCTGGGACATCACTAATTGGAGAACTTTCCTTTCCTAGTAGTGAAGAAAGTAGCATCAGTTAGTCATCAGAGTAGCCTCATTTTCAAATAATACCATAAGTAGAACCACAAAACAAATAAAACTTAACAAAAAACCTGAACACTACTAAAAGCATGACATTCTTAGGACCAAAACCTGCTGTCCTGCAGAGAAAGCTTTTGAATACAGGGGGGTTATGTTTGTGAAAAGAATGCATGGCCAACGTCTTTTCCAAATGTACTGAAGTCTGGATACACAGTTACCAGTCTTGCCATTTTGGATATTTGTAACACACGTGGATATTTTTCAGCTGCTATGCTCAGAAGATCCAGTTTAACCAATGTAGACCAGCAGATTACAAAGGTTATCAAATGGTCGTCTTTTGTGAAAACTCTTCTTTCTTCCACAAATGCTCCTTGCAAGCACATCTGGATTTGCTTCAATGACATAGTGAGGTCTAATCCACAAGTATTCTGGGGCTCTAACAGAACTACCCCCAAAATAAAATTTTATGTCCAGCTAAAAATTCAACTAAATCTTCAGCAAGCTTCATTAATACCCACAGATCAAGCTTTGGCTGGTCCTTGTGCCTACAAGTAATTAAGTGCCTGTAGCTCCTGGGACTTCCTAAAATGGGTACAATTAGCAGAGGTCAGTCAAAACATGACTTCAAGGGTTTTATGGTCCCTTATTTGTAAAGAGGAAACAAACCCCAGTGTCTTGTGTACACAAAGTTTTGCAGAAGAAAACAGTCTGATGCTTTAGCGTGTTATAAATATTATGGAACCGTTTTAGTGCCAAATGCAATACAATAAGGAAAATAACTTTCTTGCTAAGTATTGCACTCCCAGAAATGGTGAGGTTTCTTGGTTTAGCTCTCAGTCACAGCACACATGTCCTGCCCTCAGTACTATCTGGGTCTTGCAGAGCTTCTTTTGAAATGACTTCACACATGTGCTGGTTTTGGCTGGGATAGAGTTAGTAGCTAGTATGAGGCTATGTTTCGGATTTGTGCTGGAAATAGGGTTGATAATACAGGCATGTTCTGGTTACTTCTGATCAGTGCTTACCCAGAGCCAAGGGCTGTTCTGCTTCTCCCCCCACCCCACCAGTGAGCAGGCTGGGGGGGGCACAAGGAGTCGGGAGGGGACACAGCCAGGACAGCTGGCCCCGACTGACCCCAGGGATATCCCAGACCATAGGACGTCATGCTCAGCAGATAAAAGCTGGGGGAAGAAGGAGGAAGGGGGGAGATGTTCGGGGTGATGGTGTTCATCTTCCCAAGTCACTATTACATGTGATGGAGCCCTGCTGTCCTGGAGATGGCTGAACACCTGCCTGCCAGTGGGAAGTGGGGAATGAATTCCTTGGTTTGCTTTGCTTGTGTGCGTGGCTTCTGCTTTACCTATTAAACTGTCTTTAACTCAGCCCAGGAGTTTTCTCACTTCTACTCTTCTGATTTTCTCCCCCAACCCACTGAGGGGTAGTGCGCGAGCGGTTGTGTGGTACTCAGTTGCTGGCTGGGGTTAAACCATGACAACACATCTGTAACAAAAGCATGCCTTGGAAACAACTACCAAAAGAATTATCTAAGTGATTAGTTTCATCAACTCTTACTAAAAGGCTGGTCTTTGCATTAATAGCAAAGAATGGAACAGGCCCAGAGCAGGATCTGAACTCTGTAATGTTCACATAAGACCTTTGTCTCCAAAATGGAGATGTTACCAATTTACACTGATGCAATCCATTAGACATCTAGTGGCAATCAGCACATCAGCAAAGGCAGTAATTTCATGGCACAAAGGCCTAGCAATTTAGTGGGTTTTTTCTAATGAGAATTCCCTCGTTAACACACAAACACTAATTATTTCTGAAATCACTTCTCAGAAAAGGAAAAATTAAAACAAATACAGCTTGCTTAAGTGACAACAGTCTGGTGATGCCAGTTATGGATTTGACCTGAAAGAAGAAAATGGCTTCCTCCCAACCTCCTGGGTGGAGCAAAGCATCGTGCTTTCCAAACTATACTGATCATGACAGGGGAGGAAATGACAGGTAGGTTTAAGTCATCTTCCAAATTAGCTGGTTTGGGTTGTTTGCACAAATCTAGGTTTAAATGAATGAAATGAGTGGGTGACTGCATTTCTTAGTGATGCATCTATCTGACTATGGAATAACCTCTGAGCAGGAGTGGTGGGAGTGGCATCAGGTGAACCATCTAAAACTGCATCCAGAAAACTCGAGGGGAAAAAAGGAACAGTCCTGCACTGGCAGAGGGACCGACTAGATGATTTCATAAGCCCCCCCCCCCATCTCCAGCTTAAATGGGCAAAATCACACCCACTGGATGCCAGTGCAAGAGCAAAGGTGTATTGCGTACATGGAAAAGAAGGACTATGAATTTTATAGCAGAGGAAAGTAAAAGCAGGAAGCAAGTTCATTAAAACAGTTTTTGCCATTCACTGTTTAGCTCCTTATTTAGTTTTTCCTGTAGCTTTCTGCACTGTATTTATGGGATGTAAAGAACTTAAAGAACTGCTAGCAACTTTCCAATGCAAGTCCCATCCTCCCAAGCTAAGGTATCTCTTACAGATAGGATGCATGGGTGAGGAGAAACAGATAAAATATTTCAGCTTTTTCAACACTTCCCCCTCCAACAAAACAAAAGCAAAAAACCCAGAAGTTTAATCAGAGGGCAAGAGGCGGTCTGGTCAGAATGAGCTCTCTTGACGCTACATGTAAGATAAGGAAATTTATTAAAAAGTAGCAGTAATCAAAAGCCACCTGCATCTTCCAAGGTTCAAATTGTGCTCCCAGTCACAACAACGGAAGTTGATGCTCTGACTTAGTCTAGATTCAGAAGAACACTCACCCTAAAAACCTGAAGACTTTTTCGGCTACAAACCAGTATAAACACAGACCTATGAGATAACAGCAAGCAAAATTAAAACTTTCTTAGTATGTAATTAGGCATCCTACAATAAGCAGGTTAAGTAGGATGCTTTGAAGATAAGGCAAAGCAGACTTATGGAATAGAAACCTGTTAGTAGATCAGTACTTTCGCAGTTTATGGTGAACTGTTTTGTCACTAAACAGATATCAACCTTCTAATTGTTAAATTAATAGCCATTCGCCCAGGTGGCATGAATCAGACTAGCCTCATGGACTTGGTGGGGCAGAAGCTGGAGATCTGGTATGCTTCCCTCTTTGCAGGAGACTGCAGTTAAGAAAACTTAGCAAACTTGGCTTTAATGACTCATTTCATATCATTTGATTTCTTCCTGTTACACATGATCAAGAAATCCCTGCATGCAAAAAGGCAGGATAAAAATAGTGGATTTAAAATAGATACATTTGTTGAGCTCTGTGTCTTGGATTCTAGAGCATATTTGTATTTCCTGCCTTAACTACATCTAAATTGTTACACCATGGTAAGTTCACTACTGCATGGTAATCTTACAGATATGCAATCTCACTAACATTTTTTTGCCAATGAATTTAGAAATGGAAAGTGAGTGGGGGAAAGGAGGGAACAGTTTCTCATTTAATTTCTAACAGGTTTGTCCAGAACAATAACTGGTCGAAGGGATGGAGCTAAAAAAAACCCACCTACTGGCAAATACTAGGGTGAATTCTTAAAATGTCACATAACAGAGCAAAGTACCATAGATTTATTCCATTCCCATTTTATATTTTTGCTCAAAAATAAGAACTGAAGCATAAACAATGCTATCTAATCTTGGGGCGGGGGGGGTGTCTTTTTTTTTATTTTTATTTTTATAGAGAGCCACCTGACATATCAAATGAAAAAGGCAAGGAAGCTGTAGAATTGAAGTTCTGTTTCTGGCACTGCCACTGACTCATGGTGCCCTTGGTTAAGTCATAAATGGAGATCACTTCAACTGCAGGCTGTATCATACATTCCCGCAATTCATCCTGAAGCTCTGAAAGACAGTCTCAGATTTCCTAACACTGCCATTTCTGTATGAAAATTGTCAGAGAAGTGCCTAACCTATCAATGGTGCCTGGTAAGACCCTCAACTTCTCTTTACTTGAGTTTTCTCATCTCTGCCCTAGCAATATAGTTAAAGACATGAGGAAAGAGAGGAAGGGAACAAAGTGCCCAGCCCAGTAAGGTTTTATGTATCCTTTATTCCTACCAAAGTCTGTAGCCTGGTGTTTCTTTAACACCTCCATTCAGTTCTGAGAGCAATTCAGTTCATGCCAGGATGGTGCTGCTGGAGCTGCGACTGTTAAAAAGAATGCCAGGGCAGGATTTCTTACAGAAATCTCATTCTTTATCCTTTCATAAACTAATGTTGAATGTATTTAATACCTGAGGGTTGTTTCCTATGGAAACACTAGAATCACTGGAGAAGTCATGCAAGAAAAGCGACATAAACATTTTTCTGGATGAGAGTCACAACCCAATTCATGTCCCCTTTTCACTAGTAGAACCTCAAACATCCAGTGATGAGAGGAGAGTTACTCTGGAATGGGAGCTCTCAGGTGGGAGATACCAGCCCAGGATACGCTCATTTCCACCTTCCTAGGACCTAGCAAGAACATCAAATACAAAACTCTTCTTCCTGCTTTTGCAGAGCACGGCACAGCCTGGTCGGTGCTAGGGGATCTTTTTATGTTAGATGTGGAAACATTTGTACTGTTTTTTCACCTTCCTTAACTGTTAGGCCCTAGAACTGAGAAAGAAAAAAAAAAAGAAAAACGCAGGAAAAATACTGCTTGTTAAGTGAGATATTATCTGTGTTTTCTGACTCTCTTGTATGGGTGCCGGATACCGTTTGGTTAAATGTATGTCAGCTCTCTCCTCATTTCAGAACTGCAACTGCTTGCCTCATGAAATATCACTTTCAGGAGAAAAATAAAAATTGTGAACTTTGCGCTAGTCACACAGTATTTCAGTTCCTCTAGGAGCCAGCCATGCCTGGATTCCCAGAAGTGGGAATGCCTGTGTGCATGCAGGGTTTGGCTCGCTCACGCTAGTTTTGTACTGTTTTGGCCCAGCTCGCCCCTGCCACACCTGAGTCAGCTACAGCTGCATAAAGCACATGGCTGCAAAACATTGCCTTTGAGCTGAGAAGACTGTTTCTAGAGACCTATTTTATTTCTGGGTTAAAAAACAAAACAAAATGAAACCCAAAGAACCCCCCCAAACTAATTTTATTTTAAATTTATTTTTCTTTTAATACACAACCAAGTGTGCTAGTGAACCAAGTCACCTAATTCCATAGGCTCAGAGAATAAGCTACACTTGACAAGCATTACTCACAGAGCAGGAGAAATAAATAAAAGTGTTTTTCAGCTGACAAGACAATCTCACACACCTGAAACTCTGCAATTGTCTAACTGGTTCCCAACACATTGCAGAGTTCCCTCATCATGCAGGGAAGCACCCTAGAAGCATGTAGACCCCAAAAGAAGGAGAAGAGGGGGGGAAAACTCCTTTCTGGATTCACCAGCCTATGAGAAAGAAGTAGGTTACATCCCTGTACCTTCAGGTCATCTACTTTTGAGGTCTAGTAAGAGTTTATGAAGAGCCAATATCTGTAGAACCTAATCTGACAAACTCCTATTTCCAGAAGGCTGAGTTCACACACAACTCAGATCATAAATGAAAGTAAATTAGCAAGATTTTTCTTTGGCCAGTTGTTCACAAATCCAGCTAACAACCCAACACAACTCACACCCTCTGTTCACAGAAAGTACCAGATGCTCAGTGACAGGAACAGCAGGAAGAGTTCAAAGCAGGTTGGGGTTTTTTCTATAACCTGTTTATGTAGGTCTACCTCTTATCAGAGGTAAAATTCCTCTTACACTGTTGTGTTTTGGTTTTTTTTTTTTTTAGGAGAGCCCTCTCTCATCACATAAGACTACTACTCTTATCAGCATGATTTGCTAGAAAAGCTAAACGTCACAGGAAAGTACTGCAGTGGTTCAAATCCCAGAAAACTTTGAGAGCTACAAATTATATACATAGATATGCATGTATTTACCTACAAACAAACATTCAAAATGGCAAAGTTTCTTGTCAATCTTCCCTCTTGAGGGGAGAGGCAGACCATAAGGAAGGCAAAGTGTGTGACCTACTAATGCACTCCTTGACTCAAGGCAGCATCTCCCACACTGCTCCTCTCCATGTCAAAAGAAAAAAAAAAGCAATGCTCTGGTAAGAGGTAGCAGGTGTGGCACCCAACACCATAGTAAAGAATACCACAAAGGTTAGGTGTGGGTATCCAGGGGAGCCTGTGCTGCTGCAGAGGAAGAGGAGGTCAGCGCTCCTGCTCCCAGGAGCTCACGTAAGCAGGAAAGGGTTTCTGCAGCAAGCAGAGGAGCTGGGCTCGAATCACAGCATGGAGCAGATGCGTGGTGCTTTGTCTGCATAAAGGATTAAAACCCCACTGCTTTTTCTGCTAGGGCCACACATGCTCCAAGCACAGCATGTATAGGACAGGTTTTATTTCATTTACAAATTGTTTCAGCGTGCGACAAAACACTGATGTGTAAGTATATCCAGTTACAATTTTAAAATTGTTACCTGAGGAGGGGAGTGCAACATGTCTCCACAGGGCTGACTAGGAATAACTTCTTTACACTAAATATAACTGATTATCTTCTGTTGGCATGAAGGATTATTATATTGTTCTTTCAGACAGAAAATGTCTTTGATTTTCAATTTTCAGATGACACTAAAAGTTCTGGGTTCCAATTTTTGAGAAAACTCCTCAATGTTTTTAGAAGGGGGGGGGGGGCGGAGAAAGAAAGAAAATTGTATTCATAGATTTCAGGAAAACCCAGTGACCTAGCCACCCACACTGGACCCAGACCTTCATGATCTCTTATAGCTGGCCTCCAGGTCCTGAGCCAGCACTGCCCAAGAGCTGCCTCTTAAGAGCGAGCCACACGCCCAGGTATCTGCTGGGAGCGAGTGGCCTCAGTGATGGGGCTGTCATGCTCCGGGTTGAACACTAAACATGAAAACTGAAAGCCATTAACTGTTGCAGCTGCCAACATATTAGGGAAACCAGGAAAGAGACCGACTTGTCCTTTTTCAACTGTGGAGGCACAACAGTATGAATACATGTTATCTTGCTAAGCCAATCTTTTAAGGAACCAATTTCCAAGGAAGTTAAGAATAAAACCCCTCATAGGAATATCAATATGGGGTAAGACTGCAAAATCCTATCCATGCCACTACAGAGCAAATTTTAGAAACTTAACTTCTCTGCTGTTTAAAAATTTTGGGAAATATTATCATCTTGGACAAAAACACAGTTACAAGCGTAAAGCCTCATGTCAATCCGTCCTTTTTTTGTTTTTCATTTTTTAAATGTTTATAAGTAAAACTGAATGCTCTGGAAAAAGTCAAACAACCCTATGTGGTAAATACAGTTTGTTTGCTTTTAATTAGTATTTGCCCCCTCCCACCTGGTGAACTTTGTTTGTTCTATATTTATTTTGTAACAATCAGAATTTTGCTCCCAGAAGAAAGAGTGTAGATGTGCACCTGACCATGCTTCAGGGATACGCTACCACAGGTTTAATGCAAAATTACATCTATGCTTCTATATTCCCTTGACTTCTTTATTTACCCAGTTCCTTTTAAAAACTCCATGCACTGTTGGGCTTGATATCAAGTGATATCTTTAATTATATCTCAATTCCCACTCTGGTTTTAAAAAAGACCCAAAGCAATTTTATTGACAACAAGAAAAGCATTGTACTGTGCTAGAAAGATGAGCAGAAATTTAGGATTTTCTTTGTAGAAGTATTCGTTGAGGACCTCACCTGAAACCTGGGACATATCTTGAGCCTCATCTGTTTCCATTTTCCTCAAGTTATCTGAGAAGAGAGGAAGAGCCTTAAGTTAATGCAAAATAACACACACGTACACACCCAGAAAAAGAAAAAAAAACCCAACCCCACACACACACAGAAGGAGAAAGAAGGGAGAAAGGAAAAAAAAAAAAACCTTTACTATTTAACTATAAGATTATCTGGGAAGAATAATGTATTTTTCTCTTTATTTCCTCCCCGCATACTTGCTGGAGTATCAGACTGGCACAGACCTTGATCCTTTTAAAAACAGCATTACAAAGATTTATAAAAATATCATTACAAGCACAGGAGGACCAAATTTGTTATTTATTGTTAATTTCCTACTGCATAATAACCCAAAATGCAAACTGACTGCAACAAAATTAAGCAGAAAATTAAATGGCCCTGGGTCATTGTAGGCACAGAATTCATTCTCTTGGTTGATCCATAGTTATGTTCTTTCTAATTTACTGAGCATGCATCGATGAACCTTGAGTCAGCTTGGTGACACGCGTACAATCAGCAATCAAAAAACGAAGCAATTTGCTGAAGAATGTCTCATTTACCCAGGCAGGGCTGCATATCTGAGCAGCAACCGCCACTACCTCCATTAATAATGAATACACCTCCAGCCGCGGCAGATGGGCAGAGCAGCAGCTTCAGGCTTTGGCCCCTCGCTCGCCCGGGAGCCCTTCCTTCAGACCGCACCAGCCCAGCGCTGCGCGGGGGAGAAGTACAGCTCCCAAAAATAGCGAAATGAGCCCAGGAGGGAAAGGGAACCCGTGCCTTCCTGTTTTGCTGACAGATGGCTGGCTCCATGGCGAGGCAAGTGATACCGGGAAGCTCCTGCCCTCCGCTTGCAACACACCATCTTCCAAGGAGCCAGCAACCAGTGACCACAAGCACCAGGGAGAAGCGTGCGGAGGGTTAGTGGGGTAGAAACAGAATTCAGGTTTTTCAGCTGGAAGGGGACCCTGCAGGTCTCAGGGCTCGAGCACCAGCTGCGGACAGCTGGTGGCCCCTTGGATAATAGATGTGCTGCTGGAGCAGGTAGTCCCAGCACAACCTGGTCCCCACCTTGAAGTATGGCACGAGCAGCTGAGGTAGCCTCAGGTGGGGAGGGGACAAAAAGCCTACAAGCTTTTTGTTCAGCCATGGTATGCTAGGTCATGTCTTTAGCTGCTGTGGCTAGCTTCACATCCTACCAAGCAGAGGAGCTGGCTCTTTGCTGTTCCTTATAACTGAGATACCTGCCCCATCCACCCCATTTCCTGGAATTAAAGAAGATGCATTTTCTTGAGGGTTGGAAGCAGAACAGAATGTGGCTTGAGCTCTACAGAAAGGTTCAACCTTATCCTAACCCTTTTAGCCCAACTTCCATAATTTATTTTGTTTCCCCAAAAAATCTTCAGCCTGCTACCCAACAAGCTGCAGTGGGAAAGTGAAATAGCCATGGTCATATTTATTCATCTCATAAGTTTTATCGTCTCCTCACTTGCTTCTGAATGTCATCAGTACATCTGAGATCCAATATACTGCTGCCCGCCCCTTGCAAAAGCTGGCTTCCCGCACCGGGTCCATGGTAGACTTGTAAAAAGAGAGCATGCAGACTGCAGAGCTGCAGACAGGTAGGTTGGGGAACAGATTTTGGCCTATGCATTTTGCAAAAAAAGTTTGGTATTCTCGCAGAGCATTCTGCCTGTTGCACATGTACCATAGCACTGCTTAATATGCAGTAATGCTGTCTTGCTTTATTCTGCTCTTAAACTTTAATTCCAGACAAGCAATTTGTTTAACATCTATATATAATTCTCAGAAATTACTACAGCCATGCAAAACACAATAAGCCACCTACCACTCAACAATTTGCATCAGTTCCTATGGGACTGAAGAGCTTACAATAGCTCTATTTTTAATGAAGTAGTCAGTGGGAAATGCAGCTTCTTTTGCAGGAGGGAAAACCCTATAATGGTAGCCTGCTCAGTTACTGGAAACATGGTGTATTTTTGGCAGGTGGTATGGTACAAGTGCTCAGTATAGTCCCTTATTTCTCCTGCAAGCATGACTGAACACAAAGGAAGAAAAAAAGAAATGCCCATGCATCTATTACTGCCTTCGAGGGTCACCTGGCTACTGTTAATCAGTTGATTCCTACACATTTTTCCACAGAGTAGTGTACTCCAACCAACCAAAGAAAACATCCCAAGAAAATACCCCCCAGAAGGGAGCCACACTCATGAAGGGCACTTTATTCCAACTGCACCTGCCTTCTCCCTATTACTAGGCCTTCAGCAGGACTGGGAGCGACAAGGCGAGGAGGTGGCAAAGGACAAAATTCCTTCTGTTTTTGTATTCCTGAATTTACCTGCCTTAGGCATGACAAGCCTTACGTGCAGCATTTCTGCAACTTAAGGAGCACACTTCTCAGCCGTACTCCTGCCTGCCTCTTGCTGCCATCAGGCAGAATTCAGCTTGGAAACACTTCCCAATTCTTAAATGGAGAGGTAAACTAGAGTACAGATTGTTTTTGTTTTGTTTTGTTTTAATGGAGTTAAACTGGAGTACAGTTTATTTTTTTTTGTGGAATACTCCTAGGCTTGCTTTCTGTGAAGTTGGATGATTGCCTGTCCTGAAACCGATGCCCTCAGTTCTCAAAGAGATGACTTCAGCATTTATCCTTGAATTAGGTGATTTTAGGACATCTGGCAAAGTTGATCCATTTCCTGGGGATAAAACATGTCGAGAAAATAGAGCTGGTGGAAAAGTGATGAGGGAAAGAGTTGTTTCCCCTAATAACTACTTAGAACAATTAAGCATGGTTCCTAAATGTAGATTAAGATCCACAAGCACTAAGCAAATTGGTAAAAGCAAAAAAAAAAAGAACTTAAAAAATCCTAAAGGGTGTTTTGAATCCATCCCAGGGGAAAATTGTACTCTAACACTAGAGTATCCTGTGGTATCTGGTAAATACTAATGAAATCCCAGCTAAGTTCAGCTTAGGCTCTGTATTGGCAAAGAATACATGACAGGACCCCCCCCCCGTCTGCAATTCTGCAATGACAGCGGTGTGTTGGTCTTGGCTGTCACTGTTAAAAGGTTTTTCACACTGGACATGGGCATAATGTGTCTTGGGCTAAATTTTGAGTGCTAAGAGTAGAATTTACCTCTTTGCCTTTGGTATGGTAAATCTATGAATAGGAAACTATGCCCTGTTTTTCTTCCCTTTCCTCCTCTGCTCTAGAATCAGCAGAAACGTTGTCATTGACTTCCCGGAAAGCAAGAGAGCCCTACGTATGGATATAAGGATTTGCACTAAAGTATCTATTTGATATCAATTTGTGAATTAATAGATCTTTACAAAGATTTAGATAAAAGAACACTGTTTTAGAAATGTTTGTGACATGAAACTCTAAATAACTGTCCGTTTTGGCAAGAAAAAGAATTGTTTTGCAATTTTTCATTGTAAGTTGTATCTGCAGAATCAAATTTATCAGTAGCATAGGAAGTGTGTATGACTTTACTGTCTTCAATGCAATTGCATCTTTTTAGGTTAGCAGCTAACTTAGGAGCCTGCAGTTAGAAATCAAAAGCTGGGTGGGCAGCTGACCGAAGCAATCTTGCTTTCAAATGCTGAACGCGTGTAGCTCTCATTTAGAGCAGGAAAGGTATCAGCACTTAGGTGATAATAGATATTTCTTCTATTTAGGAATCCAAATAGCTTCAAAGTTTGGCCCTTTATTAAAAGAGCTACAAAGCTCCCTTCAAAATACATAAAATTATTTCTTCAAGTTTTTTCAGATACAGAACTCTAACCTTTACGTTTTCCTCTTTGGACTCCAAATACCAGATTCACAGATGAAGCTACCATAATGCTTTGGAAAAAGAATCAAATGTTGCAATCTTAAGCTAGTTAACAATCAACACACAAAAAAACCCTGAAAGGCTATGTTGATTTTGTTTTAAATAAGGAAGTACCTAACTGACCATGCTCACACAAAAATTTTGGATTTAAATTAGTCAGTATTTGTCCAGGTTGCCATCTTGAGCACAAAGAAAATTCACACATGACTGATTTCCCTCCTTGCGACTCTCTCGACAATATAACTTGTGCTATGTCTTAAGAATACATCAAAATACACCCCATGAATCACTGAGGTACTGCTCCATTTATACTTGGTGTCAATTACAACCAGAACTGGATTTGGAACCTTTTAGGATTCCAGGTGTAAATAGGAAGAAGTCATTGCAAGGTCAAGATTTTCTAATCTTTCAGAATACAGCAAATTAATTATTTGCAGGTCTTGGTTTATTATTCCATCTCCTGTTTTACAATGCAAATTCAAAAGTAAACCTCCTTGTCAAGAAAATGAATGCTTAGCATTTATACAGTGTTTTATCAATTCAAACAAATGTGTAAGCATGTCAGTCCTTCTATAAACCCTGCTCTCTTAGGATATTAAAAGATCGCAAGATTGGGCCATTGATATAATTCAATGGAATGACCTAATCCAATGCCAAAGACTAGCTATTTTGTTTTCTTCTTTGTTTCCCAAGCTACATATGTACTGACTTCTCTGGGACAACACGTGCTTCACACTCAGCACAATGGGACCTCACTTACAGTATGGAAATGAAATCACAAATTCTGACATTGTGGAGTCACTTTGGACTTACACCAGCACCCCTAAACTCAGAGCTGTCCTTCCATCTACAGATAGCTCAGCTCTACTTCTGGTGCTGCAAGGAGTCCACAAACATACACCACATCCAGCTGTATGTTTCCAGGCTATTTGTAGGTGTAGCCTTCTTGAGCAGCCAGAAAGGTCCCTGAAGGAACATTTCTGTCTTGAGTGCACCCCATAGGTGCAGGTACACTTTTCCATGAAGCCTCAGGGCAGAAAATATGAGCACTCACAAAGACTGGATGGGAGGAGAAGAAACCTTCTACAAGGGACCTGGTGTTCTGCGGGAGCTTTTGCAAATATAAAATGAGAGGGGAACATACGTTCTGCGGTGGTGGTGGCTCTGGGTTAACTGCAATAAAACAAACAAGCAGAGGCAAACCCCAGCCTTGCTTCCACAGCCACTGTGGGGAAAGGGCTGATTTCGCAACCCCTGCGTGTGCAAGCAGCCTCTCAGCAGGAAAAAGGACCGCTCGCACAGGTCATTGGAGC
The DNA here is from genome assembly GCF_900496995.4 of Aquila chrysaetos chrysaetos. Classification (NCBI taxonomy): domain Eukaryota; kingdom Metazoa; phylum Chordata; class Aves; order Accipitriformes; family Accipitridae; genus Aquila; species Aquila chrysaetos. Next base: position 76,507,698 of record NC_044007.1, read on the forward strand.
AGCTGGCCCTAACGGAGTGCTCATGTGTGAGCATGTCTCGTCTTTGTGGTCTTTGACATGTCTCATTGGCTCCTCATCACATAGGCTGCAGCTTTAGCAAACTAAAAATCCAAAGCAACAACCAAAAGCATAAAACCCCAACCCACTTTACAACCTAAATTGAAGCAAAGCTCCTCAAACGGGTCCTAGATTCAACCACCCACAACATATAAAGAGAAGTTTAATAAATAAATTAATAAAGCAAACCCAGGCTGCAGCCTGAAAAAAACAGTACTGTTGAACAGCTATAGCCCTTAACATACCTGACAGGAGAATTTGCACATTAACAACTGTTTGGGAGTGATATGTATCATCATGTATGTGCCATCAGTCTTTTTGGTTTTAAGTTGGGAGTTGCATCTACCTGCAGAATGATAATACAGCTGCATTTCTAATTGCACCAGAGGGTCTCGACCTAGCAGAATCAAGCCTCTTGTATCCATTGAAGTCGATGAGTTTGAACCAACAACCAAGAGAGATGAATAAAGACACCCCTGTAAAAGTATTTAACATTTAGTTTCCTTTTAAACGAAAGACCTAATCTTTTTTTTTTTTTTAATAGACTTTTAACTTCACATACAAATGTGCTACATATGACTGAACACACAACAAGAAGACTGTTAAACACGGGTAAAAGGTACTATGTATTGTACAACCAGTGGAAATACTTGAAGAAAATTGCTAGAATCCTACAAACTAGTTTTAATTAAAAGCATCCAATATCTCAGCAAGCAGCTGATAATTAGCTTTATTATTGTAATTTAATATGCTAGACTTCACAATCTCTGTGAATGACTCACTTTAGAACCATTTTAATTCTATTTTTAATTTCCGGCTCATCACACAGCTCAATGTAAATAATAACTACAAAGATGAGGGGTGGTCCTTTCTGAAAACTAAAAACTGGGAGTCATAATAAGCACTTTAGTGTCCTTCCATTTCTGTTTTTTAAAAAAAAACCTCCAGGTCTTTTAAAAGACTGCATTTAAACAGAAAAAATGTTAAAACTAAGTGGATCAATTTCTCTCCCTCTACACTAGTTCCATATTCAGCATTTTCTACAACGTCTAGGGAGATGTTTAGTTTATTCAGTCATTTCTCTATTCCTGCCTAGTGTAAATTCTGGTTAACTACATGAATTGACAATACAATTATGAGCATACAGACAAATTTCAATGGAGAGCTCCTGTCTGCAAAATGAAGGAAGCAATGTAATTCAACACACAAGATTAAGAAAAGAACTCTGCTAACAGTGCAGATGTGCAACATTTATATGTCTGGCACATGTACAATTAATTTCCATGTTAGTGAACAATTGTGAAGGTGTAAAAAAAGTTGTCTCAAAGATCCTACATAATTCTCAGTTCTTTGGGAATTCTGTTTCAAAGCACTGATGGATGATAAAAAGTGCATCTTGTATGCATGTATGTGTTTTCCATATGTACTCTTCTTAGCATTCTACTGTGTGTAAGCTATATTCATGTAACAATGCATTGTTAAAGGACATAGTAAAAAAAAATAAATCCGTTCTTTTATTGACTTTGTGTGCAAATTACTGGACTTAATGTCATTGCAAATATGAAAAAGGTTCTTCCTTCAAGTTTTTGAATTGCAACCAGAGTCATTATAAATTGTTTCCACAATATGACAAAAATATGAAGGTAATATTCCTAATTAAGGCCACATTTTATTAATTCATTAAACTCTGTCACCTTTATTCACTAAAAATCAAGCAGAAAAGTGGAGTAAGTTCACCATGACAAAGAAAATGCACACATTTCCATCTTATAAATAAACTGCCTAAAAAGAGGTGAGGTGTGTAAATTAAGGCACTCAATTTAAGAACATAGCACATTCTCAAGTGGCCAAATTGAGCTCTTGAATATTCTTCCAGGGCTCTCACTCAAGAGAAGGCAAGCAGCAGATGCAAAACTGGACTTTTTGTATCCACATATATATATGGTTTAAACAGCGTAGGATGTCCTTAGCACAGCATATTTAAATATGCAATAGAGAAAACATAAAAGGATCCCTTTATGTCTAGAATTGTTATTGCCAAATATCCCCAACAATATATCAGTAGTCAATTTGTCCAAATTATAGGAGGTTTCAATAACTCTGCTTCATGATCACTGAATTGCTTCCTAATTTCCCTTCAAACTGTTCAAGCTGTTACGGATTATTAAAGGACATTATCAGCCTGAATAAGCATATTAGAGATCTGTGTGATTTTTTTTTTCCCCCCTAAATAAACCTAAAAATAACTCCTAAAATTACTATAATTGAAATGAATTAGCAAGTTTCTCCACACTACATGTTTCAGTTAACTCACTCTGCTTTTGCAAATATTTTGGACCCAATCCATTATGGACAATTCCAGCTTTATATTGCAATTGCTACACTGTTCTCTGTGAGTTGACACAAGTGGAAAAATGAAGCAATGCAGCAGGGAATCAGACCTACCTTACAGACCAAGTTTCTCTTTTACTGAGAAAGCTAGAGCAACTGGGATCAGAAGAAGAAATGTAAATCTTTCACATGAAATAAATACACTTCAAAATAAGCTAAAGAAGTGGACAGTTCCCATTGCTTAAAATAATATAATTTCAGTGTGACTGCTCTTCAAAAACTGCAGTCTGAATGGCCTTTTGAGGCATTTATACAAGAAGCATGAGCATGCCATGCAGGTCCCAAACCTATCCCCATGAATTTGCAATGGTACAAATAAAGCCAAGAACATGCATGTATCTTTTCAGGACTAGGACCTACCTTTGCAGTCACCACACTGTGTTGGCAGTGACCTGCTCAGTACAAAAAAACCTGCAATGTTCTTGTTCACCATCTTAAAGCATGGAGGAAGGTGTGTCTTAAAGAAGGGTGAGGCAGAAGTTCTTGGTCTTTAATAAAGATGCATCACAACATACCCACAGGGGCTAACATAATTCTGTTTAAATTTAGGAAGCAAACAAAACTCTTGTTGACTCCAAGCTGTAGTTATGTTCATGTATAGATTACAGATGTAGGGACAACAAAACACAGTTGACCTTGGAAGCAGGGAGTTTCCCAGCTGAAGTCAGTCCATTTTGCTGGATAGCCACTAGGGAGATAAAACTCCTGCAGCTACTTTGGATGAGTAGAAGGTATTTAAAGTACCCTCCTGTTTAAAAGTTGCCATAAAGCTGACAAGACGGAGGCTGCCTATCTTGCCTCAGATGGAGTTCACACTCATCTCTAAATGCTGTTCCCCTCCAGCGGTGGAAAAAAAAAATCTTTGGATTACAGAAAAAAATACCAGTGAGGAGTAGGTTTATCCTCTTTTGACTCTTGCATTGAGTTGCAAGCATTTAAAAATGCTTCTCAAAGAAGCATACTCCCAGAAAAACTGACGAGAGTCCGTACCTTCCACTCCTCAACTGACATAATATATTCCCGGTATCCTTCTGAGGGCATCTAGCAACTGCATTTAACCCAACGGCGTTTGTCTAGCAGCGCAGCCTTCTCCCCTCTCCTTTCTTTTTTGGGGGAGAAGGATTCTGAGAAGAAAAAATTGTTCCCAAACCTTTCTTTCTGTGTGATTTTACACTTCCTAGAAAAGTGGGGTTTGCTGCTTGGGAGGGGAATTCCGGGGGAGCCCACCACAGTGCCAGCAGTGCATCCCGCCTTACGCTCATAAGGATGACAACTTTTTCCAAAGGTCCCATTATTGCTACACTACATTTTACTACTTTACTATGTTTTCTTTGGTCTAATTCTATTACTTTTAATAATAGTAGAAAGTAATGACTGGTCAAAATGTAATCAAGTACATATGTGAATCTTGACTGAAAAACAATAAAATTCGCTATGGACCCAGCTCTTCTTGCACATAAAATAGGAGAACAAAAAAATCCCTCAAGTCTTCAGTGGAAGTTTTTCCTGACAAAGAGCCACACAATTAGGCTGTAATCCATGACTTTTGATATCCTCTGGACTTTTTAAGAAAACGTTGCCAAAAATGATCTGCCAGAACAGCATAGGATTCATTATGCCCTTGTTTTCTGTTGCTGAAATACAGACTGGACCCATTTCCTTGTTTTCTGCAAGATTGTGGTGTTAGTGTAAGAAGTTCCTAAGCTCAAATAAAATACGTCTGGAAATGTTTTTGGCTTCATTTTGGAGTTATCCAATTTTAATGATGAGAAACAAGTTTTGCATTGTTGTAAAACTCTGCGGATTCATTCTCCACTTACATTTCTGCATTGCTATGCAGTGGAAGTGGCAAGCAAACCAGGTTTTCGGTATTAAGGTCCGCAAGGGAAAGGAACACTGCTACAGTAACAGCAAGATGGAGACTACCGCATTTTTTATTGTACACTGCACGTAACACAAATGACAAAGGTGTCATTCATGCTTATATGAGGAAACGTGCAACCAGACCATTCCCACAGTGAGCACTGGCAGCCGGGAGCTGAGGTGGAAAGTCACAGGTGTATGACAAGCTTGTCTCTCTACTGCAACTCCTGAGTATGGGACCTACTAAAAATACACCAACTCACTTTGCTCACTTGGAGTTAGGTAGCTGCCCTGAGAAATACTCAGCTGGGATAAATGATGCACGCAGGATCAGTGCCTAAGCTTCTCCAGTTACTGGGAGCATGAAGGGCAAAGAGACAAGAGTCCTCTGCCCTGTTTTCCCATCGTTACGTTGGGCCAGAGAGATTAGTGATCCCTCTTTAATTACTGGTGTCCACCAGTTCTTCCTGACTGAATTAGAACAGTCAGTACAATACCACATTATGCCTCTGCGTTCCTGTTGCTTCACCTGGAAGCTGTACCCAGGAGGTAGAGGACTCGTGCAGGTATCAGTGCATTATGTTTGAAATCCTGGCTCCTGAGGATGTCCAGCACTGGACTTCCATTGACGTCATTCTGGTCAGTCTTCTCACTCAGTGGATAAACCTGCCTTCTCCTTGGCTTTTTATCTTAAATTTGCCTTATCATTAGGGATATAATTTCTACTTCTATTTTTTTATAAACTTGCAGTTTATAAATTCTGAGTTTAGGCTACTTTACTCAAAAAAAAAAAAAAAGAAAGAAAAATAAAGAGCACATGGATAGTCACCAATATTAATATTTGTGAGAAAATCTTTATGGTTGGATGCGAGTCTGGGATAATAGAAACATGAACTAAGGAAAGTGCAGAGCTCTGCAGTATTTTGGACGCTTCCCCCACGCAGTTCTGCTAAGGGCAGCTATCATAAGGACAGCTATCATTTTAAGAGTTCTTGGTCTTACAATTGGTCTACACTTTGTTTCTCATGTCCACATACAGCAGTTTCAAAGGCTTTGATAAAGCAATAAGGCATACAGCCATCAAACTAAAACTTGGTAGACCCTTGCTAAGGATTGAGTTATCTTGAGGGGGTGGGGGCATATGGCAGTCTAAGCAGTATATCTTGTATTTTTTATTCAGTTTTAAGCCAAATGTTTATGAGTTAAAGTCAAAGCAGACCATGTCAATATTAGAAGCTTCTGCAGGTGAGCAATGACACCTTTTGGAAAAGGGACGTAGTATGAACTGCTGCATGCTACTGTTATATTAACCCGTGAAGAGGAATACTGAGTGTTTTCATGGTAACATGAACAAATCCATTCTCACTTTTTTGACTTAGAATTTCCCTCATTGGAGAAAAGAAAGAAGAATGAACAAAGTTACCTAAGGGCAAAAATTTGGTTTGGAAAGTTCAGAAGCAACTACATCTTCATATAAGAAAGCCATCCCCTCCTTAATTTTTCTAGTTCACTAAGACTCTGAACACCTTAAACTATCCGATTCACTAGCAAGGCAAGAGAGCAGTGCCACAAGCCACTCAGAACATGCCCCTGCTTAGTTAATTCAGATAAAGTCTTTCCAAGTATTTGGAAGGAATTTTAGTACTTATTTCTAAATGCATTATATTAATATGCTTTTTCTTTACTTTTCAATGATCATTGATAATGTTCAATACAGAGTGATACTATACGGTACTGAAGTATGCATGTGAGTTACAATTGATGTGAGCAGTCAACTGAAGCTAACAAAGTGCGTCTTTTAAAGGATTTGGCCCTTACAATGCATTACAGCTTCCAATTTTAAAACTAGACTATTAAAGTCTAGCAAATGGGTTGTTAAGGGGAATGCATGAAATATAATCAGGATTAGATACCTGGTTTATTTCATTTGGGTGTTTTTTGTATGGCTGGACAGCAAATGCATATGGATGTGAATCTTGACTGAAAAACAATAAAATTCGCTATGGACCCAGCTCCTTGGTAGCACCTAGCTATTGAAAAGAAAAATACATAGTCAGGAAGCTCTCATTCTAACTTTTGATCCCCACACAAAGTCCTCTGAAAACACTACTTGCACTTATATGTGTAAGCAGACTCCGTGCAAGTTAAAAAAAAAAAAAAAGAAAAAGAAAAAAAAAAGAAAGAAAAAAAAGAAAGAGAAAGAAAAAAGAAACAACATTACATTCCTCTGCAATAATTTACATAGTTTAAGCCAGTGGCCATACCAGTCTAAAAATTCTTGCATTCCACAAAACATCACTTTTTTGAGATAATTTGCAGCCATAAGCTACAGTTTTTTTCTAACAGAGTATTATTAACTTCTAACAATTTTGGAAGCAGAACGCTTTGCACAACATCTGGCAGCGTTACCATACCTTCTAGACCAAGGTAGAAAAGTAATCCAAGAAGCAATCGGGTTTCTTGAAGCACAAAATTAAAAGTTTCCTTAGAATCGACTGCTGGAGTGGGAAGTTGTTTCTTCACACACACCGTTTCTAACTACACGCGTCTTCTTTAATAACGACTACAGAGCGAAACCGTCCCTTCCCAGAGAGGATAACTTTGCGGAGCAGGGTGAAAGAAAACCTCCAGCTGTGACAGGCTGCATCGCAAGGAGGAAAACTTCTGGTGCCACCGCTATTCGGATGTCAGCAACTTCTCTAACGTCGTTCCCCTCAAGCGCACGGGGGCTGCTAATTTTACAAGTTCCTAATGGCTTTTACAACCTCCATACCTGCCTCCCCTCTGCAAACGACAGGCGCAAGCAATTTGAACTCGGGCTTTGAAGGACCCGAAGCGCCGGAGCTGACTGGAGGAGGCGAAAACAGACCGGTCCGCACCCGCTCCTGCGCGGGGGGCAACGCTTCCACCGCTTCCCTCCCCTTTGAATCAATGAACGCCCCTTCCCGGCCAGCTCCTTACGGCTGCTCATCTCTGAAATTGTAAGGAAGCGCTCCAAAGCGCCTGGATTGCACGCAAACTGCGGCGCGATGTTTTAAAATTAAAAAAAAAAAAAAAAAAGCGGGTGGGACGGGGAGGAGGGGAAGGACGGGACGGGACGGGACGGGACGGGACGGGACGGGAGGACCTGCCTGTTGGGCTCCGCAGTCTCCCACTTTGCGCTCCCTCCGGCAACTTCTCGCCGGCAGCGCCGGCTCCGCGCAGCCCCTCCTCACCCCCGCGCCGCAGCCGCTCGGGGCTGACCGCCCGCCCGCACCCCGGCGGCCGCGGCAGGTGCCCGCCCCGGACAACCCCCCCCCCGGCCCCGCGGTACCTGCTACGCCGGGGCCGGGGCCGGGGCCGGGGCCGGGGCCGGGGCCGGGGCGGGCAGCAGCTGTGGCGGCGCGGCTCGGCGCCGCTCCGTGTGCCGGCGCTGCCCCGCGGGCGGCGGCTCCGCGCCCGGTGGGTCCCTCCCCCGCCGCTCCCGCCCTCCGCCCGCTCCGCACCCGCACCCGGGGACGCCGCCGCCGCCGCCGCCCCGCAGGTGCCGCCGCCCGGGACGGCGGCGGGCGGCAGCGCGTCCCGGGGCGGCCGGCGGCCCCCGCGGAGGAGCGTTACCTGGCGAGGTGTTTTACCGGGCTGCGCCGAGCCGGAGGCGCGGGAGAGGGGCCGGGCTCCGCGCCGCCCCGCCGGGCGCTCCCGGGGCCGGCACTTCGAGGTGTCTCGGCACGGCAGGCAGCGCCCGGACGCGGCGATGCGGCTGGATGTCGCACGCCGCGGGTTGCAGACATCCACCTGTAACGCCTCCGAGGCGAGGTGAAGGGGGTCAGATCACCCTCCTCTATCTCAGCCCGGTCATTCGCACCCCCTGCGAAACGTCTCCCGCGCCTCTCAAGCGCTTGCATTTAGCGCCGCGGGATCGGAACTTAAGGAACTTACTGAAAATCGGTGGCAGAGGCAGTCGCTGAAATCCAGACCTTACGCTCCAGTCCAGGGGGCACGGTGAACCTGACGGAAATTACTCGTACGCTTAAGAATTAAGTGCATATACGCTCTGTGGAGGATCAGGATCTCATTTCTGCTGTGCTTCAGTTCCTCATCTGCACGACGAGGATAATAATACTTCCTTTCTCACATCCTATCTTTATCTGTGCTCTCATATCACAAAAAATTCAGGCATAACTTTATGCATGTGAGTAATCTCATTGACTTAAAGGGACAATTCAGAGCTGCAAAGTCAAGTAAGCATGTAAGCATTGGGAAGATCAGGGCCTTGTAAGGCAAGCTCTTTGGAACAGAAATCGCCTATGGCTCACTAAAAGTTTATACTGTACAACAATTCTCAATTTTTTTATTTTTCTCACTGCAGAGATGCAGAACCCTTCTTTTACTACAACTTGTAAACAGACTTTATGGGTCTGATAGGGTTGAAACCCAAAGCCACATTCTCCTCTTATGTATTCCAGAATACCCCCCTTCATCTTCCAGCATGTTTGCATGCAGGAAAACGAGCATTTGATCAGTAGAATCTCACCCCGGCATTAAAAAGAAAGAAAGAAAGAAAAAAAAATCCAGAAAAACATCCACAAAAAGGTGCCACCATATGCTTAGCAGTTAGTACCTTTCTCCAGAAAGAGCTCTGCCTCAGAGAGACTGGGAAATACAGGCAGGGAGAACTTCACCAACCACCCTCTTGAAAAGCGGAAGCCGGTTAACTCAAGGAAATGCAGCAACTTTCCACAGATACGTGCGTCTGGATATTTTGAAGTAAGAGGACCGACATTCCACTAAGGAACAGCGCCTTCAAGAGCTGTTTGCTGCTCTCCTGTGCTCCAGGCTGCTGCAGGGCCTGCAGGCCAGTGGCTCCGAGTGTGCTCCAGCCTACCGGGGGGAGCTGATTTGGCACGTATTTTTAAAGGCAGATTTCACACTGTGCAAGCCACAATTTCTCATTAAACATTTGGTAAGAGTTTTAAGGCGAGAATCAAGTTGCTGGATGTGTGTGAGCTGAGCCTGCTGAAGTCAAATCTTGTGAGATGTTAAGCATCCTCCGCAACTACTGTGCTTACGTTTGTTAACAGCTCATAGGAGCTCTCAGGACTTAGAAGATGTTGTTAAGACCCTTTTAGGGCTGACGCCCTTGAGAATTACTAGCAGTATAGTCACAGCAGCACCGAGCTCACTGCTGGCAGCCTGCTGTCATGTACAGCAAGTTTCTTGTTGGGATAGCAGCAGTGGGTAGTCTGAAGAGACCTCCACTGTCCCAGTGATGCTTACCAAGGCTAGAGCTACTTCAAGCCGATCCGTTAAGGGGTAGTTGCAGATATACACTTAGGCACTTGCCTGAGGAGCCAGATTCTACAATCATTTTCTTGCAGTATTTCCACTGACATTACTGGGAATTCTGGATGAGGCAAAGTGGGTTGTAAATGATGTAAGATAGAGCAATATATAGCAAAAAAACCAAGTAGCCTTACAGGTGTCTAATTCATTGCCAGCTAAATCTTATCTCAGACTAAATCTACTAAAGAAACCTTTCCATTGCTGTCGGGTTTACTGTGGGAAGCATCTAACGAGGCTGCACGGTGAACAGTTTCCTTCAGATTCGTTCTTAAATACAAACAGTAATTGCTATTGCAGGAGGTACAGTGTTGCTACTGCTAAGTATCACCATTTCCCATTTATTACTTTCCTACAGCAGTCTTACCAGCCTGAATCCTCGAAACGGACAGCATGCCACATTCATGCTGCTTCAGGCCATTACCAGGCAGGTGATGATCATTAAATACAAAAATACAACAGAAAAGTTCTGCAAATTGAGAATGAACAAAAAAGTTTTAAGGACAGAGCATGCATATTCGCTGCAACAGCTAGAGTGCACCAGGCAGGTGCTCCTCTTGCCTTTCCACTGCAAGATTTATGTTGTAGTCCCAATTCTTCAGAAAATGGCCTGGGCACAGCATCCAGAGGGTTTGCTGGCAGGATTGTGAACTTGTTGGGTGAATAGTTCTCATTCAGTTTGGAAAACAGAAGTTCTGATGAAGATGAAGATGGTGAAGATTTATCACCTGAAGAGGGGTAAATTTCCAGAGGCACAGAAGGGTAATGGATGTTGTTTTGTACAGCCAGAAATCTCCCCTGAACCATGATTTCTACTATAATACTAAGTGTGGCCAGCTTTGTTTCACAATCCTTACCGTACCTAGCCCCCTGGCCCCGAGAAACCCCCCACAGTGCTATTTTGCTCTCAGATGGCTCTTCATACTTTGCAGTGCCAGAAGTGCTTAAGAAAATATCATGGACCTCACACTAAACAGTTGATCGGCAGCTATTTGAATACAGCATAGGAAATACAGATCGCCGTTCCCATTCCATATAACGTCTAACATTTAATAGATCTTCCTTTGTTTATAATCTTTGATCCATTAAACCGTACTCTCAGATTTTTTAACTTCTGAAAAGAACTCTGTCACCTTTTACAAAGCTCTAATGCTTTTACCTCAAAAGCATCTCAAAGTTCCATGGTTTCCTCTCCTTACACATCATGGGAAATACCACCTGTGCAACTGACATATAAATACAAAATAGCACCACCAAAATCTTCTTTCTTTCCCATCAATCTGTTCATGTCATTTTCCTCTTCGCATTGCTGTGCTGACTCCTCAGCCACTGCTGCAACATATTTATTACTCACCTCTCCCCTAACTTGTCTTACATCAGCTTCCCACTGTCCTTTACTCGATCTCTCCCATCATTCTCATTTCTCATTTACATATAAGCATTTCAGGCAATCGCCTCTAGGCTTTTTTCCCACATAACTTTTCTTCACTGACTGACCTCCTTGAACTCAACTACAAGTCCCTTGCTCTCTCCAGTCTGTGTATTTTCCACTGATTTCTACTGTACTACCATTTTTGAGTCATCTGCGTACAATTAGAAAGCCCCACTTGTTGTTTTCTATACCTCAGCCTCTCATTTCTTTCTTTGTGAGCTTCTTATCTAGAGGCCAGAGAAACTCTTAGTGCCTTATGGACACTACCACAAACACAAGATAAATAATTGTTGTAATAATGCAAGGAAATGTGGATGACAGCTGATCAGATATGTGAGATTTTAATCTGTATGTAGGTGAAAGGAGAGAAAAATCAACCGTTTTTCATCAGTGGCTTTGTTAACTTCTTTCCATTTTAGGAATAGTAGCAAAGAGAGGGGTTTTAGTTTTTTTAAAAAAGGTAGAATAATATTTTACAGTAAAGGAATGTAATAGGCTGAATATGACTGCAGACATTTTTTGGCATCAAGGACAGGTACATATTGTATGACTGGTGACTGACTGACTGAAGTGGAACCATGAAGTTGAATGACATTTGCTATTCAGCAAGGAGCATCTCAAATTTATATGTACTTACAATTTTAGTGGAATTAAACACTCTGGTTACGGGTGTACACATGCACACATGCACAAAACACTTGGGAAGGGGCGTACAAAAGACATCATCAGTCCCACACATTGTATCCTATCATTGGTTGAAAAGCCCCCCTTCTAAAACTTGCTGCTTGTAGTCACATCTGGACCGATGCTAAACACAGACCCAGGACACTCGCATCCAGCCTGTTATCTCCTTGTTTTTCTGGCTGATCTCTGGCATTTTTGCTCAGACAGCTCCGGTAACCTGGAGAACCTGTCAGTGGAACAACGGGCCAGGGGGTCTGCCTACAGGACAAGTGCAGCAGAGATAGGAACCAGCCACACCACCACTCCATTTCATAGGGTAGACACGCTGTAATTATTGCTAGTTATGTTTAGGTAGTGCACAGAGGTGCTAGTTAACAGGTGTCACTTTACCACAAGCTGTTCCAAGGAATTTGCTGTCTTCTCAGGCAACATGGATTGCCTAGACTATCTAGCAAAATAGGACATTCTTGATTACAGGCTAATCAGTCTTGCCAAGGACTTGGTTACATACAGTAATACCTGTGTGTCAGGGGAGGAGGGAAGGACACAATTTCGTTCTACAGTAAGAAAGTTCTGTCTAGAGAAGACTACGGTGCTACTGTCAGCAACAGCACCTCAGCTAGGATACAACTCAAGAGTTGCAGGAACAACACTTCTTCCTTAGAAGACCGCCCAGCAGCTACTCTGCATATAAAAACATGGCATGTAGGATTTAGTCTAATGTAACTAAAACCAAAATTCTGGCTCTCTGTTCTGAAATACCCCTTATGGCCTATGGAAAAAAGTTTTGCTGCTTCAGCTATTTTAAATGATAGGTCTAGTTTATGCTTCTTTTCTATAGCTATTTTTACATAGAATATACAAAAAATTCAACTGCCAGTTACATCTGGAGACAGCTACCAAAGTGCAGTGGTTACTCTAGATTTCCAAAGTTAAAAGTGAGAACAGAAATGCTTTAGTCAGAGCTGCAAATTTAAAGTTAATTGATATTTCTCTTACTTAAAATGCCTCAGAACAGGACCACAATCATTTTTGTACTAATACATACCCGTAAGGTTTCCAGAACGTTTTGGTCAGACATGAGGGAAAATATGCTGAGTCCAGCATAGGGCAACAAAGACAATGAAGGGACTGGAGCATCTCTTCTATGAGGAAAGGCTGAGAGAGCTGGGACTATTCAGCCTGGAGAAGAGAAGGCTTGAGGGGATCTTATCAATGTCTAAATACTTGATGGGAAGGAAGAAGAGGGAGCCAGGCTCTCCTCAGTGGTGCTCACTGATAGGACAAGAGACAACGGGCAAAGGAAATTTCACCTGAACACAAGAAAGTACTTTTTTTACTGTGAAGAGTGTTCAAACACTGGAACAGGTTTACCAGAGAGTCTGTGGAGTCTGCATCTGTAGAGATATTCAAAACCCAGCTGGACGTGGTCCTGGGCAACTAGCTCTGGCTGACCCTGCTTGAGCAGGGGGGGTTGGACAAAATGATCTCAAGAGCCTGTGATTAGAAAAAGGCAATCATTTGCTTTTCAGAGGTCATTAAATCTACATATAAATTTAAAGAAACAAATGTCCTATCATGTTAGTTCACCTGTTACTGATCCCTTCCAAATTTGTGAATTCATAAAGTATAGCTATAGCTGTACTTCAGTTAAAATTTCTCAAGTCATTTTCCTTTTGGAAAATAGGGGTAAAACTTTTCTATGTATACAAAAGGGCCTGAGCTAAGAAGGATGATCACACTTCCCTTGTGCTATCCATTGCATCTGAGGTTCAAAGAATTTTTCTTTTTTTTTTTTTTTCCCCCCACACATATTATCTCACGGAGGTGCTATGGCTGTCTACAGGGTGAGGATCACAGTGGTTAGGACCTAATCTACCCAGGCAGAGAGGAAGATGTCCCTGAGTCTAGTCAGATACTGGATCTATTCCAAGATCAACATTGTTAATCAGGCATTTCTCCACTAATAGAGCTGTGTAAGAGCTGACAAGTGTTCCTCTTGAGAGACTACTGCCAAAATTAGTTCTACCTGAGAAGGTAGCTGGAAATAGGAAAAAGATAAAAGTCCTTTTTTGTATGGCTTTAATCTTGACTTAATAAGATAAGGAATACATTAGAAATTCAGAATGATAGTTGACTGGCAGATGGATAGTTCATACTCTTCCTCTCTACTCTTATGATTACTCCCTAAAAATTCATATGGACAGATTAAAAAACTTGAAAGTAGGTGTCTGATTTTCTGGCAAAGGTGAAATGAAACAAGTCTGCTGTCATTTCAATGCTGTCTACTAAAAAGCAGGAAGCAATGGAGAGTTGTGTTAATAAACCGATGTATTGGTCATAAAGATTTGCTTTTTCATTTTCATTTAAATCCATCTCTTAAAGTCTCTTGGCTATTTTTTCAAATCATAAAGCTCTAATGAAGTTGGATCAGAAAGTTTCAGAAGTATGTTACACTCAATTTTCAGAAAGAGTAAACTACTAATAATACTGCTAATACTTGAAGGATTGATCCAACCTCACTGCTCACGAAAACTTCAGTAACAAGTCCTGATTTTTCCAAGTTAATTTATTACTGATAATTATTCAGTAAAGATCTCTGAACACTTGCATTGCACAGTGGTTCAACATTCAATTGTTTTATTTGATTATGTGAATTATATGCTGTTGTTTCTGAAATGCCAGTAAGTGGCAAGCGTATCCACAATCTAGTGAAACTAGTATTCATTCTGTGAGAGATTTGCTTTCACTGAACTTTTCTATTAATAAAATTCAATTCAGCTTTACAATAAGTACACTCATTTGGCTCTAGAAAACAACACCGGTGTCTATGAGGTCTGCCATCTTCATCCCCACCTTGCTCAGGAGGCTGTCCATTAAGATCCCTGTATATAGTTAGTGATGAATTATAACTTCTGATACTTGCTGCATGCATGTGCCAAATACCCTGAGTCTGGAGAAACAAACCCATTTTAAGTAAACTATATGCCTTATCTTTGTGCCTTCCTATTCCAATGTATTTCAATATAGCTGAGAGTGTACATCTCCTCTCTGGATTATCTTATTTATAGTTAATGATTACAGGTATGTGGTCAGATTGCCTTTGTGGTCAGTGTGATCTCTGTCACTTGTTGGAAACCTGTTTTGTTTAACAGCAGTTAATACTTTCTGTTAAGGAATCCAAGGGGGAGCTTTCTTCTATAACAAACAGAGCAATAAAACAAGCTCTGGAGATTAGTGCTGCAGTTTACAAGCAAGTGGCTTGGACAGTGTGCAGTTTTTGAGTGGTGCAGGAGGGTGGGGGATGTGGGTGGTGGTCAGTTCATAACACTTCATCTCTTCTGCTCCTTCCTCCTCACACTGTTCCCCTGCTCCAGTGAGGGGTCCCTCCCATGGGATACAGTCCTTCACGAACTGCTCCAGCATGGTTCCTTCCCACGGGCTGCAGTCTTTCAGGAACAGACTACTCCAGCTTGGGTCCCCCATGGGGTCACAGTTCCTGCCAGAAAACCTGCTCCTGCATGGTCTCCTCTCCATGGACTGCAGTACCTGTCAGGAGCCTGCTCCAGCATGGGCTCTCCACGAGGTGCAGCCTTCTTCCAGGCACATCCACCTGCTGTGGCATAGGGTCCTCCATGGTTTGCAGGGTGTATATCTGCATCACTGAGGTCCTCCTCTTTCTTCACTGGCCTTGGTATCTGCAGGGCTGTTTGTCTCACATTTGCTCACAGCTGCTATGCAGCATTTTCTACCCTTTCTTAAATATGTTATCACAGAGGTGTCACCAGCATCGCTGATGGGCTCAGCTTTGGCCAGCAGCAGGTCTGTCTTTGAGCTGGCTGGAACTGTTTCTGTCCAACATGGGGCAGCTCACAGAAGGCATCCCTGCAGCTCCCCTCCCTACCAAAACCTTGCCATGTAAACCCAATGAGCTGGAAGACAAATAGCCACACTGATGCTAGCTTGAAGACTCCAGCATGGCTGTCTGACTCCCAGTGTAGAGCTGCTTACTCCAGGAGATGCACCCCATAGGTAGGGAACATCATGTCTCTGCCTTTCATCCAGGTGCAGGCATGCCCATTTGGCAGGTGAGCAGTTTTTATAACTTGGGCATCTAAAAAGCTGTACTTCAGATTATTTTTATTATTTGCATTACCTGAAAACAAGCAGATGCCACTCAGGGTCTAGGACTCCATCGTGTGTGGCAGTGTGCAAACAGTTCATGAACTGTTTTTCTCTTTAACTATTTAATCAGACAATGGATAACCAAGAGCTACACACAGGTCAGGGAACTCAAGGAAACCGTGAGATATTATCAGGCAAATCGGTAGGCACGGGCTTGAAGCACAACATCATTGCAGTTGTTAACAAGTTTTGTAGGGATAACAGCTACGAACAGGTTCAAGGGAGAAAATGAAGTAGCTGGGATGGTATGCACAGACACATCCTTCCTAGCTCCACAAGTAACCAGAGAAAGTGCCGATTTGAAAAGAGAGCGAGCAGGCTGGGGAGAGCCATCAGAGATACAAGAGCTTCCCAGCAGATGTACAGTAAGTCTTAGGCTAAACTGAGGATGGAGAGCCAGGAGCAGATACAAACTCCCAAACCATGTGCTAAGGCAATAACGTTTCCAGCATTTTGAATGGACGTGAACAGGACAGCACAGGCCTGTCTCTGACAAGGGTGAGAGACAAGGTGAAAGGTGACAGAGACACAAGGTGATGAGAATTTAAACATGAATTTCAGCTACGGGCAGGCTTAGGAAGGGCCCCACCTGGGCAAAGTCATGCAGAAAGGATGCACGGCTTTCAGGCATATTCTTTAGAGGAGGAGACAATAGAGGCAGTTTGAAGGGAGGCCGATGTTATTTATTCTGGTCTGAAGCAACATGTATTATACATTGTTACTATGGAGTTGATCATGTCAAGAATACGTATTAACTGTGTAGCCGACACAGCTTTTCTTTGTCCCGTGCCTGCCCCTTCCCTGGGTGTGTCCTTCATAGCCAGCGCCTCAGGAGACTCAAGATGGAGACGGGTGATATTAGGGTGAAATTAGCCATAAAGAAAACATTTAAATAAAAATGATTAACCCAGTGTTAGAGCTATTATGGGACAGAAAAGAAATGTCAGAGAAAAAAAATGTGTACCACGACTGCCCCATTATGCTATAATTAGTTTATCTTTGTATAATTTATGGTTAGCTCTATGTCAATGAATTCCAGCAAGAAGAAACCCCTGGCCTGTGGCGAGTCTGAAAGAGAGGAGCTGGTGATGCCTGGATTACGCAGAATTTTTAAAGGTATTCTGGGAATTCAGATGCGCTCTGTCTTCAGAAATCGAAAGGAAACAGCTCCTTCTTGTACAAGTTCATTGACATTGAACTAATTACAAGCTAGGCACCTAAATATCTTCAGACACATATGCTTAGATTTCCAAGTTTACCTTGGTACAGGTAAATACTTTTAGGAGGAATTTGGAGGACTTCTCACTGCTTATATTATATAATCAGCCTAGTGGCTCTTGATAGGCATCAGCTGAGTTTAATGAAAAGTATTATTTATCTCAAGGGAGGTGAACAATTATTCTTTTTCTGGTTCTCTAACTCCTTCTTCCCTTTAGAGACTAATATTTGACTAGAAAAATAATCATTAAGAGAGTTTATACTGTTAGATGGGAATCTAGCCCAGTTACCTGACTTAATGACATAAACATGCAGTAATATGTATATATTGATGCCTTGAAGTGAATATCAGGATGTTTTGTCCTGCAAGGTAAATATTGATCAACATGTACAGTGTATTTTCCCTTTGGATCAATATGCCTGTTTCTTCTTAAATCAATAAGTACTTATTCTTACATAGAGGAAAAGTTTGGCTCATAATTGGATAAAAGTGGGTATACAGTAAATGAGAACATTTTTCTTGCTTACCTCCAACAATTGTGGGGCTCAGGGTTTTAACAAAAAGTCAGACTGAACACGTAGAATGCTGCATATGAGGTTCAGAAAATACTATCACTCACATCTGCTGAGCTAATATAATAAACATCCACATATATGACCCAGTTTTCTAATCAGAGAACAATGCTGCTTGCTGAACTCAGCAGAAGCAGTCAATATTCCACATACATCTCTCTGCTTTTGGGTTATTTTTAACTTCTTGGAGTATTTCTTTGTGTGTATGTTTAAACAACAGGTACGAACATCCAGGGAATCTTGGGACCTGTTTTGTGATTATATATCTTCAAGCTCTGCACCCTAACTATTGTTCAGTTGCAACTGATAGCCTGACTTTGAAATAAGAGAGGAGATGAGAATTTGACCATTATTTCAGAACCTCTGCATTTTCAGAATCTGCAAATTTTCATCTTTTTTCTTCTTTATTCCAAATACATGCAGAAATCCTTTACTACAAAAGCTTTTCCTGCCACTTTGTTGTTCTTGTGGTTGCTGCTACAGGTTATTATTAGGAAAACAAAACAAAACAAAACAAAACCAAAACCCAAACTCGCCACTTTTAAACTCTATCACATAAATAAATTCCACACTTCAGTAAGGCAAACTAGCCAGCTGTGAAAATGCTGGTCTGATGTATCATAAGTGAGAATTTGGCCTAGTAGATCTCAGTCTGAAAACTGTAATATTTCAAGGAAAAATGCATAGGGAAACAAAGTTAAGAATACTATTTAAATATACAAAACCAAACAAACAAACAAATTCCCCTTATGGTTAGTCTGGCAGCGCCTTTTTTTTCCATGAAGAATTTGGAAAAGAAAGAAGTATCAGAAGCATTGTCACATTTTGAAAATTCGCTTTACAAAAGTAAAGTAACTTAAGATTATTAACTACATTAAGGCAGGGGAAGTAAAACGATTCATGAACGTACGTACCTTTTAATATATCTTATAAGTAAATGAATAACTAAGTAAAGTAATAAAAAAGCTACTTTTACTCTCTAAAGAACTGCAATTCAGGTTCTCATTTCCCTCCTACTGCAGTAATACTTAACCAAAGTCAGAAGCTGTCCGCTGAGTTTGGCTTTTGAGGGGAAACCTCGATTTTCAATCTCCAGTACTGTCAGGTGAAAACACTTTCCAATTCATCTGATACATTTATGCCAGTACATTGACATTTATATTCCCCAAGTAAGTTGAGATCTTCATGGAATTTACATAGTTTTGATTGACTGCTATGTGGCAAATTAAGGTACTCTTGTTCAGACTAGTTTGCCATTAGGTTGCCATTTTTTGCCAGGATGGAATTTTCAGAGCATGTAAAGTAAGGCCAGTGTATGGTGGCACAGGCTTCCTAAATCGCTTAGGCCATTTCGGGGAAATAGTGCCCCAAAATATTTTTTCCAGAGGAATTGTTAAGTATAATACACACCTTCTAGCACTCATCAATCCCTTTTATATCCCGGATTTCTGACCTCTGAGAGAGACTGCGCAGGACTAAGCAATCTACACAGGCAGTCTCCCGCTGACAAGGGAGGTGCAGACTGAGTGGAGGGAAAGCTGGCTTCTGCTGCTGCTGCAGGGGCATAGGAAGAGGAACTCATCCGGCAGCCCCCAGGGTGAGTGGGAAAGCATTGAGGGAATCGCACTTTCTTTACCTATTCAGAGGCAACTGCAGCAATTGGTGACCTCTGTGCACGGTTGTTTGACCAACGCACTGCACATTGTAAGTGCATAACATTCCTTATATTGCATGCATAATTTCATTATTATTAATAAAAAAGGTGAAAACTAACAGATGACTTCAATTGCACTTCACTGTGCTATTCCCGTTCACAATTTGCAAAGTTGTAACAATTACAAATTGGCCCAGTATGACCTCTGCACTCCCAATAGCACCACTTTGCCTCCTTCATGTCCTGCAACTTTCCTTCACCACTCCTACAGGCATAAGAATTTTGCAATTATTTTCCTCTAATTCTTCCAGTTTCCCCAGTAACCCCATCCACCCTATCATCCCTCAATGTCCCTCACACCCATTCTCACTCCCTTTACTAATTTTCTGTATAATCCATCTCCCCTGCTCCCATGCCAATTCTGCAGCAGTCTCTCCCATCCTTGACTTCCCTTGCCTGTCCAGCTACCTCCTACATTTCCCCTTCATATCTGAACATATTGAGTGTACTGTCTGCAAGTACCGATAAGATTTCCTGTATTCCATTTCCACCCTAGAGTGTCTAATCTAGTTTCTGCACCTTTTACTCCACTGAAATTAGGAACAGCTGAACTTGGTCAGACCAGAGGACCATCTAACCCAATATTCTGCCTTACAGAGGGGCCAAAACGAGATGCCTGTGAAGTGTTATCAGTATGGGCAAGGATATAGTGATATTCTCCCCACCACCCTCAGCTGTTCTGGTCAAAATCTCTAGTGATCACTTCCCAGCCAACTTTCAGAGCCAGAACTTGCTCATTCTTTTCTTTCTTGTCCTGTCTGCATCTTTTTACATAATCTCTTTTTTCTTGATGACTTCAAAACCGGTGCTGGTTTTTGGTTCTCCTCCTAGCTTCATCACGCTTTTTCGAAGCCCCTCTTGTTCTTTAACCATTTTTGCTGGGCAGGCTTCTGGGCTCTGTCCTAGACCTCTTCTCCCCCTCCCCCTCCAAAATAAGAAGATGCAAGGTGCTTTTGCAATTACAATTTAAGCTAACAATTCCATGTTGATTATTGACAGACTTATCAACCAGACTTTCCTGTCTGGTTTCTGTCATTTTCTGTCCAAACTGAAATGTCAGCCTTTTCTAACATGTCTTTGTGAACATTTCTCTAAGCCCAAGTTCAACAGTGCCAAAACAGGTGTCATTCCTCTCCCTTGAATCATAGTACACCAAATCAGCATCCTGCCTCTTTACTTAGACTGTCACCCAAAAACCTCATCCTCAGCTTGGAACTCTCCCTTGCTTTTCACATTCAGACTATTGCCGATACTTGAAAACTATTTTAGAACATTTCTAAAAATGATCTCAGCTATACATCCAACAGTTATAACAGCTAACTCCAAGTTGTCCTCCTTTTGTATCTTGATTACTGCAATATTCTTTCTTCTAATCATAACAAAAATCATCTAGCTGCAGTCATGTTCATTCAGAGTATGGCTACAGAGATCATTATGCCTGCCTGCCCCTTTAACCAAATCAAATCTTTTCCGAGATACCTTCATCTGCTATTCATTCTATCACTTAAAAAAAGAAAGGATCTGGGGGGAGGTTGAGTCCTTTCTGGTCTATAATCTCTCATTGTCTATCAAAGTGTAAGCCCTGACATTCAGTGGGCCTTTGAAACTTGCCTCCACCAACCAGCAATTTATTTTTCAAACAAGAATCTTTGTTCTTTCTCCCATGCTGCTCCTCACTGAGAACAGCTCCTGATTCTGCCCTTTCCTTTACTGTTTCAAAGTTCTTACCTATGGCCTTGTGGGAAACCAGAATTACTGTTTCTTGAAGTTAAAACCAACAGCTTGTTTTTAATAGTCATAAAACCACTGAAATTTATAACATAGTGGGAAAACCTTCATGTGGACTACAAGGTGGTTATTTGAAGAATGAACTGTATGGTATTTCCAATCATAAGAAATCGGTATATGGATACTTCCAACATTAGTGTAGCCTTACTTCTCTTGGTAAAACA
Source organism: Aquila chrysaetos chrysaetos (assembly GCF_900496995.4). Classification (NCBI taxonomy): domain Eukaryota; kingdom Metazoa; phylum Chordata; class Aves; order Accipitriformes; family Accipitridae; genus Aquila; species Aquila chrysaetos. The sequence goes on from NC_044007.1 coordinate 76,529,086, forward strand.
TCTATTATTTCCAATATTTATAGACATACAGGCAGCATTTTAAAGGTCCTCAATAGAGAACAGTGATGATCAATGCAACAAAAAATTCTTGATTTTGCATTTCTTTCTTGCAATATGTGAATGATTTTCTCAAGAAAGTGAAATACTAAAGATTTTATACTAGTCTGAAACCAGATTATATGAACTCCACTTCCTTTTTTTCAATTGGTGAGGGCACTATTTAGTAGTGAGATGAAGAATAAAGCCCAAAGCAATCAAGAAAAATGTGAACAATGGTGAACACTCTGCTTGGGGCAGAAGATGAAGCCTCCAGCTGCTTGTCCCAGCACTGCAAGAATCACTTCAGTAGGATGAGAGAAGCCAGTACTGTCTTGATTAACTGGGTGTGTAGAGTTTTGGGGGGGGTTGCTTTTCTTGAAGCACACACACAAAACACAAGACAGAGGAAATCGTATCATTACCCACATGAGCCTGTGGTTTGGAAAGACGAGCGGTTGGCTTCCGGCAGCTGCAAGGAATGATGCAGAGTCAGATAGGGCAGGCTGTCACACACTCCATACACTTTTTCACTACAGTTTTTCTCCCCATTTTTTTAAAATGCAGTAAGCATGCTGTCCAAGTCTGCCAGAAAAATGAATTACATAGGTGTGCCCTCACTCAGCTATCAAATCCTTCTCTTCCAACCTACTAAATAAAGAGAGGGGCTGTTGCATTCATGAAAAAAAAAAAAATGAAAGCAAGGTAAAATCGTTTTCATGCAAGCCCATACTAGAGAATCAGGAAGGTATTCATTTTATTTTGTGTATCTAGACAGTGATTTTAATGTTATGTAAATGCAGCAGGCAATTCCTAATCTATCCTGAAATGTATGTGTCAGAGCTCTTGTGTAGTACAGGTTACTGATGATAAAAACAAGATGTGTTTTTATACAAGGAAGGCGCATGATTACTAGCTTTAGAATTTTTCCTTTCATTACAAATTTAAAATAGGACAAGCCAGTGCAATGGAAACTGAGGGGTACCACTCAGAAAAAGCTAGTGTCTTTTCAGAGTCAAGTTTGACAAGCATTGTTTGCCTCTCTCCTTGAAACCAGAACAGCTAGACATGGTAGCAGCCTCTTAGACTTTAAAACTGATGAAGTAGAAAAACTTCTATTAATCTTTAGTGCACCAGTGTTCCTCATTTTTCTTTCTTCTTTTTTTTTTCTCTTGTAAAAAGGAAACTTATCTTGTCTAAAGAACGTTTCCAAACACTCAGTCAAGTTGAGGTTGTCATGATAAGGCAATCTTCACATCAGGAGACTTTTTCAGAGAGGAAGAAGCAGCTCAGATACAGGCAGTGTCCAAGCCTCAGATCCAACTGTCAAGGAAGCTGATGCACAAAAGGTCTTAAACTGACATTTATGTTGTTGTTACATGCTTAGGTATCTTGGTAGAACAATCCAGAGTCTCAAACCAAGATTCATCTACCACCTCAATCTAGCAGCCCTTCAGTTTCTGTTTCCCCAGTGAAGTCAGCACCCTGCTTTTACCCCACAAGCCAGCAGTTAGACCATGCACACAGATTGTGCATCCGCATAGACATCTCTCCTCTGCCTGAGCAAACGCAGATTTACTTGTGCACCCTGCTGGTTGAATCCCTGCAACTCTCATGCACTCCTGTAGAGTCATGAACAGCACTCAGCTACAGGACCTAGCTTCAAGCCTCTTCCCCACTTGTATAAAGCTGTTAGGATTTAATAGGCAAGACAGATACAGCATTACCCTGAATGATCAATACCTCAGCAGCTCAATCAACTGGCAATGTTCTCTTACGGCAAATATAGGCTCCTTCCTAGATGGGGAACTTGAACCCAGGTCTCCTGTAGCTGCAACAAGGACTATCAGATAAAAAATTCTGTGGGGAGAGGAGGAACTTCTGCTGTGTTTTGTCAGAAAAAAGCAGACATCGTAGGGTAAAACTGAACTATCAAAGGAGATTTCAGGGCTGTGACTATCAAGTACCAGCTCGTGTTTCCCAGCAGGCTAGAGTTATATATGTGACTGATTAAGAGAAGGACCATAAGCTAGTCAACATGAGCAAAGCCAAGGTGCTTCCCTCCTCGTGCACTGACCTGGCTGGATCCTGTTCTGAGAAGTTTGGCAACACTGCCCAAGTCATCTGTGGCTTTTGCACTCAAGTGACACTCCAGCTCTCCCCTACAACTAAGGTTGATTAACCTCTGAGTCAACTTAGAAAGCCTCCAAAGAGCCCCGATGATGGTGTTTTCCTTACTCCTGGGAATTAGGCAGCATGACACAGAGACAATAATATTTGCCCTACCTGGCAGCATTCTAGGGAACTTCTGAACTGTCATTTTAATTCAACACTGCAACATCTTTGTGTTGGAGACAATTTCTCATGAGGCCAAAGAAGGCACAGGATCCAGATATGGATCTCAAATTCCATTTCTAACCACATGAAAACTGTAGATTCAATTCCACCATCCGTCAGCATGAGGTAAACTGGGAGAAACTACACAGAAGTATCAATATAATCACGGCTTCACTTGTAAGTGATGCCAGTCAAAGGATTATCCTTTTGTGAGAATCAAAGGTAATGTTATTGGGCCCAGAGCTTCTACTACCAGGTACAGTATACAACTGTAAGCAGAGAAAACTTGAGCAAGGTCATATGGGATAGTGACACTGACCACCCAAGACTGTCTAGAACCCAACCCAAGCAAAACCAGAGAAGAAACAAGCCACAGGAATAAGGATCTGCAGCACAAAATCAAGGAAAATGCCTCCATTTTTGCAAATTGCTTCATCTATCTGACATGCAGACAAGCCATCAGTTGGGTCTACAGACCGGTCCTCAGTCAAACTCACCTGATTCTTACATTTTTGGGAAGCTTCATTTTCCAAAGTCTCTTTGCTACCTGGAGAAGTGATCATGGACTCTTTTTTTTTTTAAAAAAAACTTTTTTTTTTAAAGTCCTGTTCTCATAGTGCCTGAGGTATAGAATTTGAGGTATACATGTGAGCTAAGACTGTTCTCTTTAGAGCCCTCCAAAATCCATAAATGAAAAAAAATAAATGTAGATCTTTCACAGATTTATGTTCTTATCCCTCATAATGTCATATGGTGACAAATACTGTAGAAATTTTCCAGAGGAAAGGACGATTTCTTCTTTTCTTTCCTTTGTTCCTGTGAGTGAATGGAAATGTCCATTTCAGAACAGAATGTGCTTCTCATTTACAGTCAGATTGAACCCTTAGCCCACTTCAATCTTCCTTCAAAACTGGTTTTAAACTTATAAACAAGGATTTATGCATCCAGTCTTTGCAGAGGAATGGTAACTAGCATATACTAGAATAATCCCAAAGAAAAGATTTTAATGGCAAAGCAGGGAACACACAGCATCCCTTACATAGGGATGCCTCACAGTGGCTAAATTGTCCTGGTGAAATTGCATTGACTTTTGAATGGCTAGTGTTCCACATAGCCCTGGGACAGAAGGTTGAAACTCCTAAAAATTACAAAGGACTGATATACAAGCCCATGTTTGAAACTGAGCCTCATAAGAGAATTTATATTGCTATCTATGATGGTCAGTTTTAGCCTCAAACCTGTACAGAAGAGCCAGGGAAACAATAGATAAGCATGTGGAAACTATGTATTTAGACAGCAAAATTGTTCGCAAGCATAAATCAGCAAAGGCTTACTAAAATCAGCTGGCACTGTGCAAGGCATCTGTAGGTCCCATGCTGTTACCAGAACGCATACTTCATTAGCCCAATAGCTATACCAAAATTAGGCACACTACCCAGCCATATAGGGCTTTATTTGCACAAACAAGCACAGGGTGTTTGATCTACTCGTGTTCCGTGTTAGTGAAAAGACAGTCACCTCTCTTCCTGACGTGAGCAAGAGTTTCAGTCTCAGGACAAGAGGAGAAGCTGTGCCAATATCTTGTGTGTAAACAAGCAGGCACTCTGATGATGCTAATCCTCATTCAAAAAATAGGAGCAAAAAGAAAAAAAAAAGAAGTTCAGCTTTTGTGAAAGAGACAAAAGAAAGGCATTTTCATTTCATCAAAATGATCATGACTATTTCACTTTAAGATCAACACTTAAAATATTATCTCAACATTACATCAACATTCATAATGTTTTAAACAAGTTTTATGCATGGCCAAATAATATGTAGACATTTGCAAAACAATTTGTCAACATTGCCTCTGAGGTGTGTTTTAATGAAAATGTGAAATTTCATAGAAAAATGTTTAAATGCAAGCTTTCCAGTGCAGTCAATAAGAAATTTAGCTGAGCAAAAATAGTACATTTGAATTCGAATGAGCTGTAAATACACAGTATCTAGCAGGAGTCTGTAAAAGCTATTTAGTAAAATAAGCAATATGCTATTGCAATATGTTAAGAATTAGCTGTTTGGGGGAAGCTAAGGCATCTTGAGCCTGTTATTTTATATGAGCTGTTACCAGGGAAGGCTTAGTTTGGCTGATGGTGTCAATGGAGTTATCAGAAATACAAGCATTTATCTAAGTAATTGCATAGTAGAAAACATTAAGAACTTGGCACATGTTAAAAATGATTCCTAATTAAAATGTTATTTAATAAACAGGCCCATTTTATTACTCATGGACTTAAAAAAAAAATTAATAAGTAACTGCTAAACAAGTAATTATAAGGGTAATAAAGCTCTCCATTCTGATTAGGGAAAATACTCATTTCATGACCATCCAGTGATCCATTTTCTACCACAGCTGTCAAAAGAGGCAGTCTGCAACCATGTAGAGATGTACTATTGTTACTGTGCTTATGTAATACTGCCATTACATTTTATAACAGTAATAATGCTCTCAAACTAGTTCTTAGGGTAATTATAGATCAGCTTGCTTGTACATTAACTGCTCTTGAGTCTTCCTTAGCTCACAGGTAAGCTGATGCAATTTTGCTACTGTGTGGGGTTGTGAGGCACAGGGTAGATTTATAGCTTTCTGCCCCCCATCAGCATCACTCAAAGCAGTCAGCACTCTGAGTCAGGTTGAGGCGAAAGTGCTTTCCACCTGCTCTCTGCCTCCAATCATTAAAGTCTTGGTAGAAGGGCCAAAACCTACAAGATGCTGATCACCTGTCCTTCTCACTGTTAGCTGATGTAGCTCACCATCCTTGCAGGCACGTCTGCAATATGCTCCAACAGTTTGAGAGATGAAAAATTGCAGGGGGGGGGATAATCAAAAATTACAGAACAGATTTAACACCTGGTAAACTAACAGATTTTCAACCTAACCAGAGATCAGGGAGCTGGTAGGTTACCTTCCTGTCACTAGTTTAAGACCCTGTTTCCCTTCAATTTTCCCTGTTCAGGACAATCCCCCCATAACTGTCTGCACATTTTTCCTTTTCAGCTCTTTCAGGCAAAGGAGACCTGGGTACTACTACAGTGGGAAACTGAGCTGGCCTCCAAACCATTTTCTGCCTTGTTTGTCCTACCTAGACTTGGACTTGTTCAGTCATTGAGAAGACTAATTTCACTCACAGAAGGAAGTGCTTCCCCAGCAATTTTTAAAACAGGCTGTGAGCCATCTGTCTCATCTGTGTGCATTGGTGGAAACGAGGTAAGCCACGAAAACAGATTTCATAACTGAGATGGCCCATAAAAATATGCTATCAATTATTCTCTACGTTTCCCTTCCTTTTTCCAATAACATAATTATGCTTTGTGATATAACACAGGTGAGCAACTACACTTCAGCTCCACTGACACTCAATATTGATGCTGTATTACTAAAGAGGAATAGTCACTGCCCTTCCCGAAAACAGTGTCACAGGAACAGGATATGTTGTAGTGGGAAGTTATTTTTCCAGTGTTATTAGTAAGGCATATATTTACCTTACCTAGTCTACATGGAGATTATCTGCATTTTTCTTGCCTTCAGAAGATGTGATTCGTTTGAAACAAGGTTGCAGGATTAGTCCCCTTGCACTTGAAGGAGTGTCAGAGGAATGTTTGAATTCAGACAGCAGATGTTAACGCTTTCTCCACAGTTAGCCTTTATGGTACAGGAGCCCCCAAAGGCCCCTGCCAGCACCAGAGTTCAGCTGGTAGCTCATGAGGAGGCTCACTGCACAGAGGAAGATGGTACAGTGGTTCTTGCTACTCTTGTGTGATAAACGGCAAAGGGAACAATTGCATTTCGTGAGGCAGAAGCCCAGCTAGCGGTCTCCTTTGATATCCACATCTTTGCATGGCATCAGCCAGTGGATTAAGAGATAAAGGCTGAACATTTATTATCTCACTCAGCAAAAACAGTGTTTTTTAAAAATCACTCACAAGGCTTCATTTCAGCTGAGAACCACAAGACCTGTGAGTGATCCATACTTCTGAAAAACATCAGGTGTAAGATAGGATTGTCGGGAAGTCACTGTACAATTTTCATTTAAAAATAAAGACTTAAAAGGACAGCTGTGGAAACAAAATTAAAATTCTGGAAATAAGTCATTTGTGGGTGATGGTTTAATCCTGCAGTTCTCAGTTCTTACCCATCTGGGCTAGGAGGAATGGGGCAGGGGACGGGGCGAGGAAGAAAACAAAAAGGTAGGAGGTGAAGCCCTAAAATGCTAAGCCATCTATTTTTATTTGATATACAAATAATAGCATATATAAGTTTGGTTCAGAACTTGGGTACCATGTAAGGAAGGTTTGTTTTTCAACTGAACTACCTTAGAGAAGATTATTAGTCCTGCTGCCACACCTGAAAGGGAGATTGCAAGTGTTACAATCTTTATTGTGAAGTACAAGAAAAAGGGAAGAAATTCTTAAATATAAAATACAGGAGATGAATTCTCAGAATTAGCAACCTCTTAACCAATGTCCTCATTCCCAGTACTAGATAATATTTAGGAAGTAACTCTAAGATGATATTTCTATTAATGATTTTTTGTGTAGTTAGGGCCTTACTTGTGTTCCTCCACTGTGTGCACTGTCCGTTCTGCCATTCTGAAAAAGTATCATGAAGATTATCAGCATAAGAAAGGAACAAGGGCATCTAACAGCAAAACGCAAGAAATATGCTAGCTGCCTACACTTTTAAAAGTTACTTGCAATTTTGGATGCGTTTTAAAAGCACTATCCCTTAAAAGCAATTTAAGAAGGGACAACTTAAAAAAGAATTACCCAAACACACTAGTTAATCTGGAATAAATTTAGACAATAAAGCACTCTACATCATACCCTGTGGGATGGGCTGGAAAACCAAAAGTATCCAGATTCTCTCTCTTTTTTTCTGCTTTTTCTTTTTTCTTTCGAAGGAAAAATAGTCCAAGTGAAAAATACAGTCCCAAGCACTACTCCGGAGAGGATGAGCGCAGGTGTTCCATTTCTCACTCCAGTGAGAGAACAGGACACAATTAGCATTCTCCCCTTTACAAGAGGATTGTTTGTTCCTACTTTTTTTCTCCATTACAAACCTGGAAGACTAACTTGCCTTCTTTAAGAATTTTTAATCTAAGGATTTTTAATTATTGTTTAGAACATACTGTATTTTGCCAGGTAAGACTATAATGAGAAATTTAGATCTTATTTCCAGGAGCATCCTGGAAACTAAAGCAATTATTTCTCTAAATAGACTTCAGTTCTCAATTGCATATCAGCAGCAGCTGCTCACTGTTCAATACAATAGCTGCTCTAGCCAAAGATCCATGCTTACACAGTTCAAAAGGGACAAGAGAGGTTCTTTTATTCAGGTCTCCCGTGTTCCTATCATTGCACTCTGCTGGTGTACTTTTATGGGGGAAAGCGTAGGCAGCTAGAGCCCTCCTCTTCCACCCCCTTATTGCCATAGTATTTCCCCCCCTCTGAAGCACTAGATGTTCCAGATGAGACAGAAGACTCCGATGAACAGGAATTTCTTGTTCTTCAGACTCTATTCTTAGACTAGATCGTCCCAAATTCACACCCACTTGCTGCTTTAGGAACCAATGGAGGATTCACGTGTGAAAGCCACCCTGGCTGCAAGGGCTGGATGTACTCTTAGAGGGTCATTTCTATCAATCACCCTTACCATCACAATATTAATCTCCCTCAGCTAAGGCCCGTGCCTTGAAACACTGCAGATTTCATATGCAGCAAGATTACAAGAAGAATCCTACAAACTCTACAATCGTAAGGCAGAAAAATTCTTTCTTTACAACTTTAATATCCAAGATGATGTTTAATAAAAAAAAAATACGCACTTTAAAGAGGGGTTTGCTAGTTTAACTGATACGTAATGTGATACTGTAGTATGATATAATCTATGGAATCTAATATTTTTTTTCCCTAGAATTCTACTTGGAAAACCATCGAGATCATAAGTCATTCTTCACATTCCCATGCAAGTGTTTCTCACATCTAATCACTTCCTTTAATAAGAAGCATAAGTGAGAAGGTATGTAATAATATCTACGTAAACAAAATAGAAGTATGGACTTCACCAAGTAAGTGTATACTGCAGTTCCTCCCAGAAAGTAGCTTAATTGAGGGAGAATTTGGAGTGTTTAGTAGGATACTGTATATTAAATTGTATTTAAATTCCACCTAGTAGCAATTCAGGAACCATTGCTGATTAATAGATACTCTATACATTACAGATAAAAGATAATTTTTCTCTGGCTATGGGTACATCAGTTTCTTGCTCTGCATAGTAATATCTGATAGCCATATATTAATTCTTTAAAACATTTTTACAGGAAGTGTGGTCTTCAGCAGCTCAGGGCCTACTGGCATTTAGTTAAACAGCCACCATAGCAATTTTGTAGTGAACACTGTCAGGATTGGTGCCTGAAAAGCAGGAAATCCCGGTAGCTGTGTCTGACCACTACCATTACCACTGGCAGAATTAGACATCCAAGAAATACTGGATTTGGGGGTTGTTATTTTAACCTGAAAACCAAAGTAGACTAGATACTTATGTTAGATACCTGAGGACGCTACCATTCACACGGATCCCCACTCAGCATCATAGGAGACACCAGAAAGACTCCTCTTAAAATGAAGTCATACAAGAAACAAGCCTTACTCTACAGAAACTCCAGGTAACAAGTTCATCTTTACTGATTAAGAAGATGTAAAATAAACCCTAATAGCTACCTAATAGTTCAGTCCAGACAAGAAAAGAAGCCCTGGTAGCAGGGCAAATGGATACCAGCGAAGAACACATGTGCAACAATCCTAATCCACTATCTACATTGTGGACCAAATAATGAAAAACAGAAAGAAAAATGCCCGGACATAAGGCTGGAGTGGAAGTGACAAAGGAAAGCTAACCACTTCACAGCCTGCATTGGAGTCCCTGTACAATGAACTGTCAAACCTCACAAGAAAATGCATCACTGAACTCAGAAAACTTTCATCAGTCAGAAAATATTAATATTGACATTGACTATGGACCTGCATTGACCCAAACCCACCGATTATTGAAAAGAAGTCACTGATCGTTATCGATGATAAGATACTTGTATCTTCCCTGTTACATCAAAGAAGATGACAAGTTGAGATGAGAGGATGAGACACTAAGCATCTGCTTGGTGACACTCTGAAAAAAGATAGGGAAGGGACAGATTCAGGTAATAGCTTCAGTGGTCCTGCCTTTGACCTCAGAAGCGATGATTCAGTCCGGTCACTACCTATGAGAAAGTGTTGTAAAGAAGTCCCTGTGGTGTGGATCCACACAGCTGCAACCCACACATTTGAAACAAAAATGCTATGATGGAGGTGTAAGGCCATGTCAAGCCAAGCCAGCAGTGATGACAGACACTCTGAGCAGGGCACGCTTTCCCAGTGAAGAAACAGACAGCTGTGGAAAAGGAGAGTGGGTGTATTATCTTGCGACAACGTATCTCTGTCTCCCACTGAGGCCCCAGGACAGACAGCGCGACAAAGCAACAGGCGGGAGAGGAGTCAGAGCAGTTCACAGCTGGTGATATTTCCAAGATGGGTGTCTGCTGCCCAGAGGGAGCTGCCTGCTGCCTGGCAGGGTGGACTTGTGCTAAGGAGGTAACTGGGTCTCCAGGGTGAAGAGGAACCCATCTCAGCAGGTTTAAGAGCAGATGCCAGCTCGGCTTTGTATTTACATATGGAAATATGCCTGACATGAGCTAGGAGGAGAGCATGTCTCTTGGCCTCACATAAAGAACCTGTTCAGACTGCCCATGAAACACTGAGACACCCACAGTGATTGCAGAAGACCTTACAGCTCGTCTAAATCTGCTGTTTAAAACACACCCTGGGAAGAGGTTGGAACACGGTCGTTTCCTTGTAATGCCTGGAAAGGCGCAGGCTGTCCCATGCCCCCAGGACCACCAACAGCACCTTGTGACTTCCAAAACATAACAGCCAAGGATGGTAGCTCAGTCCAAGTGCGCGCAAATGGATCTGTAGCCTTAAAATTTGTTGCAGACAATACCTACTATTCTTCAGCATGTAATGCAGCGATGGGAGGGGGGAGATGTATTCTACTGGTGGGGGGGCATATTTTGAAAAAGAACTGATGTCAAATCACGTGAAAAGAAGCTGAGAATGTCAAATTGTCCATGAATGCCAATAGGCGTGCAACACATTCTGTAAAGCGCTTGGGTAACAGGAAAAGAGAGGACATTATGCTATCATCAGGAAATAGGAGATAATGAAAGAGATGCCAAATAAAGAATAAAAGTTGCAGCCTAATAAAACAGTTCCTCTTTTCCACCCTACTTTTCCTTTTTTCTTTTCTAATTCCAATACACAGTGTTTTGTCCAATACAACAACTCTTTTTTCATTCATTGGGTTTGAAAGAAAAATTCACCCAATGAATATACTAGTCACATGTATTCTTCTGAAGTATGAATGATACATAAATTTTGCCTGTTTGACATCCTAAACTGCTAAAGATTCCTTGAGCTGGAAGTGGGTACTACCCAACCCAGCAGAGCCTGGTTCATAAACAAACTCACAAATGTTCCTTGAATTCTGAGAGACCAGCAAAGAAAGGATTTTCAGCTAAGAAAACCTGTGTCCAATTCCTCACTTAGCTTTTCTTCTGTGACCCCAAGTATTTTCCCATTGTAAAATTAAGATGATGCACATTCCTTCCTCACAGAAGGAATCTCATCTACCTGAGAAAAAGAATTTATTTTTGAAAAGCACATGACAAGTTATGTAGAAGTTGCTTTAATCCTTTTTCAGTGGTCATGGTTAGCCACAAAAATTATCATCTACAGGGAGAATAAATTGCAGGTCCCATTCAAAGCTGTGTTAGCATTCCCCTGCAATTTCACTGTCTAATATGTCTTTAATTTAAACTCCTTATTTAAAAAAATATTAACACACCACTCATTTCCCCATGAAGTAGATGGACCATTTGTCTCTGAGCCTCCAAGGCTGAGAGATGCCCAGAGCAGGGACTCCTCCTTTGCACCTGTTTGTGAAGCACTCACCACTTCAAGAAAGGAGATCTCAGTGCAAGTAAGAATCAATCATTAGTGCAGGTAGAAACTTTCAATTTTAAAAAACTTACTTTGTTAAAAAAAAAACAACAAAACCCCCCCCCAAAAAAAAAAACAAACTGTTCAAAAAAAAAAAAAAAAGCATTAACTGAAATTTGTGTCTTTCTTCATTACCAGATTTCAACTTGAGGGGAGGAATGTTCTCGGAGTTGAGGAATGTTGTCTGGTCAACTATATAGATTATAACAATAATGCCTATTACAAGTGACAGATTAACCCACCCATGACAAAGCTTTCAGCCATGGGAACTTTCCTATCACATATGGCTACTGGAATATATGACTCTTTCTACATCATTCCTGCACAACCCATATGGAGATTGTCCCAGCACATGCTCTGCCAGCTCACAAAAAGGAGCTGCAAGCATATTCACAATTTCCTTTAACCCGCTTCTTTCAGTCCCACCTTTCCTCTGCAGCTTCATTCATACAGATCAAGGCTCTCATTTAAGGCAAACGCCCCACTCCACCTCCACACAAGTATTAGCAACACTTATTTTTGCACCACCTCTTTGCCTTTCACTCCCACTGACAGGTTTGCTGGATGTGATGGCCAAAGCTGACCCATCTCTTCCCAGTGCCTCCCAGCTTCAGGATGCACCAGCTCACTCCCACACGGCTCATTTCCTCCCCCATCTCGGTTTCAGCACCTCCCACTGACCTCGGCAGGAGAGAATAAAGTCTTGACTATATATAGTAAGGTGCACAAACTTTTCTTACATAGTCTGGGTGAGCAGCAGGTGGGAGAAGAGAACACTGAGCATTGCACCCTGCTATCTAGGGAGCACATTCAGACTTGCCTCAGAAAAAGTTGTGCTTCCTAAGTGTCAACAGTTTTAGTGTAAATACTTCAGAGTATACCCTCATCTACCAAGCAACTCCTAAATTTGAACCATTATGCATCTCTGAATGGTCCTTTAATTATGAATGCAATGTTTTATTATCCCCAAATGGAAAAGGTAGTTATAACAAAAACTACGTATTGCTCTAAATTTGAAGTTGCTTTTAGAGGATATCTTAAACATCATTTACTATACATATCATATAACTAATGCCAATTCTCACAGTACCACTCAACTACAGACCTTACTGGGAAAACTGTTTTCCTCCTGAGGAACTAATAAAAAACCCCAAACCAAACAAACAAAAAATCCCACCACAAACAAAAAAGCTTTTTAATAACAGATTTCAAAATTTGGATCTTTCATACATTGTGTTTTTCCTTTTTCAGCCATTCTTTCTCACCTCCTCCACGCTCCAAATATTCACCAGAAATGGACACAACTCTTTTTATTGAGGTAGAAAGCAAAAGCCTATCCAGTGACCTGCAGACCAGAGACATTCAGGAGCAGACTTTCTCTGAAGCATAGATACAGTATGTATACAAGCACATTGGCAGTATCACCTCAGCAAGCTGTGTGACAAAGACGGGGCAACACACAGATTATGAAGACTCATCCTTTAAAATCTGATGGTTCAGCTGTTGACTGCAATAGCATTCTGGCTTCCCTAGGAACAAATGCAAGCCATAAAATAGCACTCTGAGACAAAAATAGACCTTTTTTTTAAAAAAATTTAAAAACCCATCCAGAAATCATGATCAGCTACCCTCTTATAAGCTGACCTTATCAGGGTTGAGTCACACAACTATAAACTAATCTCCAGGAAACAACCTCCCCCATTACTCTTGCTCTGGAAACTCTTTGCGAGCAACACCTCATTTTTGCCTGTGTAAGTGTCACATAGAGACCATGTGAAACAGTAGGGAAAGCAAAACTCAACAGTGAGGCATCAGCCAAAGCAGCTCAATAGGGTGAGGTACATTCTGAATTACCACTGCTTTATTCTTCAAACATATTCCTCCAACAAGATAAAATTTAGCTGGGTTCTCCATCCAGCTACATCCCTTGGTACTGCTTGTACAGCACAGAGTGAGCCACGAGAGCTTGTGGTTTCTCCCCAGAGAATCCCCCTCTCCACAGGGATCCTCCACAGTTGGGAAGCTGACAGCAGCTTCTCTTGTTCCTACAGCAGCTTTACTGCCTCCTGCACTGGATCGAATGCTACAAGGCATAGTGGAAAACTATGTGCCAGGGATGTGGGGAGGAAGCATCTTCAGGAGGAAGCAGAAGCAGAAGCTTTTCAAAGGAAGAGAGAATGAAAAGGCCAGGTAGCAGATCACTAGAGGAGAAAATACACTGTACCTTTAGGTCTTTATATGATAAAAACAATGTGCAGAAGCCACACAGCTGTAACTAACTGTTTTCAAGGCACAGAGAAAAAAAAATAAATAAATCAGGCTTTAGCTGATGTTTAGAGCAGTTCCTGGCAGCTAGCAGAATTAAAAGCATCGTAAGAACCACAACAGACTCATGTACTTAAAGAGACAATATTGAAATGCTACACGATGGGCAAAGAAGAAAAAAAAGTAAATTTGCCATAGGAAGAGAAGACCAAGGGCATGATGCAATAAGCTTCATTACAGCCATACACCTGAGGAATTAGCTACAGGTCAGATTCAAAAATCAGTGCTTAATAAGTTCTCTCAAAATAAATTATGGAAGGAGGACACTGATGCACCTCCAGATCAGCCTTGCACACCCCACCCCACTCCCTGCCCCAATATAAGTTACTATGCTACAGATTTAATACTAGGTTAATATTTTTGTGTCTCTCCTGAGCACGTGGAGGAGAGCTAAAATTCCCAATGTCTTGTCTCTTAATAGATCCCATGGAAATCAAATGCAGAGGAGAGTGCCTGCACCACAATGTCTGTATTACCAAATACCTGAGTGTGAAATACTTCCAGTGGAGACTGTCCTCTGCTTATGTATTTCCTATAGTGGATTAGGTGATTATATACTGTATCATGTGGCTCTGTAATGCCATACAATTATACAATTACAATTATATATTATATACATACTCATGGAAAAGTATGCATTTTTTATTTTGGATTAAAATCCTGCTCCAATGAATTTGCTGTCCAAGTTCCTTCCAATTTCAATCAAAAAAAAATTTTTTTCTGCAGTATTTTGTGGTATTTCTCATTTTTAGCTAGTACAAATCTTCGGGAATGTGCAATACAGGCAAATTTTAAGTGCTGAGTTCCAAAGTCAGACTTTGGGGGCATGTAGAAAGAAAAGTCAACACACAAAGCAGAGCTGCCTTTAGTGTTAAGCCTCACTAGATGTGTGAATTTGGGAAAATATCTGCTTTTTGCCTTAGTTTCCCTAAAACTAATGTTGGGCTCTATTGATGAAAAGTACTGCAAATACACCAAGGAGCTATTATTGCTATATACTAATTAACCCTTCAGGGAACCATAACCCAAAAGCATAAAAAGTGACCTGCTTCTCATCTCTCAATTAGTTAGACTTGAGTCACTTTGGCAGGGCAACGTAGGAAAGCTTTGGGCTAGATTCACAAGAGGTACTGGGGCACACAAATCCAGCATGTATGTGCTACTGGTATCCATTCCACTCAACAGCTGCCTAACCCTACAGGTACTTTTGTTTCTTCCAGGCAAATCCCCAATCTCCAGGCATGCCATACAACTGCTAGAGTCCCAATTCCTCCGAGCAGTTAAGCACTTCACTCCCGCCAAGCCATGGTGGGATTTGTATTACTTCTAGGTCACTGGCTCTTAGTACAGTGAGTCCTATACAAAAGAACAAATGGCAGTAGTAGGATCATTTTACACATATTAAACAAATTGCTCAGCTAGAATACAGAAAATGCAAGTTTGGGCCCTACTCTCAAAGATGCAGAGCAAGCACTTTGAATCCACTGCCCAGGTCTGCTGAGGAGACAGTTTCCCTGGGTGTGAGGCACATACGTTGGTCTAGAGGAAGAACGAGAGTGATGTTTGCAAATTGGTCATTGCTCATGGTTTCCATACCTGCCCTGCCGTGGCTTAATTTACAAGAAAGAGAAATGGGTTTGATGTAAATATTTAACTCTTGGAGAAGGAGCATGGGGCAGTTTCACCTCTGTTTCCATCTTGAAAGATTTGAGAAGGTTATATCAATACTAGTTTAATCTGTGTCTTTGCTTTCAGATTCCTGAAGCATTTCAGCCAGAAGAATTATCTACAAAAGCAAGCTCATCTCTCTCCAAGGCAGTTTTGGAGTTAGTTAGGGCCACATCCTTGTACACAAACTGAATCGCAGATGTCCCACATGGACACAATGGCAGTTTTGAGAAAGTGCCCTTACCAACTCTACAAACACAGAAATGTGTAGCCAGCATCTCTCTACAGTGCTGCTCTGGCATCCATTCTAATAAATTCTCTAGTAAAAGACAAGGAGGCCACAGGAGGGCTTCAAAATCAATGAACAGGTAACTGCCTTCCAATTTGAACACTGAGCTCAAAACTTCCAGGTACACTGTGTGTTCACACAGTGTAAGCCCATGTTTCCATATGACATCTCACATCACTGAAGCTGGGTCAATTTGGGCATGTGTGGAAGTAATGGGAGGTTTGCAGTATGGGTGGTCATATGCTGGAAATGCAGTATCACTTGTCCTGGATAAAATCAGAGTGCAATGCTGAATGTTACAGCAACTGGGACTGACTGTCCAGATACTAATGACTGCTTAACTGGCATTTCCTTGACTTTTAGTGCATCCACTGTTAGGAAATCTGAACAAAATTAACCCTCAGTTAGCATGTTATTTTTGATGGAAAAGTATTAGCCTCACATAAAAAAAAACTTAACAAATACATTGTTATAGACATTTACTGAATTCGGTAGATCTCTGCAGAGACAAACATTATCTCTTTGCTGCTGTGAAGAAGGAAAAAAAAGTTGGTCACTGATTTAACCTGTCAGTTTGCCTTAAAAAGCATGAAACAGCAGAAAGAATAACTTTGAACCTGTCTCTGATTGCCTTCTTTCTTTGTCTCTAATGGTTCCTCAGGATGACATTCAAGTTTGATTGACCCCCTTTAAATTAAGACCTTCCTCATCATACTAGAAGAGACCAAGCATCTAGAACCAGAGAAGAACAAGCACCTCTCTTGTTACCAGTGATCAGATTTGTTACTGAAAGTTGTCTGTAATTCCCACCACGGTCCAGTCAGCTTTGGAGAGTGCAGAATCATTTGCCCCCGCAAAACCAATTTCTGGCCATCCTTTGCTCATGATCGCTACTGATAGTAATGTCTAAATTTTTCTGGAGAAAGAGAGTGACACTTTTTGATTGTTTTGCCATCAACATGTAATTAGTAAATGAGTCAGCATCTTCTTGTAAAACAGTAGTAACTTCAGTGTGCTGAATCACAGTTTCAAAGGTACTCTAAGGTTCTCTTATCTGCACAGGCAACACATTTTCTGTTTGCTTCAGCAGGGAGGCTATTATTCTGAGGCTGAAAAAAATGGTTTTGTGGTCTCATGTCTTATTCTGAGATCAGAATTTAACTGTTTCAGTTCATTGCATCTGCACCTTCACATGAGAGTTTTAATTCATTTTTCTAAGTGATGGTTAAAATCTTCCTGAGGAAAATGTACAGCCCACCCAAACTGCTAACTCCACGTTGTTACAGTCTTGGCTAATGAGTGTGGGCAGGGAAAGGTCATGTAAAAAAGAAACTGTGAAAAAGAAACAGAATGTTTAGTTTTGATTTAAAAAAAACAAACAAAAAAAAAGTTCTTTGAGTATGAAGCATTGTTTCCTCTGGAATGAAATACTCTATTCTTCCCATGCCCCGCTCCTACAAACCCCAGCCCCCCATATGCTACCTTGACTTTCCTGTATGCCTCTCTGTCACTCTGCCCTCCCCCTGCTCTCTTCCCACATCCCTTGCCCACTCAGCCGAGAGGGAGGCGATGTGCTCAGCGGCTGCCTCTCGGTGACACATGTCGGCAGCCCAGCGATATGCACACGCTGGCTGGTCACCTGCCCTCTGCCATCAGGCTAGGCAGGGGCCAACTTCTCTCTGCCTTCTCTCAGTTCAGGCTCTTTTCTCCATACAGATATAAATTCTCTAGAAAGGCTGGTAGGAACTTGATATACTTGTGATCCCTACATCACATCAAATTTAGCTGCAAGTCACCAACCAGTTTGCCTGCTGCCTAAGGTGGTGTAAGAGCACAGCCCCATAACCCTCATGTCCTTAAGAAGGAGGCCAAGTAGGAAGAGAGATCAACTCTAAACTCTCTGCAGATGAGGAACATGGTAAATTTAGGTACTGGAAAAGTGAGATTAAAGTTCAGCAAATGTGTTAATCTTACATTGGCTAAACCTGTACTTTACAGTCTTCCTTAATTTCCTTGCTTTTCCTGACAAGATAGGAGCAGCATAGCTCTAGAGGAACCAAGAGGAATACGTGCATAGGCTGTTTTTTCCTCCCTCTCTACAAACTGTCCTGTTCCAGATGAAAACAAATCCAGGTTTTTTCACCCCACGATGGGACTTCATTGTATCACAGCTTTTCCTTTCCAAGCCAAACCCTCTTTGTATTGAAACCACTGGCAGGACTGACTTCACTGGGAGCAAGAGGTTCCTACATCCACACTGCCAAGTGAGTTCAGAGTTGGGGCTGTGAAGCAATTTTCAACAACAGGGCTCATTTCCAAACTCATGAAATCAATCCCATGCAATTTTCCCACCAACCTCGTGTGTGGAAAGAACAAACACTTATTTCCCTGTAGAGGTAGAAGCATGCAATCACCCTATCTACTTTTAAGGTATAATAAAGTTTGCACTTTAGCATTCATTCCATAGTCCAGTGCTTTGGTATTAGTCATTTTGTTGCTTGTTTTTTACTCAGGGATTACTTTGGTAAAACCTTTCCTTCATATCCTCAAAGGAAACCGGAATAAACGATTGCCAAATGCCACATTTCCCATTGGGAAACGGCATTCTCAACCATCTGAACACTTGGTGTACCACTGAACAGCAAAGCTGTGCTACAGATAGTATTTATAGTACATTTTATGAGACCAAAAGTTGTCAGTTAAACCACTAGAAACTAATAAATGGGCCTAGTGTCATTTGACTTGTCAACAGGATATAAGCTGATGTAAGGGGAACACCTACATTTTGTAGGCTTCTTTTGCACGAATAAATGTACAGTTGATAGTCATGCTTGACTTTGTAGGAATGTTTTGAGTAAGGAATATAGTAATTTCCTCCATTGCAACAGCAATGATCATCAGATCACTAAAAGACATTCATTATGTAGGCATGCCTAATTCTTGAATATGATGATGCTCAGTGACCTCTATTTTACAGTAAGCATTCTCAGATACAGTAGTTTTGTTGAATGAGAGAGCTAACAATAGGAAAATCACAATATTGAAAACTGTCTGTGTGCTGCAAAGGGTGGATGTTAAAACACACAGAAGAGGGAAATATGATTTCATTTCATATACAGAAAAACCCTTTGAATTAAATCACATTTTTTCAATGCATTAAAGCCAATGAATGCGTTGTCTGAAGCATTGTGAAATTGCATTTATATATGTATATATAGGCTCAACAACAGCAAAGTACTCTTGAAAGGAATCAAATTCTCAACTGATAAGATTCCATTCGTTGTTTTTTCCCCCCAGATCATGTGCTGTGAGAGTAACTATTTTAAACAGCTGCTTTGCAGAGGTAGGTCAGTATCAGAAGCAGAGGTTCTCATCACCCTTCTATCATAAATACAGAGCACCAAGAAACTCTGGATGAAATATAAGTCTAACTAATGACAAAGGCTTGACCACAAGGTTTGGATCTGCTAGATTCAGATCAAGTACTCCAAGTGCTGAGATATAAATCTATTTCTTTGGTTCTACTTCTGGTTATCGTTAATACTTATCTACATGATGAAAAAAAAATCAAAATTGATTACAGATCCCTAGGATAAAATGCAGCTTAATCAGTTTCTGTAAGTGGAAAAATCTCAAATTTTCACTGACAGAACAGCCTGACATTCTTATATGTTAAAGATTTGAAAGTTTAACACAAACATTGAAGTGTACCTTATCCCTTCCTGGAATTATGAGATAAAGCGCAGATGGCACCCCGAAAATGTAAATGACTATCTGCTCAGAGAACGCGCTTTTAAACAAAGGCAGAGATGTCCTGAAAAGAGAGGCCGAGGAACTTGCCTGTGCACACACTTATTGAGAAGAAATCTGTGCCATGTTCTTTTCGGTTTGGAATAGGAAGTGTATGTGAGAAATACGTTGGGAAAGATTTTTCTAGAAATACATCAGGCTGTATGAAAGAAGGAAGTAGTCAGAATCTCAGTAGGTAGCAGCATTTTGAAAGATTTCTACTATTAAAATTTAGATAGGGTTCCGATAAAAGGCCGAGTGAGCCTTTTAGCCATGGATGCCAATTAATTCTCTCCTGTTCAATATATACAGAAAGAAAACACTACACTGTTCCCTATGAGCTCTGAACTTATGTCAAGTTGATCTTAAAAACAGAGGCAGTTTGAGGAAACTTGTATTTAAAAGCTGGGAAGGACAAGTTCATCATCAAGAGCTTCTATTCCTATGATTTACCACGAACACACACAATGACAAAGAAGAAAGCCAAATCTCAGCGATAAAACAAAAATTTTAGATTTCTTCAACAGTGAAATTGAGATAATAAAAGAAAACACAAAGAGTACACTTCATTCTGACACAGTAGTATGTTTCCAGCACACCTGATATTTTGCAGTGCAGGCTCTGGCCTTTGGTCAGATCATGCTAGGAGTGCAGCTGGGAGGAACAACTGACATTAAGACAGATCTGCTGGGATGAGGGAGCTCGTCAGCCCCTCTAACATCTCGCAGGGCATATTTGCATTTGCAGATGGAGATACAGCCTTCTAGCATGGACTGACCTAACCAAGACAGCTTCAGTCTAGCAGTGCCACAACAGCACAGACCCCAGTTCAGGGGTGCTCTGGCTGCCCCTGGGACCCCAGGCAGATCTGTACAGCCCACGTCAATTGGATGTTTTGCTGACTTGGTTACAGTGGCATTGGGTACTTGGAGCTCAACTGAATCAAGGCAGAGCAGAGCTAGAGCTGTGATCACGCACAGCACGTCCCAAGTGCACAGAGTCCATACAGCTTGCTCTGGGCTCGACCGATTCTGCTAGTAGGAAGAAATCTTCTTTATACAGCACTTCTCTGGCCATGGCCCCTTCTTCACTGGACAGACAGCACAACAGAGCTACTTTGCTGGCTCCACTCCAACCTAGGATTCCTCTGATGTGAAAGGAACTGCTGAGTTGCAGGCTTTCTTTGGCACTCTGGCACCGAGGGATGCAAACCAGCTTGATCCCATCTGATCCATTCCTGCATCTAATGTGAAGGCAAGGTACTTATCAAAACAGCTGCATGGGAAGCCCTGGCAGTTTAGGTCAGCTGTGAAGCTGGGTGGCCCTGGGCATTTGTGCTTTGCATAAACATGTAATTTTTTCATAGTCAAATGAACACAAATGTGTTATTGCTAAATATATCCTTTTTTTTTTCTTGTTCTTTTATATTCCTTTGGTTCTCTTTGCTCTAGAATGAAACACAGATGCCCTTACGCTAGTCATCTTGAAACTAGAAATATTCATTACTAGATACAAATGACTGATATTTAAAACTGCATGCTACTCCTCATTGTGTACCTAACTGGAATGAGTCACTCTCCGGGACATTTATCCTACATCTGTAGTCCAGTTTTTGTTTGAAAGCCCCCAGGAAGGAATCAGGATCTCTCAAAAAAATACCCAATACCAGAAAGTACTTCTATCCCTAGAAGGAGAATTAGGACATACAGACAAAAGGCTAGACTTGAAAAACAAAGGCACTGACACATTCACCTTGCAATCTAGCAGAGTTTACTGCTCTGACTGGGGCACTCAAAATCCCTACACAATACATGCAGAGAAGTTAAGTGCTCAAGCGCAGGACCCCACAAGAATCAGCAGCTGTCTAGAGCATGCAAAAACTGCTAAGGAGGGGAGTGCAGCTACAGCCCCAGCTAGAAAAGCATGAAGCATTTTTCCTACAAGGAGAAACCTCTCCCCCTGCCCCGAGAATATGCTACCTAGTCGTGAATTAGGGATCTAAGCCAAGCACCTCTGGAGAAGGTGAACAACCTTACTTGTAACTAAATGTTTACAGGACTTTTTCAGAATGTGGAAGTTTTCTTCATCTGTGAGGACTTGAAACTGCTTCTCTGGTGAAAGTCCCTTATTGATCAGACCATAGGTCAATTTGTATCTAAAGCTGTCTTAATCCCATGTTCCACTTTCAATGGACTAGGGAAATATTTGTGGGTCAAAAGATGTCTCCCCAACTTGGAGCCTCTAATGGCCACTAAATATAAAATGATCAAACATTCTTTTACTAGATCCTTTATTATCAAGCTCTAACTATAAACTTGAGCTCACACAAGAAACATTTCCATGTGCTTTTAGGTATCTGCAAACTGAAGACTATGATGATTCATTTTAATTTCTTCACTTGCACGAAATTTATTTGAAAATAAGATATCTAAAAACAGATCACTGGAATATCAAATTGCTTATAGAAGAGGAAGAAAGTGAATGTAAGTGTGAGTGAATACCCATATAAAAGGGAAGTAGTAGGAGAAAGAGAAAGCAAGGAGAATTTCAGTACATTTTTTTACCTTTTCCTTTATTTGGCTACAAAGATGGATTTACTTTAAAAATAACTGAGTTTTCCATGGAAGAACTACCCTAAGCAGTTATCTATCTGCTCTCTAGCACCCAGCTACCAATCCACTAGTTTGATTCTTTTTCACCCACTCAATATCCAATCACAGCACGCACTTGCACTGCTTGCAGCACACCGACTGCTCCAGGGATTTCACTGCCTAAATTCTGTGACTCTAGTGAGAAACTAACTGGGCAATCTTCTTTATCAATTGGTATCATAGTATGATGTTATACCTTTGGCTCTGATTTCAATGCAGACATGGTTCAAGTACCTGATCTACCTGCCAGCAAACGGGCCTGTTCCAAGCCCACTGAAGTCAACAACAGCCTTTCTGCTGGTTGGCCACATTGGAATTAAATCAAGTTCTAAGACAAACAAATCAGAATATTTAACTGGACATAAGAACGCTAACTAAGAACAGACGTCTCTTGGGGAGGCTTTTTTATCATCATTTTAAAGTCATGTCTTTGGGAGAAGAAGAGGTAAGGCTTTAAGCCACAACTATGTAAGTCTACCTTACATCCAAGTATTAGTCATACAGTTTGTCATCTGAACAATTCTTTTTCCAGCTCCTAACTACAGTGCATGCCTGGAAGAAAAGACTACTCAGTCCCTAATAGCCTTTGTTTTGATTCATGAAAAAGAATACTTAAAAATAGCAAGGTGGTAATCAAATAACCCACTGATCATACAGCCAGCAGAGTTCAGAACAGTAAGCATATCAGTTACTATAGATGTTCATACCTAACAGTATGGTGGTTACTAGGACTGAAGCAGAGTCTCTTCCAGTTTTAGTTCCTAGATATACGATATTCTTTTCCTCCACCTCTTGAGGCTAATGTCCAAAGCAGAAAACAAAACAAACCCCAGACCAGTTCCTTTGTCTAGCTTCATGACATGTCAGACAGCTTAGTGAGGTTGGGGTTTTGGGGTTTTTTCCTGTTTTGGTTGGGTGCGGGGGGGGGGGGGACGGACTTCTAAATTTTTCAGTAGAGTTGTCTCCAGGTAATGTCCGTGGGATTTTCATGTGGTTAGTATTTACCTAACTTTACACTCAATGGTTATCAATTAATTATTAGTAGCAAATCTCTCCATAGCTGTTCTTATTCTTTCTGCAAACCCAAGACCATCTATTTATAAAGCCATGGGAATTTTGGCTTTGCCCCTAGTAGAAAGAAACTATTACCTAATAACCCCGTACACCTATCCTTTCCTACCTGCTTACAAACCCAGGCACTTGCTTCTCTTCTTTGACAAATAGATATTTGTGCTCTGCCCCTTAACTCAAGTGTACCTCCACACCGCTTCCCTTTACTGTTCCCCTGCTGTCACCAGCCATTTTATCCTCATCTCCACTTCTTCCTCCAGTCATCATATTTTCCAACCGCATCTCCCTCTTTCTCAAAGTTGTCAAGGTTCCCCACTTCGGTTGCAATCTTTCCCACACCATCAGCGTGCTCGTTTCCTGTCCTTCCCCAAACCTTGATCTTCCCTTACTGCTTCTTCCTTGAGTAGGGAATTTGCAGACAAGTAATTACAATTCAGGGATGAAGGCTATGTCAAATGTGGGGCACAGCTGGATTTTCTGTTCTGGGGGTTTTTCCTGGAGCAACCTTATGGCACGGGAAGGCTTGTCAGCCTGGCTGTGCTGATAATGTCATGGAGGAAAGCAGCAATGGGTCCCAATCTTTAGTTTCCCCAGCACTTGGGAAAGCTCCCTTCCCTCAGGCAACCCTACAGGCTCATAGGGGCCACCCCTCTCCCTCACCAATTCCTCTCCAGCAAAGTCAAAATATCAGAAAAGGGGATTATCTAGCCATTTGCTAGGCCTGCTTATGTACATGTTTACTGGAACGAGCAACATTATTGCAATTAACAGAAACCTCTAACGTGATGAAGGTAAGCACATGCATAATCATTCATAGAATGGGGCCTGGCGGCTGCCACCTCTTTGGAAAATGGCAGCACTGCCCTGCGCTTCCCTGGCAGGACTTCTGTGGGAGCCTCCAGGAAAAACAGTTGAAGAAAAAAACCCCAACCCATCCCATATTGTATTAGACAGCCTCAGCTATAATAAAACATAATTATTAGATCAAAACCCACAAACTCATTTACTTAATGACAAGAAAACCAGAACTGAAATGAATTTAACTCAGAGAAAGCCTTAAGGAAAAATCTGTTATAGGGTAATTTTTTATATTTTTTTTTCAAGACCAGCTTAATATAAACTTCTAAGCAACGTTTTCACAGCCCCATACTTTAAAAAAAACACAGCACAAAGCACATACCTTTGGACAGCTTGAAGATCCACGCTGCTTGGGATGAAGCCTCTCGCCCTCTGCTTTCCAGCGCCAGCAGGCCTGACCGAGGGCTAGCAGGGACCCGCCTGCTGCCCCCCCAAAACACCCCTTGGCTTTGCACAGCGGAGGGAGACGAGGCCGCCCAGGGCCTGACAGCGGCCGTGCCCCACGCAGCTGGGCACAGATCTCCGAGGGGCAGCTCTGCCGGGGCCCGCTGCGGAGGGAGGCCAAGCTCCACAAGCCTGAGCTCGCTGCGGGGCAGCCCGCCGGGTGCCTGCGATGGAGCCCCGGCCTGTGGGCGCAGGAGCAGGTGAAGGCCCCGCGTGAGGCTGCTCGGGGCCGTGAAGGCCCGTTCGGGCCCTGACATCATTTTACAGGAACTGCCGCGAGAGGGTGAGTACCCAGCACGGGGTTTGTAACCGCTGCAAAATGGCCGCCCCTCAGGGCAGCAGGAGAGCCCAGGCGGCGTGGCAGGGCCTGGGCTGTGGTACCGCCCCGGCGGCTGAGGTGAAGTGCCACTGTCATGGCTGTGGCTTGCCCCAACAGCTCCCCGGGAGCCAGGCCGCCGCAGGGTGAGGTGTACGGCTGCGACGGAGCAGGCTGGCAGGAGGTAGGCCTGCCATTTGCACCCAGGGAGGGGGCTTATCCTAGAGCCAGCGTGTTTGCTGTCTCCTTAGAAAGAAGCAAGATGAGAAGCTGTCTGCCCTTCTCCCCTGCGTGAGAGGCAACTCGCTTTCTCATAGTTTCCAAACCTGCCTTTCAAATCCATATTCCACCCAAAACTGCGCTCCGCTCCCTCCGCCCGCAGTGTGCAGTGACCGGCTCTGCCTCACGTGGCTCTAGCCAAAGAGTATCCTGGACCACGGGTTTTTACTTTGCTGGATTGTTTCGTGAATGATATCCTGACATCTTCTGAACACCAGGAGCCCAAAGACCTCAGGCAGAGAGGCGAGACTCAGCTCTCCCAGGAAAATCCCTGGGAGTCCGGTCCTGGCTCTGCGCAGGTGTAGGGGATGTCATCTTTCCTTCTCTGACTAAAAAGTGACATCAAACTGCTCACTCTTTTAGGGGAGGAAAAAAAAAAAGAAAGAAAGAAAGAAAGAAAGAAAGAAGGCAAGGGCACCCACCACATTAAAAAATGGTCTCTATCTTTCAGTGGAAGTTAGGATTTTTGTTAGATGCTGAAAGGGTACAGCATATCCTGTTGCATATTCTCATTAATAAACCAGTCTATTAAAGGAGCGGTATCCCCCTACGTGTCTCTGTTAATGTTGTGCAATAATTTCCACTCTAACCCACTCTTTTCGGTCACCCACCTAAACCACTCGCTCAAATTTTCACCCTTCAGGTTAAAAATTTCCGCACCTGGCCTCTGCGTGAAGCTACAACCTTTTGGAAATGTGAGGTTAAACTGTCTTCTGAGTACAAGGGGAAAGGAAAACACACTTCTCTGTGTCAAAAAAACCCAAAACAGAATAAAAAAATCTTACTGCTTTTTCACAGCTCTGGGGATGGTGTAAGATGAAAAAAAAAATCATTGTAAAAAGAGTCTTGTAAATTTGTAAAAAGCATATTTCCTAGGCTTGAAGGCTGCTGGGTTGGACTTGACAGCAACATGCACCTATGCATGCCTTAGTAAACAGCTGAAGTGTGTCTTTGTATACTTTTTTATACATAGAGTGTATAAAGTACATACTTTTTACACTATGTATACTTTTATATATATATGTTTATACTTACATATAGTAGAAATGTGTGTAAGTATGTGTAAGTGTCCACTGTCCTCCATACAGAAACTGTATATGTAAGTTTGTAAGGTGCCTATAGACAATCACATGTTTGAGAGCAGGCGATGCAGTGCCCAGCAAAGGCACAGTTAGGATGCCATGCACTAGACAGGTTCCTATCTAGACTAAGGTAGAAAATGATTTAGGAAGTACAATTAGGGATACTGATTGAGGGCCCGTTGTATTTCATAGTTTTTCCTCTACTTATTTTCAAAGTTTTAGAACTGGGATTTTGTAAAGACTGCAAACACCTGTGGGAGAGAGGCCTTGGTGTGTATGCACAGATAAGAAATGTACCTCCCCCAGCTGCCATCTCCTTAGCTGCCAAGGCCCCTCTTTCTGAAGCACAGACAAGCCAAGCTCAGTGTTTAGGCAAGTATCTACCAGGCAGGATCTCTTCTCAGAGCAAGGGATTTTTATGTAAGCTGGTGAACTTTTGGCAAGCTTCAGAAAGTGAAATAATTCCTTTTAAAATATTGCTTTTCTGTTTAATTTCCTAAGATATTCTGTGGAATAATTTTGCTTGCAAAGCTTGATCATGGTTAAAAATTGAGGAGAAAATATCTTCCAGTGGAAGTTGATCTACGCACTTGGAAGAGAAATAACCTGAGCAGAGCACTGCAGCAGGCAATGTCTGCTATAGCCACCAACACTGTCTCGCTTCCTCCAGCCCTGTTAGCTGTGCCCCCCCAGGTAAGCTGTGACCTGGGAGAGATGTTGACTCCAGTGATGTGCAGTCCCTTCAGACTGTGTAAGAGCACATTGTCACATCCTCTGTACTTCCGCTGTTATTGACTGGCCCTTTGCTGCATTTTGGGGCATTCTTACGAGTGCAGTTCTTCTAAAAAACAACTACTTCGAGGTGAGGGCTGATGTCATTGCTGACATTATGCTCTTTCCATTTTACATTGTGTAGCTATGGCTGTAACTAAAAATGGCAGGGTTTTACCTTTAATTTTAGAAATAATACTGAGTCATATAATTCCCTCCTCCTATTTACAGTTTCTTAGCTTCTCTTCTGCAAATATGAAGAGTGTGCCTTTGACAAAGCCGTTTTAAGAAAAGACAGACAGAAGCTATTTTCAAGTAGATTATCTGAGGCACCAAAGGTTGGCCTTATTCTATCCCTACTGAAATAATTATTTCTTTGGTTTTAATGTCTTTCATTTAAATAATAAAGACTAAGAGAAAACACAGTCTGATCAGAAGTCCTCTGTAGCATCTAGAAATGCTCGTCAGACCATGGGTGGTCAGGAGCCCATGGGCTTTCTCCAGTTCCAGACTAAGGCAAAGTCCTTCCCATCCTGACTGCACTCCTAATGGGGTGTCAGGCAAGGTTCTGGCCAGCCTCATTTCTAGAGTGTCATGTGGGCCTCCTATCCTTGGAGAAGGCACTTTAATCCAGAATGAAAATGTGTCCTAAGAGAATACTTTAAATCAGCACTAGCTCTGTTTGAGCAACAGTTACGAGGATGAGGTAGCTGCAGATGCTATTCAAATTCTATTGTTAGATCCTGCAACTTGCAGATACTTGTCATACACTCTCAACAGTTTTGTATTTTTTATTCTCTGACTGTACAACCTCATGACAAATGGAAAGAAGGAAAGTTGTCTTAAAATATTTAGCAAAACTTCAAACAAACAAAGAAGAAAGAAGAGCAGGCTTACAGAATGCCGTTGCTGTAATTCTCTGGTTGAAATGTTATTAATAAGGAGGTTCAGTGATCAAAGCACAGCTTCTGGACTTCATAGAGGAATGCTGTTCAGGATTTTAAAATTTTATTTTTCAAAAGACCCAACCTTTTAGGCATTCCTGGTTGTGCTCTGTGAGTTCTGCTTGCAAGGTATATATTCTGTAGGTTAGAAAGAATGCTTTCTCAAGGAGAGTAAACAGTTTTATAGAGATTAATTAAATTAATCTAATTCTAAATCCCATGGATTTCTGTTGAAGTAATCAAATGCCCAAAATTAAACATAAGTTAATCACCTTGCTTAATTGGGATCTCAGCAACTCCTTCATGGTTCTATCATTTTTTAAATATTATAAGCAATTTGTATTTGTGAATAGGACTAAAGAGGCTTTCCTGACCGATGGAGTTGAGGTGGAATGGGCTGATAACAAAGGATCTATTAAAACATCATTGGAAAAAGCTCTACAGTTCATGCATTGGCTCAGTTAATCTCTATAGATTTTTTAATGCTGTTGCTGGAAGGCTGGTGTTGGAGAGGGGGAGAGAAAGAATGCAACCTTCTTTTTTGTACTTCATGGATCCTTAACCCTTATTTAAAGACGACTTTGGATTTTAGACCAAATAACTGTTCTTGTAATTATATCAAACAGTTAAAAAAAAAGCTAGTTAATGATGTTCAACATAAGTAATCATGTTAAATAGTGAAATTTAATTTCTTAAAAACTTAAATCCTCATATCTTTTGGAATGCATTGTACTGTAGGATGTCTGAGTAAATTAAATTCTCCCCTGCACACTAAAGCATCAATTTCCTTATGGTAATTATCTGCTAGATTGGATCTGTCAGTAGCAGGGAAGCATGCCTGACATTATACCCTTTTTACAAAAAATGATTACAAAAAATTAAGACGAATGAGTAAAATTAAGGCTGCGGCTGGTAAGCCTATATAAAGCTCTCATAGATCACTTTACATAAGCTACCATTGTACTGGATACTAAGCTTTTAATGACTAGTTGCATAATGAGGTGAAGGCCATTAAAGAACAGCAGAGGTAACCGATCACAGAGATAAGAGCTAAAAAATGATTTTCAGCCAAGTAGAAGCAATTTATTATACACAAAAACACAGCTCTAACTGAAATGTCTGGATAGATGGGGAACTTTTGAAAGTTGACAGGATTTCCTTACTCGGAAAGTTTTACAAACATGATGGGAGCCTGTGTCTGTCATATTAGATACTTTTTCTCAGCTATTCAGTACTCTAGAATCGGGGTGGTGGGTTTTTTGGGTTTTGGTTTTTTTTTTCAATATGGCTGGACTGTAGCACTGCATTTCATTAGCTCACTTGAAAGGTAAATTAGAGTGAGGCGTAGCTGATGTAAAGTAAATTCATAGCACACTGCCAGCGAACGGTGTATGGAAGCAGGTTAGTTGTTGCAAGTCAATTGATACCCTGTCCTGGGCTGAAAAATAGCATCCATGTTACAGAACTGCCTCTCAGGAAGTGGGTTTAGGGTTGCAATGTAACATATTGCTCCCGGGGCAGTGCAAAAATGAGTATGTAAGTAAATTCTCTTATAATGAGTAGTCACTCGAGGCCAAACCAGAAGAAGAGCGTTAAGTGCCTTAAAGGTAGCGCAGCATCAAATTTTGAGGTATCCCCATCTTATAGGGGAAAACACTTCTCTAATTTAGACAAAGGGAATGTGGGAAAGAGTGCCTAAGGAGAGGCAGGAACTGCATGTGCAGGTGAAAACCTGTAGCTGGGCTGTCTGAAACACTTGGTGTGTAGCCACTTCCACCCAGCCAGTGGGAGATAAACACAAACACACACACATATACACACACACATATATAGACACACATGCACACACATATTAGCATATTTTCTGTGTCTGTCTAAAACCCTATTGTTTACTGAGGAGTATAGCCTTTACAAGAAAAAAAAAAGTCTATAAGGGACTTTCTAATCAAAAACAACCTGGGGAAGCTACTTTCCCTTCTTTCCTCCCTCTTTCGCACATCTCCTTTACTTGGTATGGAAGTTCAGTAGTCTCCTAGCTTAAAGGATTCAACAAGGCCAGATAAACCATAAGCCGCCTGGAGATAGGGGAGGTTACTACCAACAAAATGGAGAGGGTCCAGAGGAGGGCCACAGAGGTGGTCGTGGGGCTGGAGCACATCATCTGAGGACTAGGCAGCTGGGTTACTTTAGCCTGAAGAAAAGGAGTCAGATGGGAGGGTGTAATTGCAGTCTTCAACTAACCAAAGAAAGGTGACAGAAGAACCAAAGCCAGATGTTTCTGTGAGGTACAATGCCAAGTGGCATGAGGCAATGGTCACAAACTGTAACAAAGACAATATGAGGAAAAGATGCTCAAAGGGAGAGTTGGGAAGCTCTGGAACATGTTGCCCAGAGAGGTTGTGGAGTCTCCATTCTTGGAGATTTTTCATAATCCAGCTGGGCAAGGCCCTGAGCAACACGATTTGCCTTCACCGTTGGCCTCATTTTGAACAGGGACTTTACAACCTCCAGAGCTCCACTCCACACTACATTTTTCTGTGACTCCATGATCCTTTTCTGAGGCTTATGGCCATCTTATTCCCATTGCAGTTGTGAATCCTACCCATATCTCTTCTTCCCAAGGACATATCCTAATTCCCAGGGGACAGGTTGCCTGGGGGAACTGTTTCTTTATTGTTATTGTTGGTTTCTGGAACTTGATCTGGCTTATGTATGCACTGTGTCAGGTAACTCTGTGCAAGCTCTGAAGCAAATTTCTGCAGCTATGGCTATGTGAGCAAATTAAACGCTATTAGGGACTGTTCCTGGCTGTACAACTGGACCAGCTATACTATCAGATTTTTAGCATGGTATCTGGCATATTTTGGTTCATGCTGAACAGCATTCTTCTCCACCCACCCAAAAACATCTCAGACATAAATTCGGAAATTGGCAGGAGTTACCAATTCTTCTAACCAATGGCGTCCTTGTTTTGGAGTCTTGTCGAGTTAACAGTATGCATATTGGCTGTTCCTTGACCCAAGTGCCATCAAGTGGCCCCTGATGTGTTTTGATTCACCAGCGTGGACACAGCCTCAGTGTCTAGGGAACTTTCAGGCCAAAGGGTCAACTTCAGGATGCACTGGCAATTGTGCAGTTTGATGTATATTGTGGGGAAGAGAATTAATCTCAGCTTTTGATTTCAGTAATTAAATCCCACCCGACTTCTGCTTTAGGCATATATTGGCCTCCATGCACCTAACCTTTAGCCATTAGAAAGCTGCAGCCTGATTTACATAGCACTGAAGTCAGTGGATGCTTTTGCATTTTTAAGATTTTTTTTGGTTTTGCTTGGAGCTTGTCCAGTTTACCAACAAGGTACATAGTTCAAGTTACCTTGCATTTAGGCAGCTTTATCAAGGCTGTCATTAAGACTTCTCTTTTTAATCACTGACATTTGTGATGTGGCTTGCCTTCTACGAAATCTTCAGTCGTTCCAGTCATTTCTCCTTTATTCTCTAATTATTTTAAGTGTAAATTAGTTTGATTTACACCCTGCTGACTGTGTCATTATTTGAGATGTGTACATACTAGCATATTTACTGTGTCAAACTGATTGTGGCTAATACAATTATATGCTTTTTTCACTGATATCTGATCTGCTAATTAACTGGAAAATATTTTGATTGGGGTGACTGCTTACCCAAATTATTTAATTGTCCCACACAAGGCTGTCAGCCAAAAAATATGGAAATGAGCCTAGGAAGTTCTGTGAGATTTCACACTAACAGCCCTTCAGGTTAGGGCTGGAATTAGACAAATGGAGAAATAGCAAGCATGTGGATCCTGGAGGAGGAGAAATTAGCTCACATTTTTGTTTCAATACAGAGTAATAGTAAGATCACTTAGGTTTTGTCTATCCCTTTTCCTCCTTGATTTTCTTACTTCTTTACAAAGCAAGGCACTCTTATCCCCATACTAAAAGAGTGTGTGTGGAGGAGATGCAGGTTAAGAGAACTGAGAGCATGATGTAGGCAGATTGGAAAGCCCTAACTCTGGTCTGTGCCTGGTTAACTGGACTGGACTTCTTTCCAATCTTGGGTAGACTTTTTATCCTGAATTGACTGGCAGTCACTGGTGAACTGAACATGAAAGCAAGCTGCAAGTAATTTTATCAGCTGAGAATTTTACTTTTACCCTGTGCAGAATATATTGGACATTCTTTCTTCAAAAAGCATAGAGGACCTGTAAGAAACTCAGTTCAGTTTTTAAGAAGAAAGGCTAAGATATTTTTTTTTTAACTAAAAGTAATGGACTCACTGAATACTCAAAGGTTCTTGTTGAAGGAAATGTCTGGATTTAATAGATACATCCTTGCTTTGCTGAATAAATACAATATTTGCATATTGTTAGACTTCCTATCAGCAATGAAACAGTTAACTAGTTTAAGTGGTGTTGAGCAAGTGATCTATAGGTTTTTTAGTGGTCATTGATATAAACGAGAAGCTTTACACCACAAGATTCAGCAAGGTGTATGCTGTTCTAAATTTGAGAGTCAGCAATGTGCTTGTGCTCAGCTTTGTCTGTAAGTACTTTGTTATATAGGGATAATTTCTTGAATCAAAGGGCCACATCAAAGATGAGACAAGCTGCACAAATGTAATTTTATTCATGTGAATAGTTCCATTGAATTCCTTCATACTGCTACTTGTGTGGTTTAGATCTTTATTAGGAAGTCCTGGAAATTTCATTTTGTATTCCAATTGTGAGAATGCTGAAGAAATTCACAGCAAAATCCTAAACTAATAAGTGTACACATAATTTACACATACAGATTTGTTTCATGCAGAGTGACAACAAGGAGCCATACAATGCCTTTTATCTGAAGATGGAACCTGATTATTAATCTTTTTAATGGCAGCAGAGATAGGACACTGATTGAGGCTTGCAGTATAAGCCACAGTAAGAGGAATACCACTTAGAGTGTTCTAATGTTACCCAGCTGCTGAGTTAGTGATGCTCCAAAGTTGCACACGCAGGCAAACGAGACCCCCAGTCAGTGGAACACGGGTGCCTAAAGGCCTTTGACTTTTAGGGCCTGCATGTATATATATATATGTCATAAACTTACTACATATGCTCATTACTAGACTAAGTAATGAGCACACAGCAGCAGCAATGGCTTTGTCTGGTCCCATAAGCAACTACGCTCAGGCCTGATTCCTATTTCTCTAAGAAACTTCCAATGAAAATCAAATTTAGTAAATGAGGGGATGATTTGGGCAGCTATTTTCCTCCTCAGTCTTTACTGAGACACATTTCCTCAGGTCGGTCTCAGAGCTGCTGTTTTTCAGAGAAGATATGAGGCACAGTCTTGACATCTTACCATCATTAAATGTCACGCAACAGTATTTGCAAAGGAAGGGGTATCCTCGCTCCTTACTAGAAAGCCAGCAATCACATTTTCTAAGTACAAATGGGCCATGGATGAGATGATAAGCAGCTGTCCTGCCTCAGCACAAGACAGGTCAGTATTTTGGGAGCAATCTCCTCTGGGATGGCTTGATACACACTTTGCAGGGCTGCTTTGTATTCCCGCGCACTGGGGAAAACAGAGTCCTGTTCTAAAGTGTAAGCCAAGCCTCTCGAGTCTCACATTGCTGGGGGGACAGAAAAGACAGCAGTGGCTGAGAGATGCTGATACCCGAAGCCACCAGTGGAGGGGAATACCCCACTTAAAACTTTGTTTTGTCCTCTGCTCTGCCAAACTTCTCCAAGTAAATCATACTTTCTCTCTCAATTTCTGAAAGCAACACAAATTCTCTACTTGATCATGATGTTTTTCTATTTTTAATTGTACTTTATTAAATAAAAAATGTTTCCATCTAAAGCAAAACAAAACAAAGTTTCCAGTTATTATATGCTTTTGGTTTCTGTCTCCTCTATAAGTACCTTATTTTCTCCAGTCATTTTCAAGATTTCAGGCTAGGATCACCACAGCCTCTTATATCATATTATTTTCCTACCATGAAGTTGTTTATGTGTTTACCCAACAGACATTTCTCTTTCACTTGGTATATTCATTACTAAATAATTCTGTGAGAAGATACAGGCCACTGATTTTTTGCAATTTGCATCCCCATACTCTAAGCTATGTTGAAAGCAAAGCTTTTTGGTCTTCTTGCTTTGGAAGTACATTAATATTTCTATGACCTTTACTAGATGGCAGATGAGAAGCATTAGGAATAAAATAACAAACAAACCAAAGGAAACCAATTTTTTAAAATGCCTATTTCTGAAAGGAGCAAGAGGGAAAAGAATCTAGTCTAAAAAGATATGAACTTTAGCTAGAGTTATGATAATTGTTCTATTGTAGCCTATTTTTCCATGTCAAAATGTTTCTTTATGATCAATCCATTCAACATAATGCAAAAATGTATTTGAAGGGGTTTAGTAGCTATGCATACAAGAAATATATAGATATTATTTAGAGAAATTTAGAAAGAAATAGAATAGTTTAAGACATGTTTATTTACTGTGTACATTGACGTGATCATATTAAAAGCACGGTCACTATGCTAACAACTACTTTACACAAAATGACTTCAAATCATTTAACTTCCAAAGCCTGCGGTTTATAAAGAGAAATTCTGTGAAACAAGCTGCAAATGTAGTGACTTTTACGTGATGTAAATGCTCTGCTTTAGAAGACTATACTTTCCGAAGCCTTTAGAAGATTGTAGAAGGAAAACCAACTACATTCTACCCAGGAAACCATTTCTCTCACGGCAGCATTGTTTTTCAGTTTTTTTACTACACACCGGAAGCCAACTCTGTTCCTGTTCATCTAGGTGTCGATGCCATAACTCAAAGGAACAGATCCAAAAATGATTTTTAGTGACTTGAAATTTGACTGCTTTATGAACATCACATATAGATTAACAACATCTATGATTCAGCAAGGGGTTTAACAGATGGAAAGCAGAATTGTCCCATGAACTAAAGTATTTGTTCACTGGTTTCCAACTGGAGGTAAAACTGAGATGCTTTAATAGCAACCCTCTTTCATATACATCATATATCTTATATCATATGCTGCAGTATCAAGTGAAAGGATATTCGGGGCAGGGGGGAGTATTTCTCTTTAGGATAGTGTGGAAGAGTCAGAAAATTTTAAAATAGCAATAACCAGTTCACCATACCATGAATCACATGCATCCAGAAGGGTTCAGATTAAATCAAGTGGTGCTATTTATAGGATTGACATGATGGCAAGAATACCC
The DNA here is from genome assembly GCF_900496995.4 of Aquila chrysaetos chrysaetos. Taxonomy (NCBI): domain Eukaryota; kingdom Metazoa; phylum Chordata; class Aves; order Accipitriformes; family Accipitridae; genus Aquila; species Aquila chrysaetos. The sequence goes on from NC_044007.1 coordinate 76,564,340, forward strand.
TTCTGTCTTTACTACTGAGAGCAATGCTACTGCAGCCAGCAGAAAGAGGAATAGGCCTTATATTAAATGTGTCACGTGCCTATTTTTTAATTATTACTTTTGTAAAAGTTCTGTTTCAATACATGAAATTTTTGCTTCCTTGAGGTTTCAAGGAATACTATCTCAGAATTTTAGGATCAAAATATAGATTTGTTAAAATCAAATAACTTCTTAATGGGAAAAACAGTTTGAAAACATGCTTTTTGTCATTTTAATGTTTATTTTAAGTGAAATGAGGGACTTCTTTATAGTTTGGATACAAGCATTTCCCTTCCGTTTGCTGTTTAAGCCCAAGAGCACGCTGCTCTTTGATCAAGTTTTCAGAGAAACTGAAAGTAACTAGAAACTGACTTTAAAAAATACCTTTCCTCCCCACTGTTTATTTTTTTATAAATTTCCTCAGCTTGGTCTAGCAGTATAGTGAAGTGTAAATAATCCTTGCAATTTTTTTTTTACAATTTTGATTCATCTAAAGGATTTCTAACACACAGCTTTCACTCATTAGATGTAGAGATTCTGTCTCTTAACCAATCTGTAAAGTCAGAGAAAACTATGCCGAGTTATCCAGCTGAGAACCTGCCCCATTTTAAATACAGCTCCCATCTCCTTAGATTATTGTGCTTTAATTATGCCACGTGTAAAATGTTTTTATACATAAAGCAACTAATCTGAACTTACTGAAGCAATGACATCAGTCTTTGCAGTCAATGTTCTCAGCCCACTGCTGGTTTAAAACGTGCTCAGCTTTCATCTGCTAGTTTGAGTGGAATTTAAGTTTCTGTTCAAGATACAGTCTTATATATAGTCCTATTTTAAATCTTACTTTCTGGATATATGCAACATGCTGAGAGACAGATCCCTCCAGCAGCTTTAAGAGAGGTATGTTCTGCTTCTTGCCTCTTTTCAGCCTTTCTTGGACACACACAGTTGCTTCACAACTAACCTGCACACTGTCTGTGGAGAACCGCCATGAACATGCTGAATGCATTCAAGCACATAAGGCCCTGTGGTGCCTTGAGGTGATGCTGGAATTTTGGCTTTCAAACCTAGAAAAAACACTTTGCTGGCACCATGGTGTGCCTGCTTTAGGTGCCCAGTCCTCATGGTACAGAATACTGGGATGGGCATTAGAAAATATGTATGCTGGGGACTGTCTGCGAGGGAACAATTTATGCTAGACTTCTGATACGTTTCTAATCTTTTACAAGAAGAGGCACTATAAATAATCTTATACCTACAACCTAAGCTAGTGTAGCCCCTCTGCTGCAAAACACCTAATCAAAAGCAGGGCTGACACAGAACTGACCACAGAGTCTTATGTTCACTCACTCTCCAGTCACAAAATATTTTCTCTTGACCTAAAGATTGCTTTTGAAATCTCCAAAGCAACTTGCTGAAAGGGTGCAACCCTTCTCTCGAAAATCAAACTAAATCTAGCACTATCTTAATTTAACTATGGTGAGGCCAATAAATTTCCATACAACTCATGGTGCCAATGGATTTGTGTTTACTGGGTAGAAAAGGACAGTTCATTTAAACACAAAACAAAAGAACACATAAAACATCCCTTCCTATGCAAAAGCTAAACAATGCTGCCAGAATTTAATTGCACTAAAGGACTTGGAAACCTAATTTTCTGACTTTACCTTGGGATTACCTGGAAATAAAAATACAATAAAAATACATCCATGAAGCTTGACATATTAAAATACTATTCATATTTGAAGATGAAGACACTGTATTTTTTCTGTTCTATATCCCATACAATCCTATTGAGTTCAGAATGCTTAAAACATGTATAAAGGATTTTGCCCCACATACTGTGGAAGCTCCATGCAATAGAAATACAGAGCAGAAGTAGTTGCATGCTGCCTGGTCTATCTGTTATTGTTGATACTTTTGACAAGAACAAATGTTCTTAGACCATGTTAGCAGTAGACAAGAGACTCCCTCTGATACCCATAATTGTCTTCAGGAGACTGACCGTATATTGTAGAAATGTCAAATAAAGCAGCTATAAAAACATCCACCACATGCAATCACTTGCTATTTTCTGAGAAATTATTACAGTCATGGCTTGAGAATGATCAAAGAGAGAAAAAAAGGGGTCACCATTTTAAAAACAGTAAGAATGAGATCACATCCTACATGAAAAGCACATGGAGGTGAATTGGGGTAGTTTGACCCCAAATTTCAGGAATAACCTCTCTTCTCTTCACCTCTCCACTACAGTCTAGCTTGACCTGCGACCACTGAAATCAGCAGGACTTTTTACCATTTATTTTACAAAGGGAAGGAATCAAATGTTAAGCCTCTCTCTTTTACTGGCATCACTAACTAATGTTGGGGCGGAGATTCCCAGCATCCCTAGTAGTTTTACATAGCACTTTCACAGAGGGCTGGGATCCTCCATCTTAAGTCAGTGAACACTACCTTACTCCACAAGCAGGCCTAGAGAAAGTAAAGTAGGACTGGTACAATTTTGCAACCAGGGGTACCACCCTCAGGGCAATGTACCACTCAGCTCAGAAAAAGGGTGGTAAAACCTCGTCTGCAATGTCTGGGTATGGTTATGCTTGCTATCTGTTTCCTACACACCTTTCTTCAAAAAAGTCAGGGGATTCTGTCCTGGTTCTGGAAAGTATCCATTAGCACAGAATGAGAACCCTGTTCTTGCTATCCATTAAAAGCTAAGAAAATTCATCCACTATGAACTACACCCACAGTAACACCTGTACAAAGTAAAAGGAAGTAACAGATGTGTTTTCCGTTCTTGGATCACAGTGGCGCCTGTCTTTTTGCTCTTGAAATCTGGTATCTGTCTGAAGTCTGTCAACGATCCTTGCTAAGATGCATTTGCCTTTTTATTTGTCTGTGACATTTACAAGCAAGTTAGTCTTGCATCAGGCTGCTTTGAGTTCAGCTTTATTAGCCTGTAGAGACTCAGGACTCTGTTGCACCTTTTCATACCCTGTCAACAGCAAACCGTGACTACAGGTGACTGCCTATTTTCTAAGTATAACCACAAGAGAAAAAGAGCAGAGGTGAATGGATGGAGGGCAGCAGAAATGGAAGTCAGTGCATTTTGCACAACGATGAAACACTTGACAAGGTGAATTCTTTAAAAGCCAGGCAGCTCCCTAAAGCTCCTCAAGCCTTTTCCAGGTACTTTTCACTGGCAGTGCTGAAAAAGAAGTGCGATGTGTTGTGAAAATCCTAAAGCCAATTAACAGTTAGTGGAAGATAAATTTCTCAGGAAAACATGGAAACTTGGGATAGTGTCACCATGTCCTAGATGATCATGGATAACAACAAATCAGAATCTAAAGCACAAAATCATAAAGGAGAGAGGGGAAAAAAATAGTTATTAAGCTATTCTGAAGCTACTGGGAGAAAGGCTAGGTTGGTCCTTTGCCAATGTCAGAAGCTCTTTGTGCTAACAAAAGGAAAAGGGGTTTTCAGCTGCGCTGAAGTGTCTGGCTCGTTTGAAACCTACAAGAGGTAGACACCTGAATACTTACACTGGCCCATAGTTTTAACAAGCCTTGTATGGAAGAGCAAGAGAGAATAAAGATTACTAATTCACTTCATGAGGTAGCGACAATAGCGATGTGGGACTATGAGGATTTCATAGACACAGGGTCCTGGGCTGCATTGGTGTGGGGCCATGGCATGAGTTTGCCTCTCACTGCCTTCTAAGTAAACCCACCTATTTTTAACAACTATTTTTGTATAGCAAATACCCATTTCATAAGTCTGCCAACACCAATCTGGAAACACAACACCACACAGTTTTCTTTGGGAATTCTTAACTTTGACATTCATGGGCCTCTTTCAAAACACACACAGATCAATCAATCAATCAATCAAAAAAAAAAAAAGTCACTTAAACCATGACTTAGTGACTATAGCTAAAGAAAAAATTTCTCAGTGTAGAAATAATCCACATTTAAAAAGCATGATTTACCTCAGTGTTAAGGTACCTTCCCAGTACATACCTTACGATGTTCCAGAAAAATTCTAAAACCTCAAAAGGATTTCAGATTAGCATGACAATAATGTGGTGGGATCCAACCCCAACTGCTCTGTATTTTTTAAGCCAATGGAATGTCATGCTTAACATTTAATTGTTCTTCAACTAAATAAATGCAATTAGGATTTTCCCTGTAATCTTTCTGAACAAGCTGAGAAATATACCTCATACCTACCCATGCATTTGTGCAATTATTGATGGGGTTGTTGATGGAAGATTAGAATTTGCTGGGTGAGTTGCTGACCAATGAACCTTGCCAGTGTATCCAGGGATATCTGGAGTGCTAAAGGAAAAAGTTAAAGGGGGGATGGGGGTAGAGAAAGGGTAAATTAAATGACTATAGGCTTGAAATATGACTTACAGATCAGTTCTAAAATAGCTAGTGTTTCTTAAAGATGGATGGGGTAAAAATTCTTCATAATATAATGAGTAGTCCTTAGAATGTATGAACTGGCACAGCTTCTTTACGATCAGCAAAACAACTTTATGATGATCTAGCTGAAGATCCGACCCAAAATCTTTGGTTAGACATGGCAAAAGTGAGTTCTTTAGTGACTTTTCCTTTTTTTTCCCTCCTCCGGTTTTTTAGGTTGAATATCTGTATGATATTCATGATTACAAGCAACATTCAATCTCAAAGAAAAAATGGGGTCACAGGGTTCGCATAGAACACAAAAAGCAAGGAAATATTCTTTAAAAATGTGACACAGATTTAGCTCATATTTAGGTTCCAGCTTCAAATATGGAATTTCGGTAGCAGGCTTTGGGCCAACAGGTGTGATTTCTCATGGCTTAAACCACAAATGATTTCCCAAATGATTCTAAAGTTCTCTAAATTTCCCCTAGAATTTATTAAGAATGTATTTATATGTATATGTAATATTATTAACACTACTTAGACACATCAACTTAAATTCTAGCTCAAGTACACCAGTGGATTGAGTCAGTATGTATGTGCCACATCTTGGAAAATTAAAGCCTTTTGTTAATTCTGATGCTAAGTTTTAATGTGAAATTCAAAAAGAAAGTTCCTTAAAGAGATGGAGGAAATAATTCTACTTATCTGACGTAGCACAACAGAAAATTTTGATAGCAATTGCTGCAAGATGAAGCAGAGATGAACAAAATTAAAGAAAAAAAAAAGAAGGTACTAATATGAATTCAGAGAGATAATCCATGAAGATTAAAAATAAAACAATCTAAACCCCCAATATGACAGCTTTTTTTCAGCACAAAGTTATTCAGAGTATTATCAGTACTGTTCTATATTGACAACTCAAAATAGGACACTGCTGAATTATACATATATCCAGACAGCCCATACACATGGAGGTAAGAGCTCATGACAAGCTGTTTCACCCACTGAATCAACTAAATATTTGGGATTGTAAACCTTGCCTCCATTAGTGTTTTGCAGGTCTTCAGACCGCATGAATGATAACAGTGCCTCCTTTAAAATAATCTCTGAGGTATTTTTTGGTTCCCCTGTACTCTGGGTAAAAATAAACAGTTCCTTTAATTATAAAGTGCATAGAGCTATTAGTTTCAGTACAGCTGATCAGCTACTTCTCCGCAACTAAGTTCAGCACAGGATGCAAAACTGGACACATGTGCGAGATGTGGTTTATCAGAAAATTCTTTGACTTGTGTACTAGGAAACTGCTCTGAAATTCCTCACCAGAATAGCCGAGGTAATGACAAAATGCTCTATCTACCTACCACAGTTATAACAAAGGACTGTGGGTGAACTATACGTGCCACAGGAGCATTGGTGGTATATGTTGTAGTCTTTGTACCCATATTTAGCAGAAAGACCATCTAGTCCTTTGTCTTATTTTGGAGTAGCCTTGCACTAACCCATACATTCATACACTGCTACACTCCCTGGGCCATGCTCCAGTACATGACCCCACAGAGAAGATGGCTTTGTAGCATCAGTACAGCAGTTTTGCAGCACTTGGGAAGCTGTTACCTATAGGGAATGGCCAAGTAGTTGGCTGAGCAAGTAAAAAATCTGCTCTCTGTTTTGACAGTGGCCATGCAGGGGTAACAAGTAGGCCTGAAAATCTAGTACAGCAGTAGAACATATTTTCATAACTGGCCAAAATGGCTTGCAGACAAATTTGCTTTTTCATGTCAAACTAGACAATTGTTAGGTTATGTGCAGATTAGGTAACTCTGTAGAAAATTTCACCTGCATGTGCAGAGATCCCACTGAGGGACACAATGGACATTGGGTGTGTGTGAGTATAAGCACATGCATTCATGCAAACCTGAAAATGTGGTATCACTTTGAAAGAATCAGTCAGACTGCGAACAGAGTTTTATTACCCTGGTGACATGCTACATACCAAGATACATCTCTCACACGTAATAAAGAAATTCTGTTGACTTCCTTGAAATTGTGTGAGCGTCACAAAGCGAAGGATATCACAAGAAGCCCCATATTAACTTGCAACATCTTATAAGCCTATTTGGAGTTAACTTACATAATAACTATACAACTGTGGAGGTATTAGAATACATTATGCACTGTGAGGCATCTGACTGATAAAATCGTCTGACCTTTAAATCTTGCAAAACTAGAAGAAAATAGAAAAGCATCATAAGTGGTCAAACGTGACCCAAAAATCAAGCCTGAGAGATGACCCAAGATGAAGCCTTGTTCTAGACTGTCTGTTAGAAAGGATTGACAGAAGCTGGTATATTCATAACATGTGGGAACGATGTAGCTCTGAAAGAGAAGAGAGATGGGCAGAGAGAAGCTAAAAGTACCAGGATAGTAAGAAAGCTTACACTACAGTAAAGCAGCTGCTCTCCTGGGAACCTGCAAAGAAGATGCAAAAAATATGCTGCGGTTATGTATGCGATAAAGCAGAAGAAACTGAGGTTAAAAAAATACCCCTTTGGTTTTTTGTTTTTGGATCATGCTGTCTAGCTCTTCTGTGTTTTCTCTGATGAGCTGCTAAACCAGATTGCTGCTGCTAAAGAAAACAGCTAAGTGCCAGGCTACCACTGGGCAACATACAAAACTCCTCTGTGGTTATGCTGTCGTCATCAAGTTTTCTTTCTGTAACCATGACATCTCTCTTGTTCATACACTTGTTATCATGCTAGCAGCTCTTAGTCCCAACAGTAAGAAACATACAGTGTTGACAGTTGAATCTGTGCAAGCTTTAAGATTTTTTAAGTGGAATGTAGTGATTCTGAGTGCCTCTGCTTTGGTGTGCCTCTATTTTGTATGTCCACCTTGGGATGTCTTTGAAGATTTTTATTTCCAGGTAGCATTCAGGAAAAACAGTGTGGACTTAATTTAGTTGGCCACCCATACTGACATTTAGAGCTATCTGAGATGCCTTAAGGTATCTGAGATAACCCCCTATAGCACAGGACCCGCAGGAGATCTGGGATGGTGTCTACAAAAGATGGTCTAGGGTGTCTCCAGGGCATTGGATGCCCAGGTTTCCCATGTAAATTCCATGTCAGCTGTTTTTATGGGAGCAAAATCAAGATTCCCCCAAATAATTTGTAATTCTTGAAAACCTTGGATCTAGCACTTCAGCTTAAGCGACTGAGGTATTCTTTGTGCAAGAATTCTATCTAGTGAAAGCTATCTGGTAGATTCTTACCTTGCACTTATGAGCAAAGAGTTCCTAACATCTTACTCTTTCTTAGAAACACTGTTTTATAAATCTCATAGAACTAAATCACCAGATTAAGTCATTAACTAGCTCTTCTGGTTACTGCAATTATAAAATAGGCCTCTCAGGTCTCACTCACAGTATGTAAGACTCGCAGCTGGCTTCCACCTCAAATTCCCTTCCAGGAAGACTGACATGTCACATGTTTGTGGCCCTTCTTTTACTCCATGATCCTATTTGCCAAGCAGAATAACCTGTGGTAAAAATGCCTCAGACACGATCCTATGTCAGGAAACTCAGAGCATACAGTCTCTTGTGTTGGGAAAGAATATACCTGAGAGAACTTGTGAAGTCAAAACAAGGTGCTCCATGCAGAGCGAAGAATGGGACCAACAGGATTTTTGAACAGAGCATTCTGGGTTGCATTTCATACCTTCTCCCTCAGCGATCAAAGCAGGATAGGGAATGGGTATTTACAAATGGACTTGGGGTTTCTAAAAGGATAAAACCATCAAAATGGTAATTCCCCAGAAATATTTTTAGTCATGTTGAACTGGAACATTTTGTTTCTACAATTTCAAACAGTTTTATTCTGCTTTCAACTTTTTCAACCCCTCTTTTTAGTACAGGGTATTACTTTTCAGAAACAAGGAAGCATTTCAAGCCAGCAATAAAATCTCATTTGGAAAATGTCAAAGTAGGATATTTCAGCATCCCCCACCCTCAATCCCCCAAATGACTCAAACTGGAAGATCATTAAAAAGGCATACATGGTAGACAAGCTGTCAGTTTCTGAAGAAAAGACGCATTGTGGGAAAGCTCTTAGGCAGCCCATGAAAATGAGTATGCAAGGTGCAAGGCAGCAGAGGGTCCTGTCCCCAGCTAATTGTGGCCTGTGAGGTTTCTGTGGTAAATTGAAATGATAAGGGATGCATACACACAGTCAGTTGGAAGCTGACTACACTGAAGAAATATGACTGAAGTCACCACAGATATACTGATGTGATAGTAGCATTTTGCCCAATGTGCTTGAGAAACCAAGAATAAAGGGTAGTTTCAGAGAACAGTTTTGTGCAAGAACTGCACGACTTGAAACACTCTGGACTTTGTCTTCCTAGAAACTGTATGTCTTAAGTTCCCATTTCAATCAACTGCTTCCAGAAGTGGATTTTGGTCAGATTTTGTCTTCTCTCTGACACAGACAACCTCTGTGGCCTTGGACAAGTCACTTCAGCCTCCTCAGTCTTCATCTTTCAAAAACTAATACTATAATCTACTTCACCACTGTTATGGCAATTAATTAGTTGATGCTTCAAAAGTGCTGCTAAGTAAGTAACACTTTGTTAGAATGCATATGTATTGTGTAAGCACTGCCCTCTACCGAGTATTAGGAGAGCTGATGAATTATGAGTAGCAAGTTTTAAAATGTTAATGACTGCCAGATTTTTACTTAATTCTGGAGGCAGAGGCTTTTAATGTGGAACAAGAAAACATAATCTCTGTCCTAACTGCTTTTGTCAAATTTCAAGAGGTAGGTTCCAGTAAGTACCACAGTGAAAATCAGAAAGTTGCTGTGCTATAATACAAAAGACACACAAAAGAGGAAAGCACGAGTCAGATAATCAGATACCTGATTGATATGAACTGTTGCTATGTACGCTGGAATGCACTAAGTGTGCTACACTGTTACTACACTAAGTACTGCTAACTCATTGAGGGTGTAAGGGAGTTCTAACAATGCCAAGGAGGAGAGTTATTTGTGTCTGTCAGACTGAGCATTTACCAGAGCCCTGCCCATGAATGCTAGAGGAAATCCCCATCACCAGCGTGTGAGGCTTTTTTTCCATTGACCCTTGAAACACCTGCAGAACTAAAATACCATATAGAGCATAACCTTGTTTCAGCAGCTGATTGGGGAAGAGGTCAACAAAGGAAAAAGCTGGTGACTAGGGGTGAAAAGAATTATACAAAATTACATACCTATAAAGATGTTTAAGAAAAAGAGAACAGCAGATGATTATGTTGGGAATCCATATGATGCAATAAAACCAGTTTCTCTATGGTTTTCAAAATTATTAGGTTCAAAACACACTTCTGAATAAGAAAAAGATTTTTTCAAAGTAGTTGTTAATAACAAGAAAGAATGAATTGGGTCATTACTTATTTTCACTTATTAATAACACGGAGCCTCTGAAAAGTGTCCAGAGAATTTAGCAGTCTGAGCCTTCCTGGAAGTCACTGTCGCTGTGTTGCGAAGTTTCCTCCTCTGTGTAACTTGCCCAAGAGAGCTGAAAATACAGTGTTTCTTCAGAATTCAGACCGTCCTCCTCTTCCTTGATACACATTTGGGTTGAAGCAGCAGTTACACACAGGGGATCAGATTTTTAAAAGTGCTCAGTACCTAAAAGTTTCATTGTGGTGTTTGTGGCCAGATTTTCACAGGAGCTCAGCAATCAACGTGCACCCAGAATGTGAGCTCTTTCAGAATACTGGTTTTCATGTGTGGTTGCTGAGCTATTTTTGAAAGCCTGGCTGGCTGCACAAAACATACTCTTTAGCTCTCAGTTGCTTCCCTACCTAGTATATGGTTAGCTATGTGACTTATAAAACCAAATGCAGAATTCATCTTCCACAAATAAATAAATATTCTAAGCAAATAATTCATAATCAAATCAGTAAGAAACAAAGAAAAAATAACCAAGGAAAACAGACATAATCAATTCAGAGTTCAAAGTCTTCTAAAACATATCGCAGAGGTCTCAGTTCTGCAAAATATATGAACTCAATTCTATCCCTGTTCAGGAAATCTTGTTCAGCAGATACCTTTAACTCACTGATTCCAATGGAATTTACACTTCATGGGTTTGAAAGAAAAGGAAGCAAATACAAGAAGAGAGTTTAAAGTAGGCAGATGAGTGGAGAAAGTAGGAAAAAAACCCACAAGAAAGTGAAAATATGCACAAAAAAATCAGTGAATTTAAAAATACAACAAAAGCCACTTGAGCCACTGGACAATTGCTGTCCAGCATACCTAACAAAACTACACAAGCAACATACAATGAAAATACAAAAAAGAACCAAAGCATTCAATCTGGAACCTCGCTGGTTTGTGGCATAAAAAGATGAGATTCAAGCCTACAAGTCCTGTGCTCTGACAATGTAGTCCACTTGACAAGAGCACTGAGCTGTAAGACAAGATCATGATAGGTTTTATAAAAGATTTTTGGAGATCTGTTGGTGAAAAAGAGCTGCATTAGAAAGAGATTTTCAGAGTGCTCTTTCACAACAACTTCCTAATTTTTTGACTGGCTCTTTTTTTTAAAAAAAGATTTCTATGTTGCCCTTGGCAAAGAAATGATAGAAGATTCCAGCTGTTAGGCGTACTTTGCAACATAACTGAGGATGAAAGAGAGGAACGAGTTCATCCTAAAGCAAATTCAGGAGTGCATACACAAACCAAGGACATTAAGAATGATGCTACATTCCTGGGCTGGAACAGACCTCAAGAGATGATGTAACTGATCCCTTTCCCCCAAGACAGGCTTTAATGATAGCCTGGAAGCGAATGAGAGGAACTGAATTACCAGGATCTTTGGTCAAGTGTGAAGATGAAAAGTCTGACCTAAGAAAAGCACTTCCACAGCTCCCTTAGGGAAATGCCCACTTATCATCCTAGACTGCCACCAGATCACAAACATAGTTTTGCTTAATAAGTTCGGATTCATAAATTTAGCACTTCTAGATGAATCACAACACTTACGACGTGGCTTTTTACATGTGGTGAAGGCTCCCACAGATATTCCATGTCTGAACCACAGAGAAAAACTGGATAAAAAGTGACTTAGATTCCTAACTCTTCACTTGTGTCCCGGCCTAACTTTTAAGAACTATGGCCATAATTTTGTGCTAATTACTATTTTTTAAAACCAATTTTCAGCAAAGCATCATTTCAATGGCTTAAAGCTCAGAGTTTGGCAAGAAAAAGGCACAGGCTAGGGCTCAGGATACATGCAGTTTCATTCCTAACTGTGCTACAGATTCCCAATGGGATTTGGCAAACCACTTAATCACACTGCACCTGGATTCCCATCTGTAAAACTTCCAAATTGCATGCTAAGGACTTCAGAGTATTATCTAGAGTGCTGGGTATATGCACAGCAGCTTTTCACAACACTGATTTTATACTAGGGGCTTTTAGGCTCAACTGCAGCATAAATCATGACTTTTATCTTTTTTCTAATTCCTTAAGAAAAAAGAAGAAAAACAGAAGATGGTTTCCTGTTCTGCCAAAAGGAAGAGAGGGTGGGCACAAGGGTAACATACAAAATATGCCCAGGTTCACCACTCTTCCTGTTTGTCTCTGCAAAATTACATGACAGATGACTCTTAGCTAGTTTCAGCTTTGCTAATAATTTGAATGGCAACCACTTTCTTGCATGGTCTGGGGAAGAAAAGTGTCTCACTCTGGAGTAATGCCTGAGCACTGATGCTGTCGCCCAAGTGCTAGAGGCAGGAAGTGCAACTGCTAGTCCATGAAAGAGTGAAAGTGACTATCTACAAAGAGATTTTTACATTTTACAGACTTCCAAAGCATGTTTAGGCTTCTAAATCCAAAGCATACATCTAACTTCTCAAGGATTTTGGTGGGAGTCTAGAAGCCTTAATACCTTTACACATCTTTCCAGAACTACTGGCAAACACACAAAGTGGAAAAAAAAATTATAGCGATCACTTTTATGTCTTCTTTCTGACTTTCTTCTTTCTTCCACTTAAAATCATAGCAATCTTGATGTCTGACAATCATAGACAGAGAATAAATATGAAAAACTTAATAGAATTTTTCAGGTGGAATTGAGTTTTTCACAGATTTGAGATGTCAGAATCTTTTAGGTTTCAGAGATGTTGGTCTCCTTGTTGCCAGAAATCAATGAAACCCATAGCCTCACTCACTAAAAAACAGGAAAATTACATAGAGAATACTGGAGAAGGTAATACAGAACCTGTTGCTCAAACTTATAAATGCACCATGATACCATAGGCTGCAAATAGCACCAGACAAGACGTCTGTCAGTTTGCAGCACAGTGTACACATCAGCTTCTATTCTTCAACGCTCTACAGCAAAAGCAGTATGACAAGGCAGAACTAAGGGTTAATAGCTCTGCTAACTTCCCTACAAACTCAGAAATCTCTGTTCAGCATTATGTTGCATGCTATGTGTCCTGTATTTCTAAAGCACATTTCTCAATAATAATTTTATACTATTTTATGTTCTAATTCAAGCAGAAGTTAAAAGTTAGATGAAGGCTGTGAGAAATCAGATTACTTGTGCAGGAGGCAAGATAAAACAATCAGAATGGTGCATTATGTACATAAAAGCTTGGTATTAATAGGTTTGGTTGTAGTCATACAGGTCAAATTTGACCATCTTACAATGCTTAGCACCTTACTTTGCCTGTGAACCTACTGCTGTAATAAGTAAGGCTGTGTGAAGAATGATGTGCTGTTACCCACACATGTGTTACAGCATGTGATGCATTGCAAAAGGATATGCATTCTCCCTGAAACTGATGTAAGAAACAGAAATGAACAGACCTAAGGTGGAGCTCAGAAATTCCAGCTACTTCCAAGGCAGCTCCCATCAACTAGGAATGTTTAGCACGTACTCTGCTATATGTGGTAAGGCCCAGCATTGTGCCTTTTCTTCAGAACAGAGGGCAATATTTTTACAGCTTCTCTCCCTCTGCTTCCTCCAGTGAAGTACTTCTTCTGTAGTTTCCCCAGAGATGTGGACTTTGCAAGACCACTGAAAGGACAGAAAGGAAAGGCCTATGCAAAGACAAAACCTGATTAAGTAAACAGAACAGTCTCTTTCCTCTTTTATCCTTTTTAGTTCCTACCATTAAGTTGTTAGTTTTACCATTTTACTTTCTCAAAAGTTTGCAAATAAATGCTTAATACCAGCTCAAACTACTAAAGACAATTTTAGGAAAGGCTTAAAGTGAAAACCTTTGAATTTCAAAGTTCGTGATCTAGCTAAAAGTAAGGTGTTCCTAATGGCATTCAGGAAGCTTTTGCAAACTCAATGGCCATCTAGTGACTAAAGTTAAAAATCACATATTTTTAACATGGCAGTGTCCTGGTTTCAGCTGGGATAGAGTTAACTGTCTTCCTAGTAGCTGGTATAGTGTTATGTTTTGAGTTCAGTATGCAAAGAATGTTGATAACACTGATGTTTTCAGTTGTTGCTAAGTAGTGTTTAGACTAAAGTCAAGGATTTTTCAGCTTCTCATGCCCAGCCAGCAAGAAGGCTGGAGGGGCACAAGAAGTTGGCACAGGACACAGCCAGGGCAGCTGACCCAAACTGGCCAACAAGGTATTCCATACCATGGGACGTCCCATCTAGTATAGGAACTGGGGACGGGGGGCGGGGAATCACCGCTCAGGGACTAGCGGGGTGTCGGTCGGCAGGTGGTGAGCAATTGCACTGTGCATCATTTGTACATTCCAATCCTTTCATTATTGCTGTTGTCATTTTATTAGTGTTATCATTATTAGTTTCTTCTTTGCTGTTCTATTAAACCGTTCTTAACTCAACCCACGAGTTTTACTTCTTTTCCCGATTTTCTCCCCCATCCCACTGAGGAGGGGGGGAGTGAGTGAGTGGCTGCATTAGTTGCGGGTGCTTAGTTGCTGGCTGGGGTTAAACCACGACAGGCAGTATTCAAGTCATACTGCCCATTCAAACAATGGCACATGCACTTCTACTCAACAGACCTGTTCATTAATACTAAAGAACAGGAGGCATTTGAAGTATGAAAGTATGGCATAGTTTGAAAATAAACATATTTTTTTTGGAAGTAAGGACTCTATTCAGAATGGCATCAGCAGTAATTCCTGGTGCATGCTAAGCTCAGAACCTTCTCTTCCATGTCCTCCCCACTTGAGCCTTGAATGTAACACAAATCTATTTCCTGCTGCTGGGCATTTACAGGAATGGCTGAGTTAGGTAGTACCAGCATCATTAGAAACAGTAAGTCAGGTGTTTTGGGGTATGATCTAGGAGATGTGCTCAGACTAGCTTCACGTGCAACCTTTCTCAATTGAAAAAAATGGAAAGGTGCCTGCTGAGTTCTTAAAACTTGGTTCTGCAATTAGTCTAGCAAGGTTAACAACAGGAGGGAGAGTATACTCTGATTTCCATCCCAGTGTAGGTCAGAGCCTGCCAATTGTGAAGAGTTCATTATACCAAGACAGTATATCACACTGGTGTTACCACAGGCAGCTTTTACTTCCCAGGATTAGAAGACTAGTTTTTGGTCTGACAGTCAATTGTTGTCAGTCCATTATGACCATTCTGTACTACATGTCACTTGGGCCACAGAGCAACTCCTGGATGGAAAAAAACCTAATCAACATTTCTGGTTGAAAAGCATGATGCAAGGTGTTAGGAGCATAATTTCCCTGGAACTATAACACTAATGTGATACAATAAAGAATCAGGCCTTACTTCTATGACAAATTCAAACTTAGTCAAAACAGGTTGCATTTAAGCTTACCATAATGAAAGTTGATGGATAAAATCTGTTATACCATCATCTCAGTAGACATCTCTCTGCTTATTTTTGTATCAGCTTCCTTGACTAATTTTGTATATCTAGGCTGAATGGTCCCTTAGATTTATACAGACCTACACCGACCACTGTAGGCAGTTACCACTGTAGGCCATTTACTACTGACTCAGTTATTAAAAAGGACTCTTCAAGTTCAAGCTTCAATCTGAAAGCTGTTCTTCCTGTGTTAACAGACCTCATTCAAGTTATTAAAAAGAATAAGGAGCGTTCCCCCCAGTTTTTTTCATTCTTTTGGCCCAAGACCAGATCTTTAACTGTTTTTTCCCCTTTCCCAAGTAACAAGAACTCAAGAGGCAGTATCAAAATCATGCTAAAAAGAGAAACATACTGTGCAGTGTTTGTGTAGCAAGGCTTTGAAGTTTGCACATAGTTAAGTGGGATTAAGTCTACATCGGCATTGTCAATGTCTTCAAAATTTACTGCACCAACACAGCCACTGCCTGGATAGAAAGGAAATCAAAGATATGTACATTATTCATAAGACAGCTGGTGGAGGCAGCTGAACCATATACTGCATGCTCCAAAATTCTAGTTATTTATTAAAATGGTCCACAAGAAAAAACATGGACATTAACTGCCCTGTGTGCTTGGCACGTCCCAAGACGAAAACAATCATCTGCTGAACTTGCAGCACATAACAAATGACAGCTCTAGTACATATGTACAGAGAGGAGGCTTGGGAAGAATGGAAATAAGATAGAAATGTGTCATCTCTTCTCCTTTTGGCTATGACCATGATCAGACTGGGATATTCTTCCAAAGAGGACATGACAGGATCCTGATTTCTAGTTTACAGGTAAAAAGCTGGAGTCACCTGCAAGCAGAGGAGACTCAACACATGCTCTCCCTTGGCACCAGAAAACATCTTAAGATTAGATAACATAGTCCATCTACAACTCTTGCTTCAGAAAATGAAAGATAGATTGCTTGGGCTTAATCAAAAATGTAGAAGTAGAAACAACCCAGGGACATTGTACTTACATATACAAAGGGCTATGACAGGTTCGAGAGCTTTGGCTTACACTGTTAAAGACAAAATAGATCTATCACCTTTTTTTCACCAGACAGAATAACTTGATAGAATATTTATGAGGTCCCAAAAGAGAGGTGGTGACAAGTCAAAGTTTTGCTCTTGGAATGATGCAATGCTCATTTGAATTTGGTAAAAGACCGTGGTAAATGATTAGGTTGGCATATATGCTAAATGACCCAGTTCAGCAGGCAGAATCTTGTCTTTTAATCTTTATCCTCAGATACTGGGACTTCAGTCAATTTCATAGGATGGTACAAGCAAGTTTTCTTTAAAAATGAACTGCTTCTCTACTTGTAACACTTCTCTCATTCAATTCTTGAGAACACAGGAAAATTTAACATCAGGTCTGAATTTCTCTCTTGGTCTGTCCCTGCAAGCTGCTCTCACTGTCCACATCTATATTCCTTTGAAAGAGCAACATTCAAGAAACCATAATGCTAGCGTTTTCTATCTCCCTTCCACCCTGCAGAGGTACCCGTCTCTCCCATTGTATGCCTGACTGTGCCCAGCAGCACACCTATCCCTTGAGTTATCCTGAGCAAACCTGCTGGCTCATAGTCTGGAAAGGAGGCAAGTTCTAGTTCTCCTATCTTCCTCTGACCAACCTTTCCTTCCGCATCTCTACTTGGCTCCTATCTGAGGCCTTCTGAGCCTCCTGTCACCCTTTACTGCACTCATCTGAAATGCCCCACTCTGAGATAGGACAGAATAGGCAAAATACAGAGTGAAGAAAAGACACCAATGCACAGGTGATTGTTTTGGATTCTATAGACAGCAGATAAAACCTTGAGTTTGTACATGTGTATGGTTACCATGGTGTTTTCATAAATGTCATGTCTTAATGAAAACATCAGATGTATGAAGTCATGACAATCACTGACTTTACAGATTTCTTCTGTTCTGCTTTTTATATTTAACTCTCTCACAGGAGAAGCATGCTAGAGTATACTTTTCATATAGTTATTGTATATCTTAACTTCTCTAGTTATAGAATGCTGCTGAATTTAGTCTTCTGAAATAATTAACTGTACACAGACTTCATAAAGGAAGTGTTTAGAGGACCCCGATATTCACAAAAAAATGAAACTTACAAATCAACAGGTCTCTGTGGAGAGGTAAAAGACCTTGTTTGAAATCTGTCCCAGAAGGCTCCAACAACCTAAAATCATAATTAGATGGTTCTTGTAAGGCAACACTACCTAATTAATTTGGCTTAATAGATCTTCATGCAGCAATCAGAACCAATTGCAGGACTGAATTTTAGTTTAGTAAAAATAATAATTATTACAGGTAATAATCACAAGTAAGCTAACTTAACGTGAGATTTGTTATGGTACAGCATCATTCCTATCAACCAATTTTTCATCAATATCCTTGTCCTCTCCTTTGGTACTGTGCATGCGTATCTTCTTCTGTACCAATTTAGAGGAGGGGGAGGGAAAAACTATGAAATCATTTGAGGCAATTACTGGAGTGTGCTGATGACCTTAAATGCTCACTTGGTACTGTTTTTATTGGAAAACATTGCTGTGGGTTTATGTGTATGACCTACACAAAATTTAGGCTACATTGCATTAACAAAACCTAAAACCAGTCGACAAGAAATCATTCACTGTCTTGCCTTATTTCAGGTTCAGGATTGTATCTCCTTTTTGCAAAACTTTGGGAAACAGGATCAGCCAACACTTCCACTGTCGATTCTGGAGGCTGGATTTTGGAAGCTAACATATTATCCCAGGGAGCTTCTTCATAAGCTCTAGATCAACGATAAAAAAGAAGAGAAAAAAGTTCCTATATAACCATTAATGAATGACATCAGTAGCTAGATAATAAGGAATTGTGTGACAAAGAAGGATGTAGAAAATAACAAAGGTGTGTATTTCTAGTTTAAAGGGAAATGAAAAGCCTGGAATTATATGTTGCTTGTTGGGGAACACATAGTTACAGTACAATTTCACAGGCTTATCTTCTTTAAAACTGTCTCACTCACTAACTGAAAGAGGTAGTTTATCTTCCAATAAGCTTACAGTGATGATGGGATTTATTTCACCTAAATTTGAATAATCAGCTAAGTGAGACGAGACACAAATAGAGATTAGACACCAGTCATATCATGCCTGTGACAGCCGTTGAAGACAGATGTACAGAATGCCCTTTTGGAAACTCCAGCTTCTTCTCTTCACTGCCTATAGGGGAAGCAGAGATGAAAGGCACAGACTGGACACAAGCTTTTAGATAACTAAAGTTCATGTGATGAATCCTATGCTGAATGCTGTTAAAACACCAGAAGTTCTGAGTGATAGAAAAATTGTTTGTAGTTTTATATGCCCTGCTACCTAAAGGTACATCGTAGCAAAAAGATTAAAAAATAAAGTACAGCACAAGCAAAAATGGTTTTTAAAAGAAATGGTGTCTCACTTTCAGTATTTGACTTGCAGAAATAGTCTCTTGCTTTTTCTTCTCTCCATGTTGCAGAAGGATCACTTGATTCCTAAGAGAAATCAAATACATGTCAGAAAGCAATGCTATCTACCTATATGATACTATGATTGCTTGTTTAAAGGGTGAACTGTATGTATCTGCATTTTTCTAGTTTACTACCTTCTTTTGCATCAGAATGTGAAACATGCAATTTCACATGCTTCACCAGCCAGCACTGGAGATCAAGAATGGATCTATTTCTGAGGAGTTTTACTCAGGAAGGAAAATGTAATATAGTGAATACAAATTTCAAAATTAAAATGCCACTGCCTCTCTACCCCTTAAGAATGTAGCTTTCCATTTGTCTATTATTTATAAAATGGCATAGCAAATGCACTTTGCGGTCCCTCACATATGCCTGACTTATTTGTATGATGTTCATTGCTACAAAAGGGGTCCAACTTCAAGAACTATTTAAGCATGTGCAACACTTTAAGGACTATGAATAGTGTCATCAGTGTAGAAGGAAGAAGGATGCCATTACATTTTCAGTATAGGAAAGACTTAATTAGACTTGCGCTATGGAATCATTGATGGTTTTTTATTTACTTATTTGTTTGTGACTTGCACAACATAAGGCAGTGCCTAAGTATTAAATATATGAGTATTTATACCAAGTATGAGGTTTGGGTATCTTTTGTACATTCTGGTATTTTTGCTCTAACTCTTGTCTCCAGTTACACATAACTGACATTGGTTGTATCAGTCTCACATTACGGTCTAAATGCCTTAACCAGCGTAACAGTACAAAAAATGAAAACTATTGGAGCAATAGCCACCATTAAAATCCGGTCATGCTGACATACGGCTACCTGAAATATAGTGCTTATTTCAATATAATTAGATGAAGAAATGAAAAAGTCACTACAGTACTGTAATCACTGCCAAAGTATGTTGAATCGAAAGCAGACTAGAACCAAAATTATTTAAATATGTTTTCTCTCATTACAAGAAGAGCACCAGACACTTGCCTTGAGATTGGGATCCATACAAAATGCAAAGATATGGTTTTGGTCAGGTAGATCAGGAGCAACTTTCACTGGAGTTCTCCAACCTGAAAGAAAGGGCTTCCTATTGTGTTAATCAATTTTTAGCAATCATTATTGTTTTAAACTGGATGAAAACAACTCGTGGCTTCCCATAAAAATCAATGCACCAGTGTCCAGATACCTGTTACCACTCTGAATTACAAAAATATGTTGAATTACATGGAAGATGAAAGTGATAAATGATATCACAACATACATTGCTATGGTTTGGTCTACTTCACATATTCTCATGTACAGTACTTACTGTATAAAGGAAAGTATCCAAATTATCAAATACAATAACAAAAGCTTGCTAATGCAACCCAAACTAGTAATTACATATTGCATTTCTACAGTTACATAATTTTTGCCAACCCTGAAAGCAATAAACAATTCCTTCCATGAGCAGTAGGTGACCGATTTCCTAAAGATAGTTCTCTCTCTCCTTCATCCTCCCAACTTCATATTCCAATAATTTGAGCTCTCCCTGACCAGGTCCTGTAAATCAGGCTTACCCACCAAGAGGCCAGTTACTGCAGAGTCACATACATGCTGACTGACTGGTGAGCCAGCATACACATGGTGATAACGAAGTGAGCTGCTGCCAAACAGAAAGATGTTATAATGCCTGAGTTACCCTCAAGAGGAACACTCATTTATGTCTTTCGTCTCCCCAGACTTCAATCTTCAAAAATTTTGCAGGGATGCAATTATCCTTGAGATGTTTATATCTCTTTCAAATTTGGCAGAAATTGGCCAATGGGGTTAAAAGTTATTAGGGGAGAACCAATAGATAAATAAACAAGACAAATGGAAACAACCTGTCTCCTTAGGGAATCAGGATGAAACCCACAAAATAATCCCGTAAACAAGGTAAGGGATATGTACGAGAGTATCATCTGAACTGCTGTGCCATTAACCAGCATAATGCTTTTTGTGACTTTGGAAAAGGTGTATTTCTAAATATACTTTGTTATAATACAGTAAAAGGGGTAGGCAGCCATACAGCCATCACACCACTCTCTGTGAACACTGGATACAATTATTTAGTATCAAGAATGTACTACTTCAGTAGTACATTAGTACATTAGTTTTCAACCTGCTTGTTTCTTCCAGACCCCTAAAAATCTCCAATGCATATGAAGACCTTTATGTAGCAAATTTAAGCTAATTCATAATTGAGTTACTTTTCCTAGTTATTTGCAGAAATTTTAGGTATACTTTGGAGAAAATAGTTTAAAGACTAAAAGTTGAAAACCACTGTGCAGAATGCAAAATGAGTTCTTGCAGAACTAATCACTCTGACAAAGTTTAAAAGAAAATCACAGCTTTCAGTAAAAGAAACTGAGTTTAGTATACTAATGTTGTATGTAGATACTGAAATAATATGACCCGGGTTTTAAAAGAGCTTTTTGCACAGTGTGCTATAACTGTAAGTTGCTGCTTTTGAAAGGCTTGACAGAATTTGTGGATCTTTGCACTGTGAAGAGCTTTCAAAATTAAAACAATCATTTTGGAAAGTGTCTCTTAAACAGGTAATGTGCTTGCAGTAAAGATTGCGGCTGTATATTCATTGCCTCAGCTTTGTGTAAAATCTAAATGCTATCTGCAAATATATGACTTGTACTCATATGTGAATGTTTCCATTAAGTTTTATGTCTGAAATGTTGTAATTACTTAATAGGTATGCATGTACTAGTGCCCTCTACAGTAAAGAGGTAGATGGCTCAAATATATCCATTCATATGTCCTAGTAGTTCCATAAAAATAGTCTTCCTCTGGTTCATTGATTAAAGAGCTAAAGGTTGCAACTGTTATTCTTTGTGCTGTATGTGTAAAACACTCATGTCAGCTACAATGTCCTTAGGAGGACATGTATATAATTTTACATTTGCTTTGATAATTGTACATATGAATTTCTAGAGACCTCTGCTCTTGTACTGTATACTGTAATTTGCCATCTTGACACTACTGTCCTACTGCTGGGATGATTAATCTTCTAACATTTACTTCCTTTTCTTTCAGTGGAAAGATCTAGCATAAAAACTGCAATAATTTTTTAAGTCAACTTTCTGGAGGCTTCAATGCTGCTATTGATTTGCTCAGTCCACAGGACTGAAAATGGCATGATCCGTTCTTGTCCAAGTTGGGAACTCAGTGTCTTGGCTTTGTCACTTTTAACTAATGACAAGCTTAATGATAGTGTCAGTTTCAGTCTATTACTTAAACTCGCCTCCTACTCTGACAAAGCAGGATTCAATGACAGATAATGAATTTAGGGAATTTCTGGCTTGGATTCTGAGTCAGAAACTGAAGATGTACCCATTCATATTTCTAAGCTGTTTCCCAGAAACCATGAAAGCCAGAACATCTCTTTGTTTTGTTTTTAAAGGAAAAAGTGAAATTCTTATGTCACCATATGAAGAAATATGCAGAGAGGTTTCTCAAAACCAGCAGTCACACAAGCTTCACTGCACCTCACTGCCATTCGAAAACTGTGCACTGTTTTTGACCTCTTATATTTTAAATTTAGTAGGAGTATTGACTTCAGTGGGCCCAACAAAAGATAATAATGCCAAATGAAAGGTTTACAGATAACTCTTCCAGATTCTTTTGTTTTGTTCTTTGGTTAATTATTCTACTTCTCTTTATATATGGAAAATAAATATAACCCATTAACATTACTTCTTATCTCTCGTACTTCTTTGAAAGAAAAAGCTACAAATCACGCCCTGAAAACTAACTATAAATAAGCATAAACCCCATCAGTTTATATTGGAAAGACATGCATGACAAAAGAAGCAACAGAGAAAGAACAAAGTTGTTGAATGAAGAAAGCATCACTCTGCTCTTAGGGAAATGAAAAACAAATGCACAGTGAAATACATAACTGTAGGGATGATAAATAATCAAATCCTTAGTGAAACCACAGTTGTTTTATTCAATGGCACTCAGCCCTCTGAGTTTTTATGCATTATTTCCAGATGACCTACTAGCTTATTAGGCAGTATGCTATTACACAATTCATTGTGTTACAGGTAGTTATTTAATAGCACAGATATTCTTGAGCTTACTGTAGGCCACTTTTCATTCTTAGTTGACTTTGTTTATATGCTACAATACTTATGAGCTATGCACGTTATTTATGAGTGTGCTTGAATTGTTAATTTGATGTTTTTCAAGTTGCACACTTTTTTGCTCTTTGCTTTACATGTTGTTGCCTCTGACTAATCTTTCTTCTTTCTCTTTCTGCAGGCAGCTAAAAGGTTTTATCTCACCAAGTACCTATGTTACAAACTGGGGCTGCACCAGCATTGCCTACAGTCATTTTCTATCATTATTTGAAAGGTAGGAGAGGCTGGAATCCTACCTTGATATGCCTCACACTCAATGTGCTGCTTAATCCTGGATTACTCCTGTATGATTACTTCTCCAGAGTAATGATTACTCTGGAGAAAAGGCTTCTTGCTTCAGGAGAGGAAGCACTGGGAAGGGAACTCCTTCTTTACAAAGGCCAATGGGAAATTAGTATAAAGTGACCACAATTATTTCAACAAATTCTGGATAAAGTTCTTCAGCAGAGCCTCTTAAAGTAACAATGGAATAAAGATAAGATCTCCGCATGGATAAATAATTGATTAGAAGATCAGAAAAGGAGGGAAGGGGTAAATGATCAATTTTCCAGGTGGATGGAGATAACTGCTAGAGAGACCTGGAGTAACCCATTTGGGCTTAGGACTTTGTTGCTTAACATATTCACAAGTGACCTGGAAATACTGGGTTGGAAGTTAAGTGGTGGGTTCAAAAAGCAAATGGATATATTAGTGAAGTCAAATCTATGACTCCATGACTACTAACTACAAACACACCATCTCCTGGTCATGAACCCCTGGTCAACAAAACATCGCATGACAGGAAAATACGCAGAGGAAGTATGATGATATTCTTTGTTAATTATCCACAGTCTTGGATGGAATACTGGACTAGTTGGGCTTTTGGACAAATTCAAATATGGCCACTCTAGTAGAGGCATGAGTTAACAGCTTATTTCTTACAGAAAAGGGTTACTATCAAGTCTATAGGTAAACTCTATAGTGTTTCCCATTTCCCAGTTTTTGAAGAAAACTGTGTCTACAGATGTGTCAGCTTCCAGGAAGGGCAAGAAGTTTGCTCTTTATCAGACTTAATATCCTGGTTCCTTCTGCCATCCCCATGCCCATCTCTGTGCTAAGCCATACAAAACAGAATAATAATTACAAACTGGATATGAGGGCTTCATCACCAGGTTTCCAGGTACAAATATAACTGCACGCTCAAATTCTGAGGGCCTCTTAAACATTGCAAAGAAAATTGAGACCACAGAGAAAAGGTTACAAAATTCTGTTGTCATGTGACTGAAAGAAGGGGACTCTACAGGCAAACACTGTCAACTTCCTAAAGAGCTCGTCTTCTAGCACTGAGCACCTTCCCTATACCGAGCGAGAATACATGAAGAATGGCTCTTCAGCTGTCTCCCTTCTCTGGCAGGCTCTGACTCTTCAGTCTCAGAACGACCTTCTTTGTCAGCTTCTCACCTTTGCTTTGCTATCACAGAGCCTCACTGTTCAAAAAACTGGCTTTGCTCAGTAGATGCAAAAGACTGCTGGGGAAGTTCAAAGTAACACTGTTGACTGCCAAAGCTATAGCACTACATCTCACAACAGAGAACCTCCTGTCTCCTGCAGATGTTTATATACCTCAGCTCATCTGTCTCAAAGGCTGCTTCTGTCTGTCTTTTTTTTCCATTCACCCCCAACACAGTGGAGAAAGTGACTGTAGAATTTGCTTGTAAAATGCCTTACTGATCTCTCTTTCAGCACAACTTCCCCAAACAGCTTAGCTGTGGAATGTCTTGGGACTGTTATCTAGAAAGATTAGCAACTTTTATCACATCATGTGCCTGGGGGTTGGTAGTTGGGCTCTGAATCACATAGCTGAAATCTGGAATTTGTTTATGCAGTCTTATTAAATATAGCAGCTTAAAACTCAACTACTTTTTATATCTATATTTACACGTTTGTAGTTAATACCTCAGCATCACAGGATAACTTGTAAATGAATGCTAGGTTTGGAAGAACATTTGCACAGCTTTCCTTAAGAAATTTATGCTGGACTATTATCTGTTTCAAGGTTTGTCCCTGAGTTAAGTTTGACTGTTTCTGACACCTTCAGTGGAGTCAGTATTTCGCTTCAATAGTGAACTTTACCCAACAAAAAAATCACCAGAAACCCACCAAACAGTTTCTATCTGCTTTCTGGAACTACTCTCCATTTCAGACCACTTTCTTGGCTGTAACCCAGGTTCCTGACTTGATGACATTCAGTTTCAGATTTTGCCTGTGTTCATTACAGACGTGTCTCTATCTGCCAGAGTATCTCTATCTTTGTCTCTGTCTGCTTTTCTCTGTGTTGGAAAAATTAATGGTCAGATAGAATTGCGTATCTCAAATCTTCCTTCCCCTTCACTTTTCCAGAAGCTTACAGAAAAAAACAGCTGATCGGTTCTGACTGATGTCTGAGGTCTAATTCCATATATAAATGGGGAACACAGTAACTGAGAAATAAGAGTGAATATTATATGGGATGCGCAAGAAAAAAAAAGGAAAATTATGGACTCTATTTTTTTATCCCTTGTGGTTTCTTGGGTTCTTTTGGGTTCTGTTATATGACTGTAGTTAAGCTTAAAGTGATTTAAAATGCAAAGTTTGAAGACAGAAACAAGGAACAAAACTTGTTCCAAAACCACTGTCTGAACTTGTAGCATGTAGAGAGTTTATGGAGACAGTAACATGGATGAAGTATAGCAAACTGTGAAGTGTGTGTTATCTCTGTATAGTAAAATGGAACAAGGAGCTTATTTATGTTTCTTTACTATGTTCTAAGAAATGCCTCCCCTCATCTATAAGCATGTTGCCTGAGTTCTCATAAAATTTTATTCCAGCTGTAATGAGCATTTCTCTATGAAAATCATTGGAATTGCCTTAATCTTTATAAAAATTCAACCATATTGCTTATTGCTAATTATGTCTGCCTTTAGAAGCCCTGAGTAGACATTTCTGCTTTCCAGAATTTTCATCAGAAAATTCTGAATAGTAACCACCAACCCAATTTTGCTTCATGTTAAAAAGAGTGAATTTCCATTTTGATCCTGTCAATACAAAATGACCAGACCCAACTTAATGTGTAACACATTGATATAAAATAAGAGGGTAACGTGTACTCTGTCTAACATGTGATGGCAGTCCTAAAGAGCTTCTGTTCTCCCATCAACTAGACACTGGAATAGGTCTTTAAATGGGCTGCACTGCAGCTTGTCAGGAAATACTAAAGGACACAGAAATATCCAGGGGGTTTCATGACTCTGGAGTGATTTGTTATTTTGGTTTACATTAAAACAGGTGCTCATTAGAACTATTGTATATAACTTCACAATTTACATAAATAGATTTTTTAAAACATTTACCTTCAAAGATTTTGTTTGGTTTGGCTTTAGCATTAGAATGCTCATTAGAATCTGCTGACTGGTACCTCTTTGCTACAGCAGGGACAATGAATCATATAAATACCCTACTGCAGTTGTTATATTCAGTTCAAATATCCAGGGAAAATATATTTTATAAGGTTATTCTTTCAGGACCTGGGGGGATGGAGTACAGAAACTAATTTTATTTTTTAGTTAAGCATCACCAATTTATTTGGGGATTAAGAAATAAAAATAGTAGTTTGCTTTACCTCTGAGTCGTGCCCTGACAGAAGCAGCTGACACAGCCTTGGAGTTCTACCTTCTGCCCTGGCTAGTTTTCTCCAGGAAGATCATCTGCCTCCTGTGGGCAGGCTGGCATCTCTTTCCTGTGATGGGGACCCACTGGTGAGGTTTCACACCACTGTAGTCTACCAGGGATTCAATAGCTCTTCCAACATTGGGCTGCAGGTCAGCATCTGCTCCTGGACTCACAAAACCTGAGCAGGGATTTACTAAAGGCACGTTATCCCAGTGTGGGAGTAAAGTGTAATTCAGCCCTACTGGAGGGGTGAATGGATTGAATTTAAGGAAAGAATTACTGTTTTTCTCTTCAAAGCTGGCAAAGCCACGTCTGTTCTCAGGACCTCTCACAACAGGCATGCACATCTTCTTTAACAGACTTTGATACTGTTGGCAATCCATCTTGTGAACTGGTTCAACTGACAAGGCGGACTTTTTAAAGGCAGTTGCCTGCCTTTCAGCTCCATGGGAAAGCACAGTCATTCTCTTCTATCATCCTTATGTGGCACTAAACTTAAAAGATTCCACTTGCTCCTGTTTCTCCAAGTTTCTGAAGTCCTAGCCAACAAACCACAGTAAAACTAGAGGTCATCCTGCAGAAGATCAGTGCACAGAAACCATGAAGAGCAAGGCAGTGGTTTAAGCAGTGAATTCCTTCCTGAAAAGAGATATATCAAGTATGTTACAAAAAGAACAGAGCCATTGAGTGAGCAGAGAGTTTTTTTGTTGCTTGGTAACGATGGAAACCACCTCACAATGAAATGTCTCCTGGTGTGAAACATGGTTCATGCGTACCACAGCAATCTAGTCCTTCAAGGGAACACAGATAGCAACTTGAAATGGCACTACAAATTACTTATTTTTCTGTTAGAGACAAAATTAAGAAGTTTTCAATCTTCCTAAGAATTACATGGTGCTTTCATTGAAGTATTTTAAAATAAGCTGCTCTGTTGGTATCTAGATCACAAATACGAATTAAATTGAAACATAGATTTAACACAAACAAAACTTATCAAACACAACCACAGATAAATGCAAATCCAGAAAATTTAAGATTATTACTTGGAATAAGTAAATCAAATTGACATCAGAGTTTTCCATGCAGCTTAATTACCTCCAGAGTTTTGCCATTTGTTCTATCATGTTGGCAAATCCATTAATGTCTCAGCTCAGAACATGCAGCACTCATTTCCTAATCCCAAGCTTGACGGTATTCATTTAGCAATCTAAACAAAAGCAGTGTGATTTATAGAGGTCCTCTCTGCATGGATTCAGTGCCATCTGCAAAGGTCTGGCACTTCGGAAGAATCAAACTACCTTTATTTGGACAGCTCAGCTCACACTGTGGGGGCCTTTATTTTGTGGCCTTGTCAGGAAAATTAGGGCACAGAGTCTGATCATTCTCTCATTTATGTTAGTCTCACACAGATGTAACTTCCCTGAACTTGCTCTTGCTTAACACTAAATCAGAAATAGGCCTAACATTTATTACAGTACCAGTTTATAGTATTAAAAAGTTGTGTTCCATAATGCAGAATCATGGTGGGGTTTTTTTTGAGTAGTTTGCTGATGGAGCAGAAGAAAAAAAATAAAGCTTCTTTCTTTATTAAGACAGCTTTCATATATAGGTCACAAGAACTAAAA
Source organism: Aquila chrysaetos chrysaetos (assembly GCF_900496995.4). Lineage (NCBI taxonomy): Eukaryota > Metazoa > Chordata > Aves > Accipitriformes > Accipitridae > Aquila > Aquila chrysaetos. The sequence goes on from NC_044007.1 coordinate 76,592,673, forward strand.
TGGGTAAAAAGTGACAGCTGAGAACATTGTATATGCAGGACCACCACTCTGAGGTTAAGCCAATACTATGAAAACACAGAACTTTTGTGTCCACTTTCTATCACACTTGTACATTCAAGTTAGTGAAAAGATACTTTCAAAATCTGACTTCTGCCAGTAACAAGCCTTTAAAATGCCATACTGGTGTCTATATTTACTAAGATTCAGTAATCTCCACACCAAATATAATCAGTTTTACACTAGAAATATCCAGTGTTGCAGCCTGACCTTTTCCTCCACTGCTTACCTTCTCCTGGAAAGCTTTAGAAAGAGATGGCAGGAGAGGCAAAGACATGGGACCCAGGTAAGGCACAGGATGGAAGACATTGCAAGGATGACTCATGTTTTGTTGCACTCATTTTGCAGAGTGAAATGCAATTAAAGCTTATGCTGGTTTTGACTGGGATAGAGTTAATTTTCTTTGCAGTAGCTTGTATGGGGCTATGTTTTAGATTTGTGCTGGAAAGAGTGCTGATAATACAGGCATGTTTGGTTACTGCTGAACAGTGCTTACCCAGAGCCAAGGGCTTTTCTGCTTCTCACCCCACCCCACCAGCGAGCAGGCTGGGGGGGGCACAAGCAGTCGGGAGGGGACACAGCCAGGACAGCTGACCCCAACTGACCCAAGGGATATCCCAGACCATAGGACGTCATGCTCAGCAGATAAAAGCTGGGGGAAGAAGAAGGAAGGGGGGGTGTTCAGAGTGATGGTGTCCATCTTCCCAAGTCCCTGTTACATGTGATGGAGCCCTGCTTTCCTGGAGATGGCTGAACACCTGCCTGTCCATGGGAAGTGAGGAATGAATTCCTTGGTTTGCTTTGCTTGTGTGTGTGGCTTTTGCTTTACCTATTAAACTGTCTTTGTATCAGCCCAGGAGTTTTCTCACTTTTACTCTTCTGATTCTCTCCCCCCATCCCACCTGGGGAGAGTGAGCAAACAGCTGCATGGTGCTTAGCTGCTGGCTGGAGTTAAACCACGACAAAGTTTTATCTTGGATTTTGTTGACAGGGATTCTGTCCAGATTATCCTGGGAAGTAAATCTGCCAAGTAAGGCTGAATTATTTCTACTGTCAATTTTCAGAAGTGATCCATGCTTTAAAGAAGCACACGGATGAGCTGGTCGTATGTCTAAGCCAGTCCTCTTTACTAGATGTCTGCCTTCTACGTTGCTTCAGGATTCCCATAAAGCAGTCTTCTTGTTTCTTTGATGTAAACAGCTATTTTTCTTCTCTGGCACAGTAACGACATACCAAATCTTCCCATACTTTTGAGACTTTCCTGCCAGACTTTGCTTCTCAGATAACTCATGACCTGAGTAATGATAACTCATCACCACCACCACCACCACCCCCCCTTCAAAAAATCCTCTCTACCGTACTACAAACTAAATACTCTCATGCCACAGGAACACGCAAGTGTCCTGGGATTACAGACGCTTTCCTAATGGCCTTCTGTAGCAGCGCAATGAAGACCGAGCGGCGCAGCTGCACACACTCACGACAGCAACTAGCTCAGCACCGTCCTTTGGTTTTGCAATGCAAACGTCCTTGCTCTCTCTTTTTTAGGAACAACCGCACCGAGAACGAAGCCAGCTCGCTGTCCCTCCGGTCGCCCCCAGGTGCAGCCCGCACCCCCGCAGGCCTGGCTGCTTCAACGCAGCTGCCCCTGGAGCGGAGGGGCGGGCGTTAATGGGTTGGGGTTAATTATGTAGAACCCGGCGGCCGCACGATTAAGGAGGGAGCAGCCGCGGCGGCAGGTGCTTCCCCGGGGAAGGCAGCGGTAGGGCAGGCCGCAGGCGGCCAGGCCCCGCGTCTCGCCCTCAGCACCCCGCGTCGGGCGGGCCTCGCCTCGTCCCGCCTCAGCGCGCCCGCCTCACGCGCCCGCCGGCCGTTGGGGGCCGCTGCCCAGCGGTCGGAAGAGGCTGCGGGGCTGTGGCGATGTGCCGCCCGGCAACGGCCGCCACCGGCCGCCTCACGGCCCGCCGCCTTCTCCTCCTCGTCCTCGTCCTGCAGCAGGCACCCCCCGCAGGTGCCGCCCCGGGCGGCCGTCGCCGGGCTGCCCCTCGCCTCAGGCCGGCGGCAGGCGGGGGGGGCTCGGGCGGGTGGCGGGACGGCGGGGCCGAGGCGCAGGCTGCCCCTTCCCCTCAGGGCCTGGACGCGCAGCCCGGGGAGGGCTCCGGAAGGTCGCCGTTTCCCGCCCCGGGTAGGAGTTTTACCGGTTTTCCCGAGTTCGCTGCCCGCCTGCGCCTTTTGTCCTTGCCCTCACGCGTTTGTTCACACCGCTCCACGAAAGCAGGTGTGCCTGTCACGACGTAGGTGACCCTCTTGGCAGGCTGGTAGTTCTGAGCTCCTGTCGCGGTCTGGGGCGTGCCGTGGTGCGGGAGCTGTGCCCCTCAGCGTCCAGCTTTCCCCGGGGGCTGTGTGTGACACCTGCCATATCCACCGGTGGGGTTAAACTTCCTTCACGCATGTGGAGGCGGAGGTGGATGCAGGAAAGCTACAGGGTTATCTAAGTAATCTTTTTTTTTTTTTTTTTTCCCCTCAAAAACAGACGGTGAGTTTTGGGAAGAAGGGGTGCTTCTCCTTCCTACGTACCAAAGAAGCTGCGTGGTCGCTCAGGCAGCAAGTAGCCGGTGATGTTGGTACTCGGCTGAAAGAGCTGCATCGCTTTGGTGAAGGCTCTGAGGGACAGAAATAGTTACGTGGTAGGATACCGAGACTGTACGTTTCTGGCATACCGGTACTGGTCTTGTATCCACTGCGCGCATAATTGCGGCTCTCAGCTGTCACTGATTGGGAAATTCAGTCGTACGGCCTCTCAACTCTGAGACTGGGAATGGCCTGAAATGACAGTCTCTGCTTCCTAGTGAGGTTTTGAAATTTGAACGTAGTAAATCCCTCAGGCTTTCTGATAGTATTAAATTAAATAATCTAATTTGTACATTAGTGTGCATATGTGCCAGATTTTCTTATTCCGTGGTCTGATTATGATCGCGTTTCACCAGTTCCTTTAGAAAGCCAAGGTCTTGTCTGGGAGCAAGATCAGAGGTGAAGTTCAAAGTTGTTCTACTCTGACAAAAAAGGGAAAAACCATGCACAGTATTTGTATATTCACTGAAAAGTCATAGTATTTCTTCTGTCTTTGGTTTTAGTAGGCATAATAGAGGTTGTCAACTCAAAAAAAGACACTTCAATTTTATTGCACTGGGGTGCTACTAATACAGTCTGAGTTCAGACTGATGTAAAGAATACGAACCCTTTTCTTTAAGGATTTTTTTATTTTGGTTTTTTGTTTACTAATGCTGACAGTATTGGCTTATGTGTTTTTCCTTAAGTGAATACTTAAACTTTTTGAGGACAAAAAGTGGAGCATGTTTCTTAAAACATCTTAATTACATTTGGCTTTTTTGAGCCATCTGAAGGAATTTTCCATCTTACTGAAAAGATACAATATTTTTAACTTTAGCTTGCTATATGATAAGGAAAAAAAGTCTCCTTTTTAACTTATGGAATGTGTTAGTGGTGTAATTGTCAGAAAGGAAATGTGAAGGCCTACTTGAAAACACAAAATAGTTCATATCTTGCAGTTTTTTTGTCAAAAGGGTTAAACCTAACTGAGACAGATTAGAAAGTGAAGTTCAGCTTCTCCTATATGACTTTCATATGACTAGTAATAGAAATGGTAATATTTCTGCACAGCACTTAACCATCAATAGGCAGCTTAGAAATGCCAGCTGTAATTAAAATACTTGGTTATAGAAAAACACTTGACTATTAGCATGATTGAGCAAAAATAACTTAAGTAAGGAGTGTTGCTATTTATATAATCTTTTGGTGCAGAAATCGCTTTACAAAAATTATCTCGAAACATAATTACTTTGAAAAACTTCTAGCAATTACCATAACTTAAATAAATCTTTTCCTATCGCTTCATAGAATTTTAATTTCTAAATAAATGAATTGAAACTATGCCAATTGAACATTCTAGTAATACAGTATTTTATTAATTAATAAATTGATTGTTTAATTGTTTAAGGCTTATTTCATACTGTTTCCTGCCACTGCAATTTTCAGAGCAAATTTAATTTTCTGATGAATTATTGTGAAGATGATTAATTTTGCAACTGCAATGTTCATTTTAAGACTAAAAGATTCAGAATAAAATGTTTTATGAAATAGTAGAATATACTTGATGTGAAACTTTAAGTGGGTGAATGGCGTTCTCTTTCAACTCAATAGGCATAGGAAGGAATGCTCATTCGGTCAGTACTAACCTACCCAGATTCCTCCTTTGGGCAGGAACTGGGAAGGGAATGCTCTTCACCTGGCACTGTTGTGACTCACTCCGACCAGGGAGGAGCAGGAGGGGTTGTTTTTACATGTACAGTCCACCTGCTACTTCTGATCTCTAATTGAGGCTCTTCCCCCTACAGGCAGAATCCCTTAGAAATACATGAGCTCAGTTTTTGTGTGTTTGGGTAGAATTTATACATCTGCCAAGTAGATTTTAAATGCATCAAACAGGGTGTTAGCATTTTACACTTAAATTTACCTCACTGCAGGATCTTTGGCCTGGTTCAGTGATGTAAGTTACTAGTAAGGCTGTTAAATTTAACTCCATCAGATTTTAAAGTTGCCAGATGAATCCTCAAGTAACATAGGTACCTTATATGGCAAATGTACCCCTGAATTCCAGTCTTCAGGAATGGCTCTTCAGGTGGCTGGGATGTTTGAATCACCCTGGACTTGGGGGTGAATTACCCAAAACTTCCATGTGTCTGACAGTGATGTAAAACTTCTTCTTAATCTGTGTTGTTCTGCAAAAGAAACTGTTGCTCACACCTTGTACTATGCCTGTAAGAAGTACAAGACAATGAGGAATCAGACTCTATATATTGATCTGCTTAATAAACTTAATTTGGGGAATTGATTCAGAAATCTCATTTATTTTTCTCAAAAGTGAGTGGAACAGTTTTTCCCACTGCTTGTTAAGTGCAGGTTCAGATTGAAGGGATGGAGTAATATATTTAATGAGTTTAAAATGCAGTTTAAGCAGTTCCCTTGTCCTGTATTGTTTTTTATTGCTCTTTCTGTGGGACTTAATGACCTCTTGATTTTTTTTTTTTCTATGAAAAGCATCTTTTTAACCTGATCACATGCACTCTTAAAATAGAAAGTGAGAATGGGAAGATGATTTGTGCTAGAGACTGCTGCAGGAAGTGCCATTTAAATTCCAGGTGATTAGGAGGAGAGCAAAGGAATTCAAGTAGGAAACCTGAAAAAAGGCTTGAAAAAAATTTAAAAGGCAGTGTAGAAAGTGAGGGAAAGAGTGTATGAGAGTTGGGATTCATATGCAGAGAGAAACATTTACTGACTGAAATGGCTGCTATGGAAGTGAAATGTGTATACACATGAAAGAGCATTTAAGCTGTCTTTCTCAAAATGTAGCATGCAGTGTCACTGAAGATACCAAAAAAGTAATTCCAGAAGTTTTACATTATCTTCCTTCAGTAACTATATTGCTTCCACTTTTTCTAATTCTTTTTAAATAAACAGTTCAAGAGCTCCATCTTCGGGTTTAAGTTATTATTGTAAAAAGTATTACTTTCCTTTTGCATTAATTAAGTAGTGCCTAAACATCCCATAAAGTTATGTATATCTGCTCATACCTTGTCAGTTTGCACTGCTTAACTTTTCTAGATGCATTTCTTCAGTTGCCTTTTGATAAACTTTGAATACTTTCTGTATAAGATCGTTGTTTTCAGTTTTTCGTTCATGAATTTATTTGGTTTTGGTGGATTATGTTTTTCCTTTCCAATTATGGTCCATAAATCAGCTTGACAGTTCATAAAATATTTATTGACCATGTGGACAGATAACAGTGGCAAGAAGGAATTTTAAAACAGGCAGGCTTTCAGGTAGGTTTTATAATTTGCTGTAAACTAGTATGCTGTTATTAAAATCAAAGCACATGTTGATTTTTGTCAATGGAGAATCTGATCATGTTCTTTTGGGAGCTGAATTTTAGTGAAAAATTAGTTTTGTTTCTGACAGTGCAGCAGAATTCTAAAAGACTTAACACAAATATTCCAGTGAGAAAATTTTAATCCATTTTGTTTTTCAATAAAAGTCCTCCAATCCTTTTAGGAGGTCTTTGGGGCAAATGAAGTTATTTGAAAAAAATTTGCTCCTCAAACGAAGTTGTGGAAGTGGTACATAGGGAAGACATATTGTGAAGTAAATTAAACTGTTAATCACAGAAATCCATCGTATATGAGACTACTCTTACGATTATCTTCTCTTAGTTTTTTTTTTTTTTTTTTCTCAAGCAAGGTTTTATTGCTTCCTACTTTCTAGGTATTTTCAGTGGCGTACTCTGCTTACATTCTGAAATGACAAGTACAGGCAGTTCGTTTAACTTACTGTTATCTTGTCCTGATAGCTGGAGAATCTTCCCTGCTTATGTTTTCTATAACAACACTGTAGAGAAGTACAATTACCATTTGTATAATAGATGGGGTGAATTGATGATTTCCCATTATTGCTTGAAACAAGATAAATCAAAAAGTTGGGACTTGACCCCATCTCTCTCATTGCCCCCAACAAATGCCTTAATCTATAACCAGTTTACCAGAGTATTTATTTTTGCTTTTAGTTTTTGAACATTGAACCTAAGTTAGCAACAAGCACTGATCTGGTGCTACATAATTATTTAGCCCATCTTCATAAGATAATTGCTACTGATGGTATGTTTGGTATTTTATTGCTGTCTTTTGTATTCAAAACTTTCTATTCCTTTGTTATTTACTTTCTTTCCCAGATTCCCCAAAAGAATTAGAAATCACAAGCATATCTTAACTCCCAGTAACCTATGTTCTTTCCAAGCAGGAGGTGGAGACAAAGGACACAAAATGCTGAGAGGTCTCATAGCTGCTGTTATCTTTCTGCTGGCTTCAGTTCTGTATCTCTGGAAACTCTGTAAAAGATACTCAGATCTGACTTGTACTAGAATGCCCACCTGAAAGATACTTCAGTTTTCTTTCAGAAGCCTTGTATGTCTTGCAAAGCTTTGCAATCTTTATGATCGTGTTCTAAATTTCTATTTAAAATAGAAGAAAGGCAAATTAAAATAGCCATAAAATACCTTATATTTCATTTCATGTGGAAATTAAGAAAAGCACAATCATGACAGAACCTAAGTTCATTGCTTCATTAATGGTCAGCATATGTGTTGATTGACATCCTGACTGAGGGTATCACAAGAATGCAGCTAAATTTTAAACTCATTTTGGACAGTGCCTATCCCCATTTTCCCATTATGGACAATCTTAATTTAAGATGTGACAGTTCTTTTGTAAAACACTAATATATTTAAATCTAAACTTAAGTGCTGTTTAGAATAAGGGTGCTTTTTCTGGTATCGGGCCTTTGCCTTGGTTTTTGTTGCCTTAATGAGAGTCATGCGTTGTTTAAGACATTAGGCAGATATTAACTTAATATCCATTGAAGAACAAGTCTATAAAGGGTGTAGATTAACCTAAAGTATGCTGCTTGCTTTTTTCAGATAAATTAAATAGTTGTATTAATGTCATTGTTTTATCTTTTAACAGTTCAACCCTCAAAGAGATTTTTCAGAAGTGCAGGGCCAAGACACAGTAGCTTAAAAATAGCGGGATCTGTCATACTTCCAGGTATTTTTCTTTAAACATAATGTACAGATCTTAGTTAAAATACTGTTTTTACCAAGAAAAGGCCCTTCTTTATCATATCCCTTGTTGTTGAATTGTTTTAAATGGTTTTAAGTGGTTTAATTAATTGCAGTTCTGTACTGACTTATGAATACTTAATAGGCCATCCCACAGAATGTATTTCTGTCACTGGAATTTATTTTTTATAGATTTTTTTTTATTCTTACTCATAATTTTTATGAAACTGAGATAATTCTTTTCTGTAATTGTTATAACAATAACAACGTTCTGTGTACTCTTCCACCTGCCTGTAGGACTCTTGCTTGGAATACTGCTTTCTTCCACTGTAGGTATTCCGACTTCATCTTACTTGTTATGTACACATAACCTGAATCTTGAATTTTATGTTATATTCTACAACAAAAATTAAGAAGAGTTAAGAATTAATTGTTTTCTAAGTTAAATCCATATAACTCCAGAATATATTATTACCCCTTTCTTTTCTCATGAAGCTAAACAATTATTGGAAAATCCGAAAATTAAATTAAAGACCAGGCTGTTCCTCATTGCCATATATTTACTCATGTTGCTTTTTCTCTAAATGCACATTGCTAGCTTGATTTTGGTAATATTCTTCCCCATAGTTTTTTCCGTGTGTGTTTTCCAGTAACAGCTTTACTAGTAGCATATTTAGGAGTGATACTTCTGTTGTTTGGGGGAAAGCTAAGAGACAACATTTTTTGACCTTTTTTTTGGTACAGATTCTTAGACGTATAAATTTTTGTCCAAAGGTGAAACAGTTCTGGGAAACAATTTGTTTTTAAAGGTTTCTCTTAGTATTTTATCTTATAATGCTATTTAATCTTAAATAATGGCTCTGAGTGGTCTAAAGTTTCATCCTATTAGTGTACTTTTTCTCTCTTCTGATTCTGACTCATGTCTGTAAACATGGCTACTACTTGAATGGCTGAAGGCAATTTGAAAGTTAGAAGGTGAGATTAAAATGTTTTATCCCAACTCTGTTTCTAAATAATTCAGTATTAAAGAATGTTCCCACCTTCTCTGGGACAGACCATTGTAAGTATACTAGATTTGGCTCCAGTGTTCTCTTGAGATGCTGGGCAACATCTTTATTTTGAGGGTTTTTTCCCCCAAATTTGGTTAAATACAATCCTGTACTTTTAAAATCCTGCAGTTTTAAAATACCTGACATAAATATTCTTTTTTGGATCTCTATATAAGGTAAATATTTTTATAATGAAGAGAATATGAACAAACAAGAAAAACACAAAGAACTTTAATTAAAAGAATAAGACTTTACTTGGAAAGCAAGAAGAATAAGGTTATACCTGGTAGATATTTTTTTCAACCATTATTTTCTATCAGATACCCTTCTGTATCCTATGATACATGCTTACAAAACTGTCATGGAAGTTTAAAGTGGTGGAACAGAATTTACCATCTTGGCAGGTTTTAATAATGGTGACACCATAATTTTCTTACTTTTTATTATGGAGATGTAATTTTTTTTTCATATTGCTATAAGACAGAACAAAGTGACCTTGAGGAAATAAAAACCAAAATGTGAAGTGGGAGAGATAAGCAATGTACGCAATTTTGCCCCAATAGACGACTACTAAAGCCAGTTGGTTAGTAAATTTTGAAAAAAAGTATTAAGGATTTGCAATGGAAAAAGACTAATCATACTGGCAATTGCATTAACATGTAGAATTCATATTAATTTTCATGCTTCAGGGTTAAAAACTGAAACACCACCTGTAAATGACATTTATTTCCATGATATACTACCGTACAATTGAAAATAGATACTTTGCTGTTTTCTGCAGTATAAGCTACTGTAAAAAACTGTTTATTAGCTGGGATGCACATACATACTGATCTTAAGACTATCAAAATTCTGAAGTTATTCTTATGTATTAAATGTTATATCTAAGTCTTTATTCTGTTTAAACAACTTACATTCACATTATAGTATTAAGTGGCTTTTCATTTTTTAATGAAAGCAAAAAATCATACTTGGAGAGGAGAGAAAACTCTGGTGGCATTACCGCCAGTTGCCTTAATGGCAAAGTGAAAACTTTTTCTAAGCATTAATCCTTTCCTGCAACAAATACTTAAACTGTTTTCCACTTGCAGGGAATCTGAAATAGCCAATGGTGAGATAACATTGTGGTCATTTGCTTATTTGATTCAGTTTTAATTATTAGTCAGATTCTCCAAATCACAAGTGTTGTAGTAGCTGTAATGTTTTATATTAGTTGTAGCTTTTCAGTGGCATTAGGGTAACCTTATACAGAGCATGGTATATTCAAGTTTAGACCTCACTAGAGCTTAAATACCTAGCATCCTATGCTTCTGAAGAGGACAAATACTTTGCAGAATGTCAGTGGGAAGGAAAATAAAACAAATTGTACACACTGAAATCCTGCATATTATGGAATTGATTATGACTATATGAGTTGTAGTTTTTAGAAACAATTGAAGATCTAGAAGCACCTGTATGTTACAAATCGCAGACAAGATGTGCACACCTGCTTTACTGTGGGAAAAGGCTTAAGTAAATCCTTATCTTACTCAGTTCACTTCCTATCTCATTATCTCTGAATTAAACAAGAGGTAGCTCACCATTTAGTGAGCTACAACACTAAACCCGTTTTAAGCAAGTACATTGTGCACTGGTAAAAGGCAATTGCTAATAGAATGGAGACAGCAAGCTTTTAAGTCTGAGTATCATGGACCAGCATACTGCAAATACACTCTCTCCACGTGTGTGCTGGACATCAGTTGAGACAGAACGCTGCAGAAGCCTGTGTTTGTGAGAACCTACTAAATGACATAATCCATTCAAGAGGATGTTACAGTGCACTGGGTTCATGTTTACACAACCAGATAAGCCTAGAACGAGAAAGAAGTCTCTTAATTTTATTTTCTGGAGAAAACAAACCTGCTGTCTATTTGGTATTTCATTTTGATGGTAGAGATAACAGAACCAGTCCCAAAATTAGAACTCCATTCAAGATCGTTGTTGAACCACTGTCTTGAAATTTATGTAGCTCACTGTTAGGATACCATTGATTAATACTTGATGCTAATGATAATTTTTTTTTCAGTCAAAGTTTATGTCAAGCTGAATCACAACAGTCCACGTATTTTATGTCTGACAAATCATCTGCGAAACTTAGAACTGATTGATCCAATATTCCAGTGGAGTGGACCAGGTGGTGGTCTTTCTTCAGGTAAGGATTTATTTTCTTATATGTCCCCCCGCACACTCTCCTCTTCTTCCTCGCTCCCCCCAAAAGCAACATGAAGGTTATAAATGTGGGAATGTAAATGGAGAAGTAACTGAGGATACATTGTGAGTGTTTGCATGTATATCATGTAAATTAACTTTCACTTTTCCGAGAGAAAGGGGTGGGATAACCAAACTAAAACACATTTTCAGGTCTCTGTAGACAATGGTGCCATCTCTAAAGAGTGCTAGATGGAGCAGGGCATGTTGAATGCAACAGAGGCTGAGGATGACATTCTTTGCGGCACTGAGACAGCTGGGCGCATTCTGCAAGGACAGAATAATAGGATGATGGGTGTTGTGATCTAGCCCAACTGCCTGCTCAGTGACAGGCTGCCTTCAGATATGAACTTGCTCAGGGCCTTGACCACTTGAGTTTGGGGAATCTCTTGTCTGTCCTTGGAGATTTTCTGTCTTTTCTGTGCAACCTGTTCCACTTTTTTTCTTATTTTCAATCATAATTTCCCTTATTGTAACTTGTCATCATTGCTGCTTGTCCTTTTGTGGTGCACCTCTTAAAAGTACGGGTTATTCTTCCCTGTATCTCCCCTTAGGTAGTGAAGGACTGCAATTCCCTCCTTAGACTTTTCTAGGGTAAAAATCCTAATTTCCTTTGCCTCTTTTTCTATGCTTTAACTCCCTAATCATCACAGAAACCTTCTTGTTGACTTGTTCCAGTTTGTTAGTATCTGTCTTGTACTGAGGAGTCAAAACAGGGCACAGTGTTCTAGAGTGCCCAAATGAGTGCCAAGTAGGGAGAGAATAAGCACTTCATTTGACCTGCTGGATATACCATTGCTAACGCAGCCCAGTATACAGTTAGCCTTCACTGCTGCAAAAGTGTGCTTCTGATTCATACTCAGTTTTAAATCCACCAGGACTCCCAGGTACTTTTTTGCAGGGCTGCTCCCAGGTCATCTGGTCCCCAGCAGCATATGCTGCTGCTCTTATTCTGTCCCAGGTGAAGGACTTTGCATTTGTCACTGTTGGACTTCATCAGGTTTCTGGCAGACTGTCTCTCTAGTCGTGCAAGGTCCCACTGAATGGCAGCAATGTCCTGTCGTGTATCAGCTCTCCTGCCAATTTGATGTCTTTTGCATACTGGACAAGAAGGCATTCAGTCCTGTGGTGTAGGTCACTGGTAAAGATGTTAAGCAGTTCTGGTGCTTTTATCAGCCCTGAGGAAAGCCCTTCATAACTGTCTGCTAGGTAGACCAATCTTCAAAATGATGATGCAGGCAGTTTTTCACCCATCTTGTATTCCACTCATCTAGTCCATATGCCCATAGTTGGGCTACAAGGATGTGATGAAGTACCATATTGAAATCCTTGCTAAAGACTTTCAGTGTATATGACATCCACTGCTTTCCCTTCATCCTCAGAGGCAGTCCTTTAATTCCAGAAGACTCTCAGGCTGATCAGCCATGACTTGCCAATGGCAAATTGATGCTGCCTTTTCTCAATCACTGTCTTGTCATTCAAGCATCTGGAGTGACTTCAAGCAGTTCTATCATCTTTGCAGGGCCTGAGGTGAGGATGGCTGAACTGTGTTTCCCTGGGTGGTCTTCCTTGCGTGTTTTAGGATGGATGTATTTTTTGGGTCTTTCTGGTCACTGGGGACCTCATCACCATCAAAATAGACAACAGTCATTAATTAGCTCACTCAGCATCCTCAGATGCATCTCATTCTGGTCTATAAACTTGTATATGTCCAGCTCACTTAAGCAAGTCCCTAACACTACACTTCTCTCTCCCTCTAGCATCTCCTCTAAACTCTAGTGCAGCCTGGGGCAGGGCTGGCAAGAAGACCTTGCTAGGAATGAGTGAAACAAAGGCGGCGTTGCGTGTCTCTAGTGTTTTCAATGTCATTTTGTCACTAGGTCAGTCAGCCCCATTCAGCCTGGGGCCAGCATTTTTATTGCCCTTCCTCAATTGCATGTGTTTCTATTGGCCCGTCACATCATATCTTTATCAATGATTTGGACAAGGGGATCAAGTGCACCCTCAGTAAGTTTGCCGACAACACCAAGTTGGGAGGGAGGGTTGATCTGCTGGAGGGTAGGAAGGCTCTACAGAGGGATCTGGACAGGCTGGATCGATGGGCCAAGGCCAATTGTATGAGGTTCAACAAGGCCAAGTGCCGGGTCCTGCACTTGGGTCACAACAACCCCATGCAGCGCTACAGGCATGGGGGAGAGTGGCTGGAAAGCTGCCTGGCAGAAAAGGACCTGGGGGTGCTGGTTGACAGCCAGCTGAAGATGAGCCAGCAGTGTGCCCAGGTGGCCAAGGCGGCCAACGTCATCCTGGCCTGCATCAGAAATAGTGTGGGCAGCAGGAGCAGGGAGGCGATTGTCCCCCTGTACTCAGCACTGGTGAGGCTGCACCTCGAGTCCTGTGTTCAGTTTTGGGCCCCTCACTACAGGAAAGACACGGAGGTGCTGGAGCGTGTCCAGAGAAGGGCAACCAAGCTGGTGAGGGGCCTGGAGCACAAGTCTTATGAGGAGCGGCTGAGGGAACTGGGGTTGTTTAGCCTGGAGAAGAGCAGGCTGAGGGGAGACCTTATCACCCTCTACAACTACCTGAAGGGGGGTTGTAGTGAGGTGGGTGCTGGTCTCGTCTGTCAGGTGGCTGGAGATAGGACGAGAGGAAATGGCCTCAAGTTGCAGCAGGGAAGGTTTAGATTGGGTATTAGGAATAATTTCTTTACTGAGAGGGTTGTCAGACATGGAATCAGCTGCCCAGGGAAGTGGTTGAGTCACCATCCCTGGAGGTATTCAAAAAGCACGTAGACAAGGTACTCCAGAACGTGGTTTAGTGGGCACGGATGATGGTTGGACTCGATGATCTTGAAGGTCTTTTCCAACCTAAATGATTCTATGGTTCTATGATCCCTTGCCAGTTTCAACTTCTGGTTAATCTGCTCATGGAGGATTTAAACATTCTTTTTCAGAAAGATGCTTCTAATGAAATCATTGTCCTAATCTGTTAGTATGGCATGAAAACCCCAAATCATTGTTTCTGCATGGAGTATGTTGGGCTACTTCTACTTATGTTATTTTTCTCACATAATAAGGATTGCTTATCTTTCCAAGTCTGAGCAGGGAACCCGAGTTCTGTTTTTTGTTTCCTTTCATGTATGTCTCATTTACCCTTTACTGTAATTTCATTTTTAAAAAGAACAATAAGCACTGTGATGAATTTGTAAACCTGTTTAATCTCTTATTTTAATTTACAATTTAGATTATGAACAATTCATCCTGAGCTTAATCTGATCAGACAGAGGACAACCTTCTGATTCACAATTAACAAAAATTGCCCGTTTCGCTCCTCTGGCTTCTGTTTACTCAAACTGCAGTTTCAACAGTGTAGAACAGAAAACCATGGAGACCTCAGACTTCTTCCAGTTGACAGGTTTAAATCTCTTCAGGCAGATTGCTTCAGATTGCCAAGTTGCTATGCCAACCTTGGTTCAGTAGCAAAAAAGCTATGGTGGTAGGGGTTCTTGGCACTTTGGCAACTTCAGGTGTACTAGAACCAGCAGCAAGTGGGCAAAACCCATTTCAGTAAGAGAAGAAAACTTGTGTTTTCCTGACATGACTTTTATAGGGATGATAGAGGTTTTAGAAAAATTATTTTTAAAAAGCGGTAATGAGAGGACTTGAGCTTCAGCCACCACAATTTTGGGTAAATCCCACAAAGATGTTTTAGTCTCCTAGGGCTGTCGTGACATTCATTATTTTTTTTTTTTTGACTCAAAGAAAGTATAAACAGACAAAAAGCTAAGGTTTCTAGCTCATTAAATGTTTGCTGTATAAAAGAATTTGATCCCTTGGCCTCCTTTTAGAATGGGTGTAATCCTCTCCAAGTGGTAAAAATTATCTGGGTTTTGGTGTCACTAGTTAAGTCTTCTAACACCTGTCATAGCAAATCTCCCTAACAGTGGGAAACTAGGATTCATAAACCTTGCTTCATAGATTATTTCATACTTTTTCAGTGTGGCTGTAGGGAAGAAAAGAAAAGAATCCTTTCAGTGGAAATGTAGAACTGTGAATCGAGTTTTAGGAAAGTCTAACAAAATACTGCTTTTTGGAATGCTTCAAAATAAATGCAATTATTTAAGCATAAAATCTCTAGGAAGAGAGCCTATCTTTCATTGTACTATCTGTCATAGTTAGAAAAGTCAGATTCTCTTTCAGGCACACCAGCCCTTGACACACAACCCAAGAAGGTGTTTTGTGCCCCGAAAGTCTGTCTAGCTATATACATCAAACATCATGACTACAGTAAAACCTCACAAAGAGCAGTAAACACTTTTCTTTCTGTAGCCATTAAAAAACAGTTCTGTTTTTTTGACAAGCAGCTTTGTTCACAGATAATTCCAGTCCACTTACATGCAGTTGAAAGAGTAATGAAAAATTAAATACTGCACAAAATGTAATTTAAAATCATTACAACTTTAAAATTAGCCAGTCATTTTTCCTCACTTAGTATAGTGACTCTTTTGTACTAAGATCTGGAAATGGTACTTTGAAGTTTTTAAACAGCTGTTGGGCTGGTTGGGAATAAGAGGTTTTCAAAATATACTTTAAGTGGAGGATAAAAATCTTCAAAATAATTGCTTCTTATATTCTGGATCTTAAAGTTTTACGGCATAAACCAGCATTTTTTATGGTGTTCTGAACAGCTAAATAGAACAGAAAAGAGAAAGCATTTCAATCTTTATTTCCAAACGTAAACATTGGAATAGGCCTGTTCTAGTTTGGTGAAGATGAACCTAGGAATTTGGCATTACAGGAAAGTTACTGCTTTTCATACACACTGCCACCTAATATATACATAGAAGGAGTATTTGTGTCAGAAGATGGTTACTGTCCTTTCATAGGACTGAAAAGGGTACTATAGTTATATAAAACAAAGCAACTGACAAATAACCTGCACTCAACCTCTCAACTACAAGCTAAACTCCAGATATTCTAAAACCTACTATTGGTATATCAAACAGTTCTTCTGTGGAGAGGGAAGGAAAGAGAATCTGAAGAAATATGAAGCTGCTTTTAGTAGATTTGTGTATCTGTATACTCATGCTGTCCTTATAACCGATAAATGACTTATACATGTGTCCTGAGAGACTGTCAGAGTCCTGTCTGGACTACAAAACAGAGTATGTTTCATTCCTAAGCAGCTTTTCAGGTGAACTGAAGTTTATTATATACCGTGTTAGCTTTTGTTTCTGTACATGTATAATTAATCACTGAATTTACCTATTTGGACATCTTTAGATATTGCATATTTGAATTTGAACATGCTCAGTAGTTTAATATGAAGATTAGAATTTATGATCTGGATCGATAGCTGGTTTTGTATGTTTATAAATGTCTGAAAAGTCTGTTTCTGAAAAGCCCATTGGCCTGATTCTGCTGTCATTTACTTTTGTTTTTAATATATAACTTCAAAATACAGAAGTTGCTTTACTGTAAAACTGGTCTGAATAAGAGGTGGGGTGGGAGGATGGGAAGTAACTTTATTTTTTTGCACTGAAAGAACTGGAAGGAGAATCAATCCGTTGGTTTTAAGTTTAGTAAACAGAAAAATGAAAATATAAGAAAGCTTAGTTTTAAATTTAATTATACAAGGGTACAGAAACTTAAGGGATTTCGTCTCTGTAATGTAATTCTCACAGGAATAGCTGTTTTGCATCCTTCTAATTCCTGAGGATCCTGGAAAATGGTCTAGCTTCCTCTCTTAGCATGAATAAAAAAAGAACTTCTGTTTTAAATCATGCCAGTTTTCACTGACTCCAGGGAACCTCTGAACTTGATCACATTGCTTTTTGTCCATCATGCATGTGAAATGCCTCCTATGTAATAGAGGCTTATTAAATCATATCATGTAATTCACATCACAAAATGTGATGAGAAATTCTGTTCACCTGTCTTGCTGAACCTGCTGCAGATGAATAACATGGAAAAAATATTAGATTTAAGAAAAGGGTGGATAGCTTAATAACTTTTAAAATTTTGTTTTAAAGCTAACAGTCTGTTTTGTGAACCCAAATTTATCTGAGTAGGCAGTATTGATTCAGATAATCCCATGGAGCAAGGCATTTTAAGTGCGGTTTCTTTTATAACACTGGGGGCGGGGGGGGAACAACCAACATAACAGGCTCTTGATTTCATGATCCAAAAGGAGATTCTTTACACACAGACATACTATTAAAATAATTAATGGTTACTATGTAAAAATTCTAATCTTTTCTGGTATATGAAGCATTCATTATTCAAGGTAGGATAAAATTCTATAATAAAGTCAGTGACTCAGTCCCTCAGAAGAACACTTTACTTTTCCGTTTCTGCTAATGTACTTTCAAAAAATATTTGTGACCAGATCTCTTCACTGGATTTCCAAGTTTTGTCTTTTGCAGACTTGTCATCATTGCAGTTCAGTAATGCATTTTGTAAGTATAGCAAAGCTGTCTGTGATATATCTTAAAGGTGCTCTGGCTATCCAGTCAAGTAACAGTGTTGTTGCTTTTGGCCCACACAGGGCAGTTGCATATGCCAAAGATCAGAACTATAGTTCTTAAATCTATGCTGTTTTTCTGACAATATTAATCCGATAGCTATTCCAGCATACAGTAGCAAATGACATTCTAGTTTATAGACTTAGCATCCTGAGTAGTTCATCATCAGATTAAAAACCTCTTCATCATCCAAAAAATGAGACAGTGTGTTGTTAATGTGAGAGCCTAGGCTGATACAGAATCCCAAACTATTCTTGTCAAAGAATTTGCACTTTCAGTCTTTTTAATAGTACTCTTTTTTACCAGCACTTGATTTATTTTTTTTTTAAACACAGTGATATATATGACAAAATTATGTTAATTAAAAGCTTAAATGGTTTCTTGAGGAACTAAGTTGTGCTACACCTTCCTGCCAAGTATGTAAAAAGATGCACTTCAATCAGGCTATTTTTTTCCCCCAATATCTTTCTTAGAATCACATACCAGGAAAATCAGCATGCATCTACAGTAACATGTTAGTTTGAATAGGAGTGTGACTTTGAACTGAATTGCTTGACTGTACCCACTTACCACATTCTGTTTGGATCATGCTCTGGTCTTTGAGTGCACAAAGTGGAATCATTTTGGATGAAGCTAATTGGAAAGGTTTGCTTTGAGAAATAATGCATGCTTGACCTGTAAAACCAGATTAGGACTGGTCTGAAGTAAAAGCCCTAAGATGTGTGTAGTGTAGATTTCATGTCCTTAGCATTGATTTTTTTCAGTCTAAAAATATGCTGCTTTTGCACCACACTAATTGTCTAAGCTTCCATCATCTACATAAAAGGTCTAAATTATTTAGGATGTTAAAAAGATTTTTTTTTTTGCATCTGAAAATGGAAACAAAAAATCCATTCTCAAAATATTTTATCAAAGTGAGTATTTTACCTTGAAATCTATTACAATTGACTCTAATCTAGTGGTTCCCATGGTTTCCTTTGACAGCAGGATGGGCTGCATGTTACTATTTGAGAAACCCGTATCTATATTGTTACTGCCTGAGGACTTCTCAAGTCAGGAAAGGACTCATCAACTGTCATCATGTAACCCTCATGCAGGCTACATGGGACAACTCTGTGGCTCATTTTCAGTGCCCAAATCTGACCTTAAGCAGTTCTTTCCTTTCTCTTTAAAAACCTAGTTAAAGAGCCATGCTTGTGATTTTTCCTTTGAAGTAGGATCCTACTTCCTCTCTGCCTTGAACTGAAGACTTGTGTTAAGACTTTGGCCACCGTAACAATGCATATCTTTCCATACAGAAGGATTATTTTACCATCCTAAACATACATGATTCTTATTTTGGCATACACATACAATTTTTGTGGAAGGTCTGTTATACAGTACTTGCTTAACTTGAACTTCCTGTCTTGCCTACTTTGAAGTTTACTGCTTGTTAAACACCACCAGCAGCTAATTCATGAGGCAGTTCCTGAAGACTGAAAGGTTAGTAGTCAGTTTGACTATATAGAGGTATAAAAAGAGATTATTTGCCCCCTTTGTCCTTTTTTTTTTCTGGGAGTTCTTTGCTCTTGGAAGTGTTATTGGAGAGAACAATAGATGTCTGAGATCAAATAAAAACAGGTTTCTAGGACTGCTTTGTCAACCAATACTTAAAAACACAGCAGCAGTAGGGCATATTTGTGTAATGCTGACCTGAGTGACACCCGGTCAGCTTCAGTTTCCGAGTCCTATGCCTTCAGCTGAATCCATAATATTATTTTGTGCACAGCTTAAGAGTAAATAACCATTTGGACCCTTACTTTCTGCACTTTCTCATGACGACAACTAAATTTATTTCATTATTGTCTTTACTAGAAAATAGCAGTGTGCAAATATCACCAACAGGAACTTTAATATTGAGACACTTCAACCTGAGTGGAGTTTACACTTGTTCCATTGTTTATAAGCTAACAGCAATGCAACCTGATAAAAACCTCATAATAAAATATCTTATTTATGGTAAGTTACCAATCCAGGTAAATGTGTTGTTGCCTTGAAGAAGTTTTATTTTTTAAAATGTGTTGCTATTTTAAAATAAGTAGGATTATTTAGAATTTAATTTGCAGAGACAAAGACATTCTGTTTCTCTGGGAAATTGTTTTTAATATTAGTTGCTACCAGGCAGTTCATTTAATGTCACTTACAGAGCCTTAAATGAAGCTCAGTGGCTGACTGAGGAACTTATGAATACAGTTCTTTTTAAAAAAGAAACATAAAACATAATGAAATGTAACAAATTGAATAGGCAGTAATCCTTAATAACATTAAAATGGTATAATTTTAAACTGAATTATTCTTTGAGACTAATTTAGCACAGCCATATAGATTTATTTCACACATATTAATGCCTTAATTATTGCCTGATTGTGTTTTTTTAAGTACCTATCATTTAATGATGTAATATTTGTAGCTTATTCTTTCCTATTCTGATTACATTTCCTTCTGTCAGCAGGTAAAAAGTCTTTGATAAAGTGAAGATTGTAAATGCAATGTCACTTATTCATTACTAGCTCTCCTTTTCTTCTTTAAAGGATATTTTATTCTTGTGGAGATGTAGGCAAGAGCTCCTATTGCCTTCAGCAGGAACTATGTCTGATCTTGAATTTAAAATGCGTACCAGTGCTCATTTAGAAACATCGTAGAGCACAATAACATAAATTAACCTCTGATGTAAATTAATTTTACTTTGGCGCAGCAGCCTTCATACAGAATAACCATGACTTTTAGCAGCTGGCTTGCTTGACAGAACTGGAAAGGAAAAAGTTTCTTTTAAACAGTTTTGATGGAAAAGGTTACAGTTTTCAGTAATGCAGACTTATATCCTTCAATAAGGATCAAATCTGAATGTTAACATACAAAATTCAAGCTTCATACACACATACAAAAAAATCAGGAATATTGAGCAGCAGGGGAAAAGAAATGGGGAGGGCAAAAGCAAGGTAGAGGATCTAATGAGTTGTCTTGATTGGGTACCATATTTTGGATGTTCTGCTGCTTCTTTCAGCTGGTTTTGATTTCTATTCCTTCGTTCTTTCTTCCCTGCCACCCCCTTCTCATTTCTGTGATTATACCCACACCATGACCCCTGTTCTTCATTCTTTTATTCCTATTTTCTATTTAACATTGTGCTCTGTTGATCTGCAGCTTTGGGTAAGTAGAGTGGTTATCATGAAATAACTAGAAACATGCATTTTATGCTACACTGGCGTATTTGTAAAAGATGCCCAGGTGTGCATTTAGCTTTGCAGTAAAGGTAAAATAGCTGATCCATCCATAAAAGTAAATTTCATACCTATATGCAAGCTTTTTCAGTTACTTCTGCTCACAGAGTAGGAATTCCTGTTCGTCTTAACTAGTTCATCTTCTATTGATCTCTGGGGAAGAGGATTCAGTTTTTAAGCCCTTTAAAATACTTCTGTGATAGTTGACTAAAAAATATGTAACATACTACTGTAACTGGCCATAATTTGTGAGGTGAAATATTGTGCCACCTACTAAAGGGTATTTTGTATGCTTCTTAACCTTAGCGTTCATATTCTTCATCCCTTTAAGGTAATCTCCTGTTGGTTTAAAAATTTAAAAATTACAATAATAAAGAGTAAGACTTACTGACGGATATAAGTAAGAATGTTGACTTGTAAAAATCTCTTTAAGTGTTTCCAGCTGGCCCAGCATACACTATTTTATAATTAAAAATTCTCTGGGGATACAAAATAGGTTTTGTTTATAAATTAAGGATTTAAATTGGCAATTTTATTTTCTAATATACAAATTACTTTTCTTTTTACTTCATATATGTTCCTCATCATCTTTGAAATTTTTTTCCTGCAGCTTATTCTGATCCTAAAAATTACTATGAGTTCACAGCCCAGTATCACACAGGCCCCTGCAACAGTTCTCGTAACACTTCTTTTGAGAAAGCATTGCTTCAGATACTAAGCAAACTTGTTGCTGAACTTTCTTGTGAGGTTACATTAATTAAGTCAGAATGCCATCATGTAAAAATGCAGAGAGGAGGTCTACAGAATGAAATCTTCTTTACGTTTTCAGGTAAAAATCTGCTCTGCTTTTAAAGAATGGTTAGAATTTTTACAGTTAATGGAATGTATTTACTGCTTATAAAGTTTCTTGACTGTAAAAATGCTTCAAAGTATTGCATGTGAAATTCATGTCAATAGCAAAAAGATAGTTGATCGACTCAGAAGTGCGTATTTTACATTATTTCAGAAGAGCTTTAGAACATTTTATAGCTGTGCATAGATCAATATATTTTTAATTTTGTATCATAAAACATTATCATGTCCCTTGTTGCACACTAACATAGGAAGGAAAGTGATACAGTGCATTCTGTAACTCCCCAGATTACCTTCATCTAGTCACCTACAACAGGTGTATAAATGACTCCATGGATGTGCCTTGGTCTTTATAATCAGCTTCCAAATGACAGACTAAGGCTGGATGTCTAATTTTCAAGAACTAAAGTTAAATGAGATGAACTTCAGTACTTGTCCTTCTTTAAGTGGCAACAATAAAAGAGGGAGACTTCATAATTTTCCATTTCTTTTAAAACAAAAGGAGCCTAAAGGAGACCTGGGCAAAACTGAGTTGCCAGAAATACTGAGTTGGCTTGATTTAAAGCAAACCATTAGATGGCTTGGGAAGATGTCACCAAATTATGGGATATTTAAGGATTCTTACTGAGTGTGACTATGTATTGCAATAATTATAAAACTTTGTATCTGATATTTGGGTGTGTTGATACATAAATGAGTTTATATGTAAAGGAAGACCTCACAGTGTCTTAGTTACTTATCCTCCTTTGATAAAGATTAGTTATTAAAAATACATTTTCCCTTTAACATGAATTTGTTTTCATAAAACGTTGCCATTAACAGCTTTTCACTAAAGGCATTAACTGTGGAAATCTCGGTGTCATGTCAATCCAAAGAAGGTTGTTTATTGTTCTTGAGACTCGTTCTCAGAATATTCTTCCTGAGCACTGAAACCATATGAAAAGAAAGCGTCAACTCCTTTATGTTGTGAGTGAGGTCTGAAGGAACATGTAAAACAGTCCCAATATATGTTTGGTTCACTTGAAGTACTTTAAGAGATATCTAAAACCCAAATAGATGCAATTTATAATTGTTGAGCTGAATCTACATAAGAACATCTGCAATATTTTCTTGGACTTACTGTTCCTAATTATTTCAGCTCTAAAAAGGCCATTGTTTTCATGTGTTGTATTAGATTAGTCACGATGTATCAAGACATGGACTTTGTAAAGATCCCTTTCTGAACTAAGTATACCAATTATGCTTCATTTTCCATGTTCCAATTTTAATTTTCTTGAAAATTAAATATAGTTGCTTATAAAAACAATGAAACTATTAGCCAGTTGTGTTTCTCTGAAAACTATTTGTAGTGGATAGCATGATGTATCTGAAGTCTCATTACTGATAGTGTAGTTAGTTAACTCTAAGGTTACTGAGACTACATAAATGAGATTTAGCCAATGCCCAGGCTTTATAGAATATCTGAGCATTAGGAGGAGAAATTCTCCAGTTAGAGATTTAGGTGGATGTAAACTTTGATACGGCCCAGTGGTCAAGCTACTTCAGAATGTGTAGTTTAAGTCTTAGAAAGTACTTTTTGACTTCTAAGTAGCATTTGGTGTTTCAGAATTACTTCTGTGATAGAGGTATTTAAAGCTTATCATATAAGGAGTTAAATTCACATGTTAACAGATAATTTTATTTTTAATATGGCAGCTTACCCTAATGTCAGTTCTGGAGAGCAGTCCAGCAGTTTAGTTAACTGTTTCCCAGGCCTTCACCACAACATGTTAGTACTAGTCAGTCGATAAGGAATGTGGACCGGTGCAAATGGATTACTACAATGTAACTATGCTTTTTCTTCAGTCCATACTTGAAGTCTTCCTTTGGTTCTATGTGTCATAGGCATTCCTATGAGAATCTAAAGGGTTGTGTGGGCGAGACTCTGGAACTGATGTGTTTGTGCAGGGAGGGGAGCAGGGAAAATGTTTAAAAGCACTAGATATTGCCCTGATTGATTGATTGTTCTTGAGAAAAAACTTGAGTCCGTTGCAGAAATAGTCAGAAGCCTGAACTGTTAGGGTTCCTGGATGACTGTTTTAAAACCTGAGTCCTCATTAAACCACAATGGCAGGCAGGTAATTAGAGAGTTGCTTATTTCTTTTGAAAGGATTCAGATAGATATAAATCTGGGAAGAGTCCAGAATGATACATTTCCTTGCCATTAGAATTTACAAATAAATGACAGTTCCCATAAGATATTTAAGTATACTGAAAATTATACATAGATGTATAATATCTATAAGAGGACAAGCTCTGTGATTTCTTTAAAACATTGCAAGTTAGACATGTGAAATATGGTAAAATGTCCTAAATACTTGCATCAGAACTGACTAGAATCTTAAATGAGTAAATAAAAAAATAAACGTCAATTTCATTGACCTTGTTCTTCTATAAACAGATTGTGTTTTGTTATAGTTGCTTCCTTAGACAGAGAAGAACACAACAGACTATGTCAGCAAAGTGCTTGTGATGCAACTCATAGACTAAACAAGGTACAGTAGATGGAAGAATAAAAAGGCAACTAACATAAGCAGCTACTTTCACAATAAAGTATAACAACATAAAAAATGAAACATACAAATTTTATATTCACTAAAACTTTTAAATCAATTTATTAATTTACTAAACAAAGTATCAGTTAAAATATTCTATTGCTGTTTGGCAATATTGCTAATATTCTATTGCCATTATGGATAAGGCAGATCATACTATCAGTCAATATTAAAGACAGTACATGAAGAGTATGAAAAGTGGCAAGACAATTGGGAAACTTTGAACATGTGCTATCTTATAAATATCAGACGTGCTGTTTTGCAATGGGAGTGCCTTTCCATCACTTCAAAGTGATTTTATTATTGATCTGGCAGAATTTTAGCTTTTGAAGGCATTTGGCTTTTACAGTAGAGAACCAGAAGCCAGAGTCTTGCTTACTAGGTTAACTGTTAATTCAGAGGTTCTTAAGGGAGAAAGGAGAAGGGGGAAGGGAAGTACAGAAGGAATACCAATAGCAGGTATGCAAATCATGCTTTGGGATTCCAGTGGAAGGATGAGGGGGTCTAAAATAACATTGTGCTCATTAAGCAGCTTCCATCCTGCCCACTGAAAAAAAAAACCCTAAATATGTGGGGAAAGCTCATGATCAAAGTTCATCTTTTTCATACAGACAAGAGGATCAAATTAAGAGAGCGCGAGTCAATGTGGTTTTGCCAATTTGTGTGTGTACTGAACCTTGCAAGCCTATTAAAGGGTTTTTTTCTTTGCTTTTTCTTTTTAGCTTTCTATATATATAATTAATCCCTGTATACAAATGAAGCACTGTCTGGATATGAAGCACTGATACTTTTTACTGTTAGACTTTGTCAGATTGCTAATGGGTCTATTTCTGTTACATATGTTATATATCTTAGCCAGTTAGAAGTCACATTTTTAATTTTAACTACTGTGGAAGACACTTCATAAAAAATGGTCCAAAATTCCAGGGAAAATAAAGGATTTTTAAAAATAAACATTGCCTTTGGCTAGGGAGATGGAGTAGGTGAGATGCAATAGAGCTCCCTTGTATCCTAACATTTCTGTGATTCTGTGGTGCTGGTTCTGCACTGATTGAAAGGAATGTTTTTCCTGGCTAGGATTGTATTTGTGCAAATCTTTTTGAGTAAGGGAGTTAAGTCTTCTGTGATTATATTTAATTGATATAATAATAACAATAATCCCTCGTTTAACTTGGCCTCAGGACACCTTTGGCGTTTTCTTTTTATTGAACAGAAATAGCTAATAAAGATGAAAAGTATGTCTGAAATGTAAGTGGACCTACATAAGAGTACATATTGTAGATGGGAAAGCTGCAAGTCTATTGATGTTGGGCTACAGATGTCTAATGTAGGCAAAATTGCTATGGATTAGCTTTTAAAGTTCTATTTGTATACTTCTGAACACTTTAAAAGACATTGCATTAATTGATCAATGTTTATCTATATTAAAACCAACATATCCAAGAATATCAGATAGTCCTGTTTCCATTCAGCTACAATCAAAAGGTTTAGTGATACATCCTTTAAATCTTAATCCTAACTCATACTTACATTCTTTTGTCTTGTATTCTGATCTCTTTCCATCAAACATTCTGAAAAAATACTATTTGTTTCAATTTAGGCAAAACGCCTTATAGAGAGATTTTTTAAACAACAAGTGGAAGTTAGCAGGAAAAGTTCTGAACTGTTGCCTGAAATATACTACATTGAAGGTACTCTGCAAATGGTATGGGTTGATCGCTGCTATCCAGGATATGGAATGAATGCTCTAATACATCCAGACTGTCCAGAGTGTTGTGGTAAGTGACAAATTCATCTATTGTACAAAGTATTAAGTAGTGCTACAATGTTTTTTGCTCTGATTGAACTCAGTACTTTGCTATTTAACTTTATAAAATTGTTATGCCATACTGTTTTGGGCTGTGATGCTGTCAAGTCTGTCAAGGTAACCAGTACTACATCAGGTTTGTACTTGGGTAGACCTCTCATAAAAACCTTGTTGATTTAGATTTTAAGCCAGACCCACAATTTCTATGGCCTGATTTAAATTAAATTGAATCCGATTAAATTCAGACCTCTAGATAGCAGTGGGGTTTTTTGGAATTAGCACAGAAAATCTGTAATCTGACAAGGTATGTTTCAAGTGCTGTTTTACAGTGAGAGAAACAAGACAATTATTTTTGTTCTTAGATTTATAAAAGGGGGCATAATAATGCAATGCTTTCATCTAATTACAAACTTCAATGCTAACATTCCAGATCTGAGTGAAGTAAGAATAAAAGATAAAATAATCACTCTGTATAGCTTTGCAAAATTAATTTGTAAATAGCTGTGATCCATTTGGAAGAATAAGGAAAGAGGGGGGAATGAATTCTGGTAATTTTATTTTTGTCAATCCTCATATTAAAATGAGTGATACTACCCTCCTTAGATGCTAAGGAGTAGATCGGTGTTTTAAAGAGTGGTTCTGCCAGATTGCATTTTGCCGAAGAAAAGGTTAGTCATATGATTCCCAGATATTGAGCCTGAAGTCTCAAGGGAACAATGGAAGCAAGACACATAGAGAATAAGTCTGTAGTCAAGCTTTTGACAGAGCGGATTCCCTACAGACCTAGAAATGGTGAAAGAAAACACTGGATTACATATTGAATGACAGTTTACAGAATGGAATACACTTTTGTAGTGGGTTGACCCTGGTTAGATGCCAGGTGCCCACCAAAGCTGCTCTACCACTGCCCTCCTCAGCTGGGCAGGGGAGAGAAAATAGAATGAAAGGCTCGTGGGTCGAGATAAGGACAGGGAGAGATCACTCACCAATTACTGTCACAGGCAAAACAGACCCAACTTGGGGAAATTAGTTTAATTTATTACCAATCAAATCAGAGTAGGATAATGAGAAATAAAACCAAATCTTAAAAACACCTTCCTCCCACCCCTTCCTCCTTCCTGGGCTCAACTCCACTCCTGATTTTCTCTACCTCCTCCCCCCACCAGTGGCACAGAGGGACGGGGAATGGGGGTTGGGGTCAGTTCATCACATGTTGTCTCTGCTGCTCCTTCCTCCTCAGGAGGAGGACTCCTCACTCATCCCCTGCTCCACCATGGGGTCCCTCCCACAGGAGACAGTCCTCCACAAACTTCTCCAACATGGGTCCCTTCCACAGTGTGCAGTCCTTCAGGAGCAAACTGCTCCAGTGTGGGTCCCCTGTGGGGCCACAGGTCCTGCCAGGAGCCTGCTCTGGTGTGGGCTTCCCACAGGGTCACAGCCTCCTTCAGGCCATCCCCCTGCTCGGGTGTGGGGTCCTCCCTGGGCTGCAGGGGGACAGCCTGCCTCACCATGGTCTTCCCCACGGGCTGCAGGGGAATCTCTGCTCCGGTGCCTGGAGCATCTCCTCCCCTCCTTCTCTGACCTGGGGGTCTGCAGGGCTGTTGCTCTCACATGTTCTCACTCCTCTCTCTGGCTGCAGTTTCTGTGCTGCTGCAACTTTTTCCCCTTCTTAAATCTGTTATCCCAGAGGCGCTACCACTGTTGCTGATGGGCTCGGCCGTGGCCAGCAGTGGCTCCATCTTGGAGCCGGCTGGCATTGGCACTGTCGGACATAGGGGAAGCTTCTAGCAGCTTCTTGCAGAAGCCACCCCTGTAGCCCCCCCTGCTATCAAAACCTTACCACACAAACCCAATACAACTTTGAAAAGAAATAATAAAAATATGAAAGAAGATAGAGTCAACTCTAAAGTTGCAGGATGTGCAAAATGTTTCCATATGTGATTGTTTTTTCCAATCTGCTGCCTTCATCAGAAGGAACTTAAAATTTTTGGTCCATGTCTTCCAGCAAAAAGTGACAAGTATCTGGATGGGATATATATAATATCAAATTTATTAATTTATTTTAATACAGAATATTGTTGTACATGATTTCAAGGTAAGGTACATGCAAATCAAGTTTAGAAAAGTATGTCGTCTTTTGTATGATTTGTTTTGTATGGACAGCTTTGTCTTGGGCTTTCCCCCAGCATATCTGACTCTATTCTAAACTAATTTGTATTCCTTTTTTCTTTAAAACACAACTTTCATTTTAGCTCTGGTGGCTGTTTAACATAATTAGTAAAAAACAATACTGTTTTCATAGCTGCCATGCTCCTTTGCCTCCTGCACTAGACAGCAACACTACATAGCCGTACACCAGTGTCAACCCAAGAAGCTGATCCCTGTTCAGATGGGATTGTAACAGACACCTCTTTAGCAGATACAGGGGCAAGCTTTCACGCCTGAGGTACTCAAGAATCTGAAACAGTTGGCCCTGAAACTTGACCAATTACTACTTCCCATAGTTGAGGGTGTCATTCTGTCAGCATGCTCAAACATATACTCTTTTCCTTAGTTGACCTCTTGGTAAAATCAGTAATTACCTTTCCCAGAATCCAAACCACCATATCATAGGCAGTAGAACTGAAAGGGTCCTCTGCTTATCATTCTACCTCAAGGCAAGTTAGGAGCTTCAGTTATTTCTGACATATGTATCCTGCATAATCTTTAAAACCTCAGAAGACTACATAGACTCCCAAGGAAATATAACTCAGTACTGCACATCCTCACCACTGGAAAGCTTTTTTCTAAGATATTTATGTAATTTCCCTTGAGGTAGTTTATACCTGTTACTACTTGTTCTGTCTTAATAGAATCTGGAAATTTCCAGATTCTATTAACTTATCTTTGAAATAGCTTTTGTATATCCTAGAAGACTCTGACCATTTTCTTCTGATATTGTCTTCATTGAACTAAACCACCTCAAGTTCAGTCTTTTTGGTCATGTTTGATAGACCTCGTTCAGCCTGTTTACTGTCCATTATAGGTTCTCTACATTTGTTTTCAACGCCTCAAACTTCATGTAGTAGTTCTCAGGAGACCATGCCAATATGGGAGAATTAGTTGTGATTTGCTAAAATCCCTGGATCGAAATCCCTGGATTGGTTACTTAAACAGAAAATAAATATTTTCCCTATTATCTTTGTTAGTGGGGTAGCTTTTTCCAAAACATGCACTTACTCACAGAAGCATTTTGATAAATACATTTCATGGCAGCACAGCAGAGTTCAACTTCTTGGGTTACCCAAGTTTCCCTTGTAGTTGCAGGAACTAGGTCCTGTAATCCAGTTATAACAGTTTTAAGGTCCATTTTAGAACTATTAGGGAGTTTTGGTCTCTTTAGCTACTCTTGTTGTATAATTAGAAGATCAAGCTTTCAATCTAAATTAATTAATGAAAGTTCATACTTATTTGCCCTGATGGGGAGAATGCCTTTTAGCTTAAGTAGATTTTTTTTTTTGTCTCCTGTTTTATAATCAGAACAAGTCAATTACTTTCTATCTGCTTTTGTAATAGTTTGCGTTCAGCAAACCTGTATCTTGCATGCCCTTTTTTGAGTTTAGTATTCTTGCTCAGGGGTGACTAGAATTTAACATGGTATTTCAGATGAGCTCTTACCAGCGCCTTTTACATCAATACTGCTTTTCTTTTGGTCCTAAGAACCTCTCTCTCAAATGATCTAACAGTAACAAGCTTCCCCTTTTCATTGCAACTGATTGTGCTCACAGTCCTCTTTAATGAAACAAATATACAGGCCTTTCTTATTATTTCTTCCTGCCTATTTAAAGCTTGTCCTTATTCACAGCTTCTGTAAGTTTTGTTGTCAGCATAGTCCATTGGGAATTTTTCTGATAATCATGTTAGTGGAAAGATTTAGTAAAGTGTGTTTAAGGGCAAGCTCATGAGTAATCCCTTTAGCGATTTCTCTCCAATTCTTATTTCCCTTTTAAGCATCATTCAGTAGTCTTTTTTTTTAAATTTCATTCCAACCATAGTTTTCTGTAGTTTGTTACATTTGTATGTACTGCTGTATCAGGTGCTTTCAAATTAATTACGTGTTTATCTTCATAGTAAAACAACATTGGGTTGTATTACTTTCCACTTACCTGCATGTGTTTCAGCATTCATTCATGAAATCTTTACATAGTATAGCAGTCTGATCAGCTGTTCTGTGGTTTCTTGGACTTTTTTTCCTTTTCTGAGAAATTTATAATACATTTCGTACCAGTCATAGGTTAGCACCAGTCATAGGGTATCACTGCAGTTACACTGCAAACCTCAGATTATCATCTGTGTTACCCTTTAATGGGCCAGTTCTATTTTGGAACATGGAAACAGATGTTACTCAGACTTCCTAATTTAAGTACATTAAACTTTGAAGAGTCCAACTGTTTCTAGTCTCCGGGTCTTGATAAGGATATGACAGAATGGGAGAGGTTATGGACTAGGCCTAAGAACATGGAGAAATAAAAAAAACCTATGCATATTCTCTGCAGGTTTCATAACCAAACCTACTCTATTGTTAGTTCTCATACAGCAAAATAGCTGGATGTTCAGTTATACCTGTTCTTTCCTCTATTTTTAGAGTATCTGGTTTCATATAGTTTTCTAGTAGTTTTGGTTCCTCCATGCTGTTGTGCATGCTCTGTGAACAATACATCATTTATTTTCCATTGCCATCACACAATTTGTGCACTAAGCATAACCCTTTCACTTACTGCATCATCTACCAATCTAAATCTCCTGTATTAGAACTTGCATTCATTTCCTTCCCCATGCTTGTGTCTCATGTTCTTTTATATCATACTATATCCTCATTTGTTTTTTTCCCCCTCTGCTGTTATATTAGAATGGCATTAAATACTGAGGTATTGTCACCTTCTACTCCCATTTTCTAGTCTAAATCTCTTTCTGAATTAGTCAATTAGACATGTTAACCTGATTAGTCACTGTGTGATGTATCTATCTTTAGAGAAATCTTGGTAGAAAACACTGGTGGTAAAACATATCAAAATTTTGTTCATCTGGTACCAGATAAGCCTCAGGCAGAACCTTTTACTGAGTGATTTTGTAGAGGCAATGACTTAAAGACACAGAGTTAGTGCTGATTAATAATTCTGTTTAATCTTCTGCCTCTGTAGAGCAGTCTTGAATAAACAGAATTGATGAGTACAACCATCTTAGAAATTATTTTATATGGTTTTATCTTAATTTTAATGTTTTTCTGCTTTTAAAGCCCTATTTTATGTTAAATAAAGCACATTATTCCAGGATAAGTTAATTAAATATTTTGACAACAGCTACATGAGGTGTGATCCACCATTAAATTTTACTTAAGATATGCAGTTGAGTCACTTCCATGTCATCAAAATTTCTAAATATAATTTTTCTGCTTTATAAATCATTTTATTTTGAGAGGTTTTTTAATCAGATGCAGCTGTGAGATTAATAGAGTACAAAGTGTTCTATGTTTCTTAGGGCTTCTCTGGAGAGACAATTTGATATCATACCCTGTACTAGCTTTATGAAATATTTTTTGTCATGTATTATTCTGCAGAGCTTGATTTCTGTGGTATTTTTAGTAGACTAGATACTGAATAGTCAGTTCTAATTTGGTTTTCTTCATTTCTTCATATCAGTACGGTGATTGTTTATACTACTGAAACATAGTAACTTGAAAGTTCAAAAGAAAATACATTATTCAGGAGAATATTGTAATACTCCTAAATATCAGAAAAGAGTGCAAAATACTAGTTAGCTTATAGGATACAAGAACAAATTAAGACATTATGTGCATTTCATGAGAGAATATTTTGCTAAGATGTTTATACTTTCAAAGTGAAGGTACACCAATAGGAGTTTTCCATTAGCGAAAAGATTGAAACAAGTTAAGTTTACCACTTAAAGAAACTTTCCAGCAGCTGGGTAAATAAGCTACAGGTCCCTACTTCAGATTCCTTTCTCTTTTTCATGCTTTCTGCTAGACAGCAAACAGATGACACTTCTGAGAAGTAAACTTTTATCCCATTGTAAGAGAAGTCTACCTTGCTCCAATTAAATAAACTGAAAATTCTGAAGGATTTACTAGAAGTGTGCCTATAATCTTCAATGAAGAGTAGAATTATTCCTCTGGTACACAAGATGATTGATTTTTCCAGACAAAGTTTGGAAATGCCTTTAGTTACATGTATTTGTAAAGGTTTCTCTTTCCCATAAAGCTGTCTTGGTCTGCCTATACTAATGTACAAGAAAGGCAAGGTTTTGATATCATCTGCAGAGGACTCCTCTCACATTTCATAAGAGCTCTAACTCCTCTTCAGTCAATAGCAGTGGCAAAAAATGCTAGGCAAGCTAATAACAGCCACTGGGGATCAAGTGAATCCTGCCAGCCCCAACAAACGAAGATAAACCAAACCAAATACTGAAAATCCTGCTGAAGGTTTGTGCAGTAGTGACTAAGAAGTCATTATTAATCCAGGCAAAACCCAATAACCAGGTAAGCGCTGACCCTGCAAAAGGAAGGATGGTCTTAATTACCTTTGCATACTGAATACTAATGCTGTTAATTAAAGAGCTATCCTGAAGAAAGGCTACCATTGCCAAACTGAAGTATGATTCAGGACAGTCATAACCAAATAGCTCAAATTCTCCTTTTTTCTGTCAAGAGCATAATGCTGAGTTAAGTCTTTTGTGATGAAGTCATTCTGCAGATGACTGTATAGACTTCATCAAATAGCATAACATGACCTAACAGGAAAAAAAAAATCATTCAGAATACTTGTTCTGCATCATACACTGATTTCTGGTTTGATCTATTATTTTTGCACTACTTAATAATTATCTGAGCTTAGATTTCAGCTTTATTTTGTCTTGTATTACTTATACAAGCAGCTGTACCAGTTTATTTAAAACATTATTGGATACAGGCCATATTAAAATGTAATTGATGGATATATCCCCTGTAAGTAGATGGAGTGAAAAGGGATGAAGAGAAAAATATGGTGTAATAAATAGATGATGTATAATATATATACAATTTTTTCATCATCAACTAGTAGAATGCTGGAAAAAAACTGATGTTTTTTCAAATAGTTAAAGATGCATTCTAAACATTTCAAATGTAAATATTTTATCACTTAAATTCCACATCTTGTCCTTTATTTTTTTCTGTCCATAGTTATATGCAGCCCAGGATCATACAATCCTAGTAATGGAATTCACTGTCTGCGGTGCGACAGCAGTTTGATATATGGAGCAACAAAGTGCTAACAGCTGAGGGATCTGCACTCTTGCAATAGCTCTTACATATTTTAATGTGATATTAATAAATATTTTTTAAATGTGTACAGCTTGTTTTGGTAATATCAATAGAATGCAATGATTAATCAGCACATTGGTAAAATATTGAGGTCATACCACTTAGGACTACTTCATTTTTAAGGTCTTTAGAATATCTGATAGGTTAATACCAATAGAGACAACTAACTAAATTGTAAGAAGAGAATACAGAAGTAGAGGTTATTTTGCATACTTAGTCCCTTGCTGATCAACCTCAGCTCCTCTTGACACAGACTGGTGTAAGGAGTCTGTGTTGTGGTTTTCATCTACCTGTCTGTTCAGTTGTTGGTTAAGAGGATTATGGTGAACAGCTTATGCTGTACATCTAGCACCGAAAGGTCACAAATGTTGCAATGTAGCCTCAAATGCAAGAATACCCTAAAAATGTTCAAGATAAATTATAATATCACTACTGACCAGTTGGTAACCTCTTCCCAAAGAATGTAAAATTCCACTTGGGTCAGGCATCTGTTCCACCTTTAAAGATACCATGTTGAGCATAACCCTGTTGCTCTTACCTGAAGAAAACAAACAGTAACATAAAATACCATGGTACTTTTTATGACACTCATCTTTACTTAAGTAAGACTGTTGAGAATTACTAAATGGTTGGCTCAATGCAGTCCTTGTCATTCATTAAGAAAGCCTTATTTAAGTTGGTATTCAGTAACAGAATCCTGTTTAAACCCCTGTTTGTTTTGTATTTGCAGATCATACCCATGCAAATTGCAAAGTTTTTAATAAATATTAGAGTTTATTTAATAAATATTAGAGTTTATACTCTTTTTCCCCTTAGCTCTTTCTCCTACCTAGTTCATGTATAAAAATGAGCTAGATGTAAAGGCCATTTTTAGCTCTTTGTCATATCTGGAAAATGGGGTTTGTAGGTGTTTGTTTTTTCAAGCACAAATACAGACTACAGGTTTAAATATGTATGTCTTCAGGAACTGTACTCTGAAAAAAGGAATAAAAAGAAATACTGTGCTACATCTAAGAAGTAATTTTTCAATATGATGTATTATCTCAAGATACTATACTATAAGCATCCCATTAATATACTGTTTACATGACAGAGCCTGAAGCTCCAAATAGAATATATTTTGATGTGAAGGACACAAAAAACCAAAACCAGTACATTTGAAAGTAACTAGTAAGACTATGATTTGCCTTTCCGGTTTGAATGAACTGAAGTAACTTCTATATAAAACATATGCAATTAAGACATGTGAAAAAAATGGAAAACAAGCATTATTAGCATTCTACAGAGTGACACTGTTTATTGCTCAAACACTAGTATAAACAGCATAACTAGCAGAATATATAAAATAGCTCGTTTTATCAAATGCCATTTGAAAATAAATAGCTGGGAAAGAGCATGTTAAAAGAAGTTTAACAGTTAAGAAATGAAACTCTAACTGTAATCCATAGAATGACTAAAGGCTACCAATTCCTTATTTTTGTGTGGTAATTAATTAGAAATGAACAGACCCCTGTGTTGTTACATTAGGCTGAAGCACTGCACATTCATATGTTATCTCCATAATATCCCACTCACAACAACACTAAATTAGTTAGCAGTAGATTGAATTATTAATGGCTAAAGAGAGAGCATAGTATGTAGTACTGTCTTTGAGAAAATACTTTGTTAAAAAAACACCATACCAAGTAATATCAGCACATGGAACTTCCTACAGTATGGATAGCAAATTAATTTAAGAATTACCCTCTGAAATGAATGCAGCTTTTTTAAGGCAATAGCAATATAGATTAAGCAGCATTTTGACATTTTTATGTATTTACCTTCCTGTTGCACATCAGAAAACAGTAAGCTCTGGCTGGCAGATTATTTCATCAGTTAAAAGCATTTACAGAATTGTATCTATACTTTGAGGGAGAATAATAAAGCTGATGTAGTTTTCACTGGGCTATTATACACACTAGAATATTGACTTTCTTCTCCATGCATACATTTATGGATTTTAGCAGAGTATAGAAACGATGGTTTTTGGTCCTCCTGATAGGTGAAATTAACTTCAATTCACAAAGTTTGCAAATCCTTTAAGGCTTACTGGAAAAAGTAAAGTAAGTGGTTATAAAGGTTTGTCTTTAATTCTGCCTACTATGAACAAAAGCACTTTACGTGAGTATTTGTGAAGGGTTCTCTCATTCACTGATTGCAGTCAAGTACAGATGCTTTATTATAGGTGCAATCTGTGGAAGAAATCCTGATCTCAGTTAGCAGTATTACTCTTGGTTTATGCTGGCTTAACCAAGAAAAGAATTCTCATTTGTCACTGCATACATGCTGTGTATATAGAAATAAACATCTCTCATTGCTAAAATACTTCAGGTTCTCTCTCCTGTACGGTTGGAACCAGAAGAAAAAATTTCTTTGCGTATAAAACCATGGAAAAAAGTTTTCCTTGTTTATCACAGAATCATAGAATGTTTGGGTTGGAAGGGACCTTAAAGATCACCTAGTTCCAACCCCCCTGCCATGGGCAGGGATACCTTCCACTAGACCAGGTTGCTCAAAGCCCCATCCAACCTGGCCTGCAACACTGCCAGGGATGGGGCAGCCACAACTTCTCTGGGCAACCTGTGCCAGTGCCTCACCACCCTCACAGTGAAGAACTTCCTCCTGACATCTAATCTAAATCTACCC
Source organism: Aquila chrysaetos chrysaetos (assembly GCF_900496995.4). Classification (NCBI taxonomy): domain Eukaryota; kingdom Metazoa; phylum Chordata; class Aves; order Accipitriformes; family Accipitridae; genus Aquila; species Aquila chrysaetos. The sequence goes on from NC_044007.1 coordinate 76,628,788, forward strand.
TCTTTCAGTTTAAAGCCATTACCCCTTGTCCTATCACAACATGCCCTTGTAAAAAGTCCCTCTCCAGCTTTCCTGTAGGGCCCCTTCAGGTACTGGAAGGCTGCTCTAAGGTCTCCCCGGAGCCTTCTCTTCTCCAGGCTGAAGAACCCCAACTCTCTCAGCCTGTCGTCACAGGAGAGGTGCTCCAGCCCTCCGATCATCTTCATGGCCCTCTTCTGGACTTGCAACAGGTCCATGTCCTTCTTATGTTGGGGGCCCCAGAGCTCAACACAGCCCAAAATAATTACATGTTAAACTTGCTTTCATTTCCCCATGTTACATCTGCTGTGCATTTTCTATTTTTCCACATGGTGTGTGAACTGGTATTTGCATTCTTATTTTCACCATTTTTCATAAACTCACCTCTTTGCCGTGAGGTAGAATCTGTGCACACAGAAACACTCAGCACACTTCACTTTCGCAGTGGAGTCCTGCGGTTTGTTCAGAATCTGCAGCAGTGCTCTATATCCCGCTGGAACTGGCGTGCTTACTGTTTTATGTGATATTTTTCCCTTTTTGCCAAAGAAACATGAAGTAGGCTAACTTCTTGAGTTGTACTAAATTGACAAGATTACTAGCAAATATAAGTGGCAAACTCAACATTTACAATCAATAGATTATACATACTCAACAAGACTAACTTGCTATTCCATTACTATATTCTGCCTATTCTTTTCAACAATAGCTTTAATTATGCTGTGTATTTCTTAAAAGCAATGATCTTTTAAAAAGCAGGAAACTGTTGTTACAGAAATAGCATTACTATTAGCTAATAGCCCCAAATGAACCTAACATGAACAATGTAACAAATATTTCTAGTAAGTTGAGAGTTGATTGTTTTTAAACATCAGCTTTTGTGCTGCTAATTATGTCAGTGTTTTCCTATTACTGATTAAATAATATTCCATATCAGTATTTCCACATAGCCTCAACAGGTAAACAATAAAATCTTTTGACTTCTCTGTAACTGATAATTGACATACAAGTTTGGAGTTTCCCTGTATTTGTTTTAAAAGTGTATAAAATGAATAAGGCACATACTATATATAAGCAATTGGAAATACATACTAGGTTGTGTTTATTTTTTCTCTGCTATGGGAGCTGTTTAATGTGACATTTCAAATGACTGAAAATTTACATTTTCAGCATGGTTGAGCATAAGTATTTTTTAAGAAGAAATGGGATTCTGGGAAGGAGCGGCTGTCTTCTCAAAACTGAACAAGTTACAAACTTTCTGAAGTAGTACTTACTTTTATCAGAAAGTGACGAAAAATTTGAATTCTTGGATAGCCAGAAAAATAGTCTGTGATATTCAGTTCAGTGCTGTCTTCGCAGTTTGCTTTTTGTTTTTAATGCAGCAGGAATGCAGGGCAGAAGGTGTATTTTTGCAGACAGAAAACCCATGGTAGCACAGGCTGTGAAGAAAATTCATTGCCTGGTAAGGGGGAATAAATGGAGCGTTTAGTTGGATTGCATTAGATTCTTAAATAATATGTGCCTTTCAAAGCCTCCTACATATTATGGAGCTATCATAGTTTAGATATTAAAGTTACCATCAAAAGTAACATCAAATACTTTACAATCGTGACAATATAGTTTATATTACACCATATGAGAACATAAGAGATTGTCTTCCAAAGTGAGGGAACCTTTCATCATACCTTTTTCTTTCTTATTTGTATTAAAGACTTTAATTCAATGTCATTTAACCCTGGCTTTCAATTTTACACCTCTGGAGATGATCCAGTCCAATACCTTGCTAAATGCAGGTTCAGCTACAGCAGGCTGCTCAGGGCCATGTCCAGTCGGGTTTTGGCCATCCTCAAGGATGGACACTCCATGACATCTCTGGGCAACATCCTCCAGTATTCAATCACGTTTACCATATGATTTTTTTTTTTTTCCATCTCCAACTAGAATTTCCTGTATTTCAATTTGTGCCCAAATACACTTCTCATTTACTTTTCTTATGATACTCTTTGATAATCTCCCTGTGAAATACCTGTATGATATTGTAGCTATGTTTTTCTTTTGTTGAACAATCCTATCATAACATTCAGTTCCTCTGTCTCATATGTGATATCCTTCCTCTTTTTCCCCTTTAAGTCTTGCGTAAGTATTTAAGTGAGTACCAGCACTTCCATTTTTGTGGTTTAAATGAGTAGTATAAAGAATCCTACTGCACACTAACTGTGTAATTTGATAATTACCTGAAACCATCTAGGATATCATCTCTTCAGGCACCTGCTTACACAGGTTTGAAGCCAAATTAATGTATAGCGCACTCCTACAAAAATGGATGAGACCAAACCATTAATTTGTCTTGATTTCGGCTGGGAAATAAGCAGAAGCAAGTGAAGTAGAAGCAGAAATCTCATATTCATGCCAATGCAGCTACATAAGAACATCTGAGAAGAATATTCATTATCCGAGCAACAGACCTTCAAACACAAAATTATTCATGAGCTATCAGTGTGTCCGGAAATATAGCTTTTATAGATACAACCCACCTGCAAAGCTAAAGGACTCCTCATATGCAGGATGCATAATACTGTTTGCACTGAAGCAAAAACCAGCTGAGTACCTAGGCTTCAGTAGAGAAGCCAATATTCTCTGGAGTTTGGTTGACTGGGAATGATGCAGGTGGCTTTTCTCTTATTTTTTAAGGTTAAATATCAACAGGTGTATTACATGACCAAATCATAACATTTAGATAAGTACATGCAGCCACTACAGCAGTTCTGTTTTTTGCTTAGAGATTAAATTGGTTTAAAGGTGAGTGGTTTCCAACTGCCCTCCATAATGGCTAATTTTTAACTTTGAATCTTGTAATTTCCACGTTTTCATTTTCCACTCCTCTAAAGAGAAAGGAAGGTTTCCGTTTTAAGCCTCTGTCTATGTGAAGTGACATTATGCAGCAGGCTGCAAATCTCAGCTCCCCAACTCCATTGCCAAAGGCCCACACGCTGCTTGGTGTAGTCACCTGTTGGGAGTTCGGCTCTCGGGGTCTTTCGGTGCGCTTGCCTCTGTGCTGAGGTTGCTGCCAGTATCACCATGTGTTAGGTCTGGCTGGGGTGGAGTTACTCTTCATAGCAGGTGGCACGGTGCTCTGTTTTAGATCTGCGACCAAACCGTGCCGGTAACACACCGGTGCTTTGGCTGTTGCTGAACAGTGTGTGCACAGCGTCAAGGTCTTCTGTTTCTCAGTTGCCCCCAGCTAGCAGAGTGGGGGTGCGCAAGAGCTTGGGAGAAGACACCACCAGGCAGGTGACCCGAACTAACCAAAGAGATATTCCATGCCATATAGCATCACGCTCAGCAGTAAAAGGGAAAGGAGCAAGGTTTAGGTCAGGCTAGCTATCTTTTGCTTGGGAACTGGCTGTCCACTGGTCTGCCCATGGGAGGTAGTGAGTGATTGCCATTGCATCACTTCTTTTGTTTTGTTTTTTTTTTTCTTTTTTCTTTCACTTCTCCGCTTCGTAAATTATTTTCATCTTGACCCATGAGTTTTCTTGCTTTTACTCTTCCTTCCTTTTCCCCTGTCCCACCGGGGGTGGGCGGTGGGGGAGTAAGTGAGAGGCTGTGTGGTGCTTAGCTACCTACCGAGGTTAACCCACAACACACTGCCTGCCAATGGTGGTTCCACAACTGGGAGAGGCTGGTGCGACCTGCCCAAGAAGAGTCACTCAGCCCATTTCCCCATCTCAGGAATAACCAGAGAGCTCTCGTGGTAATACTACAGGCCAAAGCTGGATGTGGCCAGTGATCTCAGCATAAAGGCGGCCCAAAGCTCATGATGACTCCTACCTCGCTACAATTAAAAAAAAAAAAAGATGTCAAAAGACTTGAAGTTTATTTCTCAAAAAGAAAGATAGCTATATCTCAAAATGTAATCTCTTTAAGAAACCACCCACAGAGCTGGGTGTCAAGATGAATTTACCTAGGAAATTCCATATGAAATGGGAAAGGACCAACCTATTACTACAGTAAAGATGACATTAATATGTTGGTACCAGGACTGAAAGACGGAAAAATATTTTGGAAAAAACATGCAATAGAAAATACTTACAACAGCTATACTAGAAATACACACTAAAATATCCTTTAACTTTGCACTGACTACTTCAATAAAGACAGAACTTCCCAAAAGAACAGAAATTCAAGCCCTGGGAAACAGTATAAGGCTTAACAAGAACCTCCAGTGAAGGAGAAGCAAAGGGCAACTAGTCCGAGGTGAGATTTCCAAAAACTTAAAACATTATGGCCATACATTAAAAGACACAAATTCTGAGCCTCTCAAAATTTCACTGAAAACACTTATGTCTCTTAAAGAGACACTAAGCAGCCTATCTGGAAAGGCAACCCTACACTGAGTTGCAAGGCCACCTTCTCTGTTCTTACTCATGTCGCACAGCCGCTTCCTACGTGGGCGCTTCCACTTGTCTTGAGGAGACACGCATGGAAGACCACTGGTACTCACGGCACTTTCTCAGAGCTGTGCAGTACTTGATTTCAGCAAGCAGAAGCCTATATAGCCATGAGGCATGGGTCCTACTGATTTAGGAGCTAGCTTTCTGTCATATGACTACTGAATCTTATGAAATGGACAGGTATACTAGAAATAATACAATTTTTAGCCAAATCATACTTACTTTACTCCCAAATAAGCAGCGTCTCACTGTATTAATGAGAGGTATACAACAAATGAGGTACTCTTTTTATAAAATGGCAAAATCAAGTATTTATGTTTGTATCTGGAAGTGTACTTACGGTCTAGGTACAAATGAGACATGAAACACTTCTTCCCCTCGTCCAAGAAAAAAAAATAATCTGTACTCTGTGTCACCCCCCACTACCACCAGCAGACTGGGTGACAACCCACATATAATATTTCCTGTATCCCTGCTAGGAATTCCAGTTACTGCAAAACAGCATTTCCAGTACAATGTTTACACATGTGCACATCCACTTCAGGGAAAGTCATTAACTTAATTTTTGTATGATTTAAAACTATTTAAATCCAATAATCTGTCTTTCTGTCTCCTGTTCTTCTTGTGACTAGACTAATACCATGCATAACTTTTTGCCACAGGACTGTCTGTGCAAGAGACAGCTCCTTGATTTCTGATTCTGTCACTCCTCTTCCGTACCATCACTGGGGGAAATAACACCCAGTGGTTAAGACAGACCAATGCTCAAAATACAGACGTCAGGTGATACCTGGAATCCACTGAAGTCACTGGCAGAAGTCCTATGGTCTTCAGAAGAACCAGAAAATCATAATTCATATAGATGCAAACCTGGTAACCAAGTTCCACCACCAGAGTAAGTAGCAAAGGGTAGGTGGGAATTTAAGCAACAGTTTTCTGGTTTTAGATACTGATTCATTAAGTCCTCCCGCTAGCAAAAGCTTAAAGGTAAGCCCATATTTAAGTGTTTTCTTGAGCCACTGCCTTAACAGGTATTCAAAGCAGATGTAATGTAGTAGTTGCTGATAAACTAAACTTAAAATGAATCTAAGCAAAGGCTGCTCGTGGCTGAAGCACAGAGATGTGATTCACCTCACATGTAGTCAGGGTCAGCTTCTGTGCTAGAAATCCTTTCACGGATTCGAAGAGCTAGTTCAAAACCTTTCTCCTCAACACAGAGTGTGACAGACCCCATACGGACCACCAGAAGGAATCAAAAAGTTGAACCAGCACCAGCAAGGTGGCAAGAGTAGGGTCTAGGGAATGGTACAGCTACTAACCAACTGTCCTACCTGTGGATTAGCAACATGGAACCACATCAGTGGAGGCTTGTTTGGCTGCTCTAGCCCTTTTAAGCTACACTTCTCCACATTCATTATGTGTTACATTAACGATGCCATGTCGTTAGTTACCATCATTTCCACCAGCTGGGTGATGCTATGTTGTTTACTTCACAGAGGATTTTGTCCTGCTGAAATGTTGAACCTGAACCCAGGACAAATGTGTTATGTCTGAACTGAATATTAGGACTTGATTTTGTCTGATTAAATTTTTATAACAACAGCTATGAGAGACCAGTGTTGTATTACCTACTGCTACAAGTTATGTCAGCTGTGGACCAGTAGATAAGCACCAGTAGAACTAAAAGGAGCTGACCCACCTCTACACTACAGTAATACTCATAAATGAGCGCACGTTCTCTGAAAGCATATTCTACTCCTTTTTTTCACAAGCGAGAACAACAAAGTTTTGTCATATGCTGGCTCTTTCCTGACCCACTAAACCAAAAATAAGCAAAAAACCCTCAAACCAAAAAAAACCCAAGAAAACCCTCGTATGGTGAAACTAGAACAGAAATGTAATGTTTTAGCCATGGTGCATGTATACAACAGGACAGGCAATGATACAGTACTTTAATCTGTATTGTCTATATAAAACATTTATTTTTAAGCTCTATAATGATATTATAGAAATACATAGAATATTTTATAGAGTGTATTTTAGTGTACTCACTGTGAAAATAACACATTTATTAAGACAGGTATTCTTATGTCCAAACGTTTTAAATATATGCATTTCTTTGCCTTGCAGTATTATGTTACTTTGAAAAACAAAATATCAATATTTTATCCTTTGCTCCTCACCAGAATCTTCTCATTCAGATTTCCCTGGGTCATCTAGGGTGCTCACTACTGTGAGATATTTTATAAAAACCACAAAAAGTACTTAGATTTGTAGATTTCCTATATTTGTTTGCATTCATGTCTAGTGCACATAGCTTGCCGTTCAATTCTCCAAGTGCCTTCTTCGTAAGTACAATGACATATAGTGCATTCATCAGTTTTCACCTCCCGGCCTGCTGGAATGACAATGGTTTCTGCAAAGCAGTTCGGGCCTAAAAAAAGGAAAGAGTTTATTATGCGATACCCATAGCACACTGTAATCCAGCATAGTTCAGTTTTAGTCTCGAGCACGGAAAACCTAACACAGAGTGAGTAACGCTGGGCACACTAAACAAACGTGAGCAGGCGCACAAGGCATAAAAGCAGCAGAGACAGCAAGGACCCTGCCCTCCAATGTGGCTGGACATTTTCAGTACAGACTGTCCTGCCCTCCACAGGGGAACGAACGTGCGATAAAGCTTTTCTGTGAAACATGAAACTGTGACAGAGACCTGGGCACAAAATGACGACGCAGATGAATACAGATTTAAGCTAGAGAAAAAGCCAGTTACTGATAATGCAACAGTGCTACTGTAGACTACTAGAGAGCTGATAGTAGAAATGTTATTACTTTTCTTCCATTGGAAACAAGCATTGTATTTTGTGTAGTAATCAAAGTATCAGTTTATTTTCTGTTTCATGAGAAAATAGTCCTTTTCTGGTAGAATGGAATAGCTCCAGCCTCTTCTGAATGAAGACACTTTTCATGTATAAAATGAAATATTCCATTTTATGTAAGTCAGCAAGTCTACAAACACCCCTATTCACAGTACACCAAAGTAACTTCATTTCCAAGGATGAGGCAGGAGAACAACCCACCAGCACAATGTTCACAAGACAAATCTGGTTCTTTCAAAAGGTGACATCCTCGCATCTCTCTGCTGCAGAAGGCTACGAATGCTGTATTATCTACAGTTCTGTTAAAAAAGAAGTCTGTTTCTGTGTTGAAAATCCACACACACTTGTAAAGCAGCACTAAACCCTACCAGTCATCTCCTACCCATAAACTGTCATGTCCTCAGGGGAACTCAGCCCTTCCATTTACTAAGCACACAAACCAGCTGCTCAAGCAGAGCCTGGCCACTCAACAGCACTTTGGTACCACTGTCCAATGTGCAATAGGGGCCAGCATACATTGATCTGATACAGCTCAAACTCTTGAAAGAATATGGATGTGCAAACCACTTACCGACTGCCAACCTGTTTGCAACACAAGTAAATAAATCACAGATGAGGCTCAGTCTTCCATTGCCAGGGGTCTACTCTAAGACCTAAGCCAAACAGTATGGCTTCTTCTTCTAAAGAAATGTATTTAATTTTTTAAGTGTTTCCTCTGAAAACCAAAGGTAGGGGCACGCTGCACATTTTAAAGCACAAACCAAACAGTTCACAAGCCAGTTTTGGTAGTTATCTCTTTGGATCACGTTATGTGTTTGTGTACTGACACAGCAGCTTGAGAATAAGATACCAAACTGACAATAAGGAAGACCTTTCCTCACTGAAGAATTACCCTCTAGAAGAGACCTGCAAGACTTGCAGAGATTTGCTTCAGCAAGTTGTACCCATTAATACTCTGAATATTTAAGCCAGTATTTTGTTTTAGGACTGACTGTTGACAAGTATCTCTAACATGTGGCTTCTTCCATAGTTTTGGGTGGCTTCTTGCCCATTCAAGGCTTTGGATGCAGAACGGATAGCAAAATACTGCGTATCTCATGTAAAATTACCTGCCTTACTAACCTAATGTTACTGTGATACTTTTGTGTTTGCAGCCCCCTCAGTCTGTCCATGCAAAGGATCACTGGGCTGCGCAACACAGGAAGGAGGACTTCAAGGTGGAAGACATGCTCCTGCGTCCCACCGCACACTGGGAGGTGCCCTAGCTTTCAACTGATGATGAAGAAGCGTTATTAACTATGCTGTCCTCGGTGGGACTTTAAAAGAATGGAACTCTAATATATATAATTCTGTTTCAGTTAAATACAGTATTCTTCTTGCACCTAATAAACTTTCATCCCAAGAGGGCTTCACCTGCACATTAGGTAAAGATACCTGAATGTTCTGCATGCTGGCCTGTAATAGCCCCATGATTTACAAAGCTATATGATATAGAGACTTGAAATATTAAAAGCATTTCCATGGAGAATCTGTATGAAACCTCCAAGACCACTTGAAATTTAAACACTGTGTAAAAGGCACAAGAGGAACAAAAGTGATGTCAATCTCCTGTGCAGGATTTATTTCATTCTGGTAAAGTAAATGTTACAGGCTATACTTGGTTATAAAAACCAACCAGGGGATGAAGTAAAAACAGTGCAACACACGTAATATAATTCACTAGGATTCAGAATGTAAATGCCTCCATTTACAATTAGCAGCACCTTAATGCCACGCGTGATGAGTCCTTCTTACATCAGAAAGTTATTAAATGTGAAGATACAACAAGTGAGCCCTAAATTGTTACACTATTTAATATGGGGGAAAATCATTGCTTTGGTAAATCTACAGAAGAGCAATAACCATCTACTTGAGAAAGGGACCCTACAAAAATAAATGACAGAAACAAATATTTTTTAGTATCATGCAGCTTTTCTATAGAAAATCGCCTATTTTCTTGTTATGCATTTGCACCCATCATTACTGTAACTGCAAATCCTACATAGTACTTAGACTGGCAATAGTCAACTGGCATCCTTGCCTCATCTTTTCCTTTGCAATATCATGTGCGCACAATATTGTGGTTAATGTTACAGAAAAGGTCATAAATGAAAAGGCTGAACTGACTGTATTACTGCAACCCCATGCACATAAATGTCAGTACAATACAGTGTCCAAACATGGGAAAATAATTCCACAGCTCTCCTTTTATCATTTTTCCAAACCCTCAGACTCGTTCTAGGGAAAAAAACCCCAAGCTTCACCCCAAACCTCATTCAATTTTGAAGCTGTATGAGCTAGTCCTGGCTCTTGGTGTCTTGTGGCTCCCTTACCACCAAGCAGGCAACGCTCATCCCTTTCCTATTCCTCTGAGGAGCAGTCACAGAAACCAGACTTAGACGGCTGGACTGGTCAGAGGTGACCAGCTTGCAGTGATGGGGGATACGTGGGGCGGCAGCGGTGGGACCCTCGCTGTGGGGCTGCCCTGGCTGCAGCTGCACCTCCAGCAGCCCTTGCCCAGCCCCTGCCAGTCGGATGGACGGTGCTGATGAAGCAGCTAATGATCCGATTCTCTGTCTGCCTAAAAGGACAGTGGGGAAACGAAGAAATCAAAGATTTTAAGCAGACAGTGGGGCGAGGAAGCAGCGTGGGCACGCAGAGGCTGGTCTTAAGACTCAAGACTCAAGCCACTTCCTCACTCTCCCTTAGCAGAGGGAGGCAGAAGCACATGTCTCCTCCACATTCAGAGTGGATATGCTGCCCTGAAGGCATGGCATTTGCTGAAACTACTGCTTTACTTAAAACTGGGCAGTTTATATTGATTTAGCAAGATTTTCAGCTTCCCATCACAAAGGGCGAGACATTTTTGAGTTTTTAAGAAGTTTGCAAAATTACCTCACTTAGCACATGAGAAGCATTTCCAAGTAAATTGGGGCTGTTCCAACTCCAAAGCAGCGGCGGGCTTTCTGACTAGATGTTGCTGTTGCAGGAGCAGTGAATCTCTTCTCCTTGGTCTACAAAGCAGGCTGCCTGCTTTCTGAGCTCCTGCTTGGTGACACCACTACTCTGCCTGACTTTAGCAGCCAGCACTCATTCAGTGCAGCAGTGGCTTGTTTGAGCTTGTTTGATCTACAGTATAAACCTCCTGGGCCCCATCCCCAACCGTATACACTTACATAGCTCTAAGGAAGTCAGCGGTGCTGCACATCTTCACAGTGGATGAAAATCTGGCCATATCACTCTTAAATCTGGCAGAAAATTCAATATGACATACTGTACCAATTCCAAGTGCAGCTTGAAATCTACCATGACATCATTTGTTTTCCTAAAGTATATGCTGGCACTGTCAGACTCCGCTTGAGCCGTATCATGCTGGTATCAGCAGAGATTTCTTTCCTAGGGCTAAGGCACAGTTCCTGCCGTCTCAGCGATGTCTTGAAGCAGCGAGTTCAGTGCAAATCCTCAGTTCTCACACTGAGCACCAGATTGTCATGCAGCTCCCAGCTTCCCCACATCCGAATCAGTGAATCCCAGCTTCCAAAAGCAACATTTATACTGGGATCTAAGGAACTAGGAAGGCATATGTACTGGGTTTGCATGGCAAGGTTTTGGTAGTGGGGGGGCTACAGGGGTGGCTTCTGTGAGAAGCTGCTGGAAGCTTCCCCTATGTCCGGTGGAGCCAATGCCAGCCGGCTCCAAGACAGACCTGCTGCTGGCCAAGGCCGAGTGTGGAATGATAGCTGGAGGTGACTTACCGGTATGACACCCCCCCCCAAGGCAAGGTGAACCTCCAGGGTGGAACGCAGTGGACACGTAAAGAATCGGTTCTATGGTAGTTCCCTAAGCAACAGAACCTGCAACTTTAGATGTCAGCAACACCAGGGGAGCTTGGTATGCTGACTCTGAAAAGTAACACAGAGGGTGGAGCGGAGCCGAGATGCCGCGGCCAGGCTCTGTGATCGCAGGGATAGGGAACCGGAATGACAGGACTGAGAACGGTTGGTCCCTGCACTGAATCCACTGAAGCAAGGAGGTAAAATAATGGGGGTTCTGTTGAGCTAATGCCCGCCTTCTGGTTTATATCACACGTGCCCAGTTCTGGGGTACTGACATGCAACATCAGGTCCTTTGGGTGAACTTTGCTCATTATAATACCAAAACACACCTCCATCCCCAAAGTTACCCACTTCCAAGGTGCAACCACTCCCCCACAGGGCATGCGCTCTGAATTTTCTCTAGCATATACCTTTAAAAGCAAAGCGAGAGAACTTAATACCAATCAAAGGAAAGGTATGTGTGACTAGAGCCGCTCAAGCTCCACCTAAAAATAAGAAAATAGTATAAAAGTGCTTAAGAGAGGAGGACTGTTAGGAAAGACACCATCATAGACAAGTCAGGAGGACATTGCTGACTTCTGGGATCAGTCGATGGGCTGAACCTCTCTTCCCCCCTATAGGGATGCCTATGGGTGAGATTTGAACCCTCAGTTATACTGAGTGCTTCCCCCGGAAACTTAGAAATCTCTGTAGAGTTTTTCCATAATTTAGTGTGCTTGTAGTCGACTGTATTATTATTTGCATGTGCTTTGCAGACAATGTATTTATCACCAGCAATCCAAAAGAACACATATTGTTGCTTTAATAAACTGCGCTGCTCATTAATCTAGTCATGATAGTTCATTAACGCAACCAAACTCCTTAAGTCTGGTAATTCTCGTGTGTTGAACATGGCTAAGCCAAGAGTGCGGTACACTATTAAGTGCATCCATCATTGTGATAGTTACACGACCGGACTTAAGAGCGTTGAATTGGACATCACTCAGAAATCAAACCTAGCCGCCCCCAGACCCTCTGACATCTGAGGATAAGCTGGAACGCAAGGGGTTTTATTTTCTGCTTAATTCCTTTACCCTTTAACACAACAGTGAGTTCCATTGATGATGGTGGTAGCGCCTCTGGGATAACAGATTTAAGAAGGGGAAAAAGTTGCTGTGCAAAAAACCCCAAACCTGCAGTCGGACAGAGGAGTGAGAATATGTGGGAGAAAGAACCCTGCAGACCCCCAGGTCAGTGCAGAAGGAGGGGAGGAGATGCTCCAGGCGCCGGAGCAGAGATTCCCCTGCAGCCCGTGGGGAAGACCGTGGTGAGGCAGGCTGTCCCCCTGCAGCCCGTGGAGGTCCACGGGGGAGCAGATCTCCACCTGCAGCCCAGAAAGGAGGACCCCACACTGGAGCAGGGGGATGCTTGAAGGAGGCAGTGACTCCGTGGGAAGCCCGTGCTGGAGCAAGCTTCTGGCAGGCCTGTGGCTCCGTGGAGAGAGGAGCCCACGCTGGAGCAGGTTTTCTGGCAGGACTTGTGACCCCGCGGGGGACCCACGCTGGAGCGGTCTGTGCCTGAAGGACTGCAGCCCAGGGAAGGGACTCACGCTGGAGCAGTGCATGAAGAACTGCAGCCTGTGGGAAGGACCCATGTTGGAGAAGTTTGTGAAGGACTGCAGCCCATGGTGGTTAATTCATTGAGAGTTTTTAATGGGATCCTCACCTCCTAAATGCTTAAAAACTAAAACAGTTTAAAAATATTATTGGGGTAAATGCCACTACTGAGATTTTTTTCAAAGTCCTTATGCTGGTCCTGTGAAAAGCTTCCAATGACATGTTATGCTTCAGTGTTGACAAATGCAACAATCTAATTAAAATGCAAATTTTGTTATCTTGGAAGAAAACAGCCAATACCAATTATCAGCAGAGAATGCCCAAGCCACTCACCTACAGAAGCAATAGCACCTGTAACCTTGACAGCCTCGCAAGAGGCTCTGCTCTCTGAAGCTTCTCCTCCTCTCCTTCCACAAAACCACAGCTGTACGCTACAGAGCTGTGCCTATTTTCTCTGCAGCCTGCCCCCGCTTTTGCATGAGCACATGTTTCGATCAGTTAAAAAAATACAAGATACAGCAATTTGGTAAACTGTGTTTTAATCAACTGTTTTCATCATGTGTTGAAACAAATTATGGACAAAGAAATCTGTTCAACTGCAAGTTAATGTGTTTGCCTGGAGAATAAGTCACGGCAAATTTTCGCCAATTAGAACTACAGTGACAACCTCTGTAATGTAACACTTTGATGTAAGACTGCTTTGGGCTCTGGTTTGTACTAAACTCCCTAATAGCTACCCTTTTAATAGCTCCTTGCAGCAGTCAAACAGGTCACTTCCAAGGTACCTGACAGCAGTCCCATCTACCTCGACAGTTTTATGGCATTCATCATTGTGGTACTAGAACACTTTGTAAATGACATAATCTCAACATTTAGCTTAGCCCCAATTTTTTTTTTTTTTTTTCCAAATTTCATGGAGAGATTTCCAACAGTTACAACATGAAAAGACAGATCCTACCCTTCGTCCTGAGAACCGTGACATTATACAAGAAATAGCTGTGCTGGGTGAGATCAGAGGTCCACCTGCACCTGCAGCAGGCAAAAGGAGATGTATAGGGAAGTATATGGGGGCAGAGCAAACACATGTACCCAGCTTCCAGCACTTTCTGAACCAGAGACTTTGTAAATGGCTCCTGTGTGCTGAGTTAATGGATGGAGTTAATAGATTTATGATTAACCTCTCCAACACCCTGCTGAACCCATATAAACAGCACTTCGTGGCAAGGAAGTCCACAGCTCTTGCACACAGGGTAGAACGGTTTTCTGTTATTGTCTGACACTTTCCACCCACTACCTAAACTTGGTATCCCCAAATCCTCATAGTGGAAGAGGCAGTAACAACCATGCACCCTTTGCCATGCCATTCATGAGCTTACAGACCTGTATCATGCTTCCCTTCCCTCCCACCACCTCACCTGCTGCCTGAGGAGGCAGGTTCTGCATCCCCACCATCCCTGCTGACCTCCCCCGACCTCTCCCAGTTCTGCCACCGCCTTTTTGGGCTCTGAGGACTGGACCTGTGCACCACATGCAAGTTGTAGAAACACCATGGACTTGTACAGTAGCACAATGATATTCCCTGTTTTGTTTCCCATTTCCCTCCTACTTCCTGACATTTGCCTTTCTGTTGTGACCACTGATGAAAAAGTTGAGCTGACGTTTTCATGACACTATGAATTCTATACCAGATAGAAATCTTATAGAAACAAACGTTTCACTACACTCAAGTCAAATCTGCTGCTGCCCTTCTGCGTTACAGAAAAGTTTCACTTTCCAGCAATGCTACTTGACAGTCTTCCATGTACAGCAAGAGTGTTCCTGTTGTTCAGTAATTTTAGGAACATTCCAGGAAAAGCGAAGCCTTCCCTCCCACCTTTCAGATCTTTCTTCTTTCTGACATTTCAAGACTTCCTCCAGGATCTATTGCAGATGCTAGAGAGACTAATGAAACACAGAGCTGGAAGAAGAGATGTCGATAGATAGAAGAGATGGATAAAGGGTGGCTGCACCTGCCTCCCAGCGCACTGGGACACAAAGTCCCTTACGCACCGGCTGAGATATTTGAGACAGGTTTTGAAACGTAATAACGCAGCATGTAAAGACAAAATAAGGCTGCTCTGCCACATAGCACCGCAACAGCAAGATTTTTGAGATGCAGGTATTACCTCCCTCATCCCTCTCAAATCTAATCACTTCCTTCAGAGATGCTATCGGTGCCTACTTTGTGCCCTTCCAATCTCTAATCTCTTCTAAAGGGTCTGTATCTCCCTGATTTGATTTTGTTTCCCTCTCATGCGGATATATATAAAATACGTCTATCTCCTGCGAAACGTCAGCTTGGAAGATAAAGCACAAAAAGCAGCTGGCAAAAGTAGTCTGTGACTAGGATTACAGCAGACTCTCATTCTCTCAGAAAAATAAGTTCATCACCCCTGCTGCTGTCACGATTCTGACTGCTCCCAATCCAGTGCAACCTTTTACTCGCCTCAGTACCTTTGGACGCTACTGAACCGAGTCCAAAAGAGAGTTTTCAATTACAGAAGAAAGATTCAGGTAGACCCAATTTTAAGAGCAATTTGGGACCCTGAAGAACCATGTACTATTTCTGTGGTTTATCAATGCCTTAAGATACTGACAGCCAGAGAATGATGGCAAATATCCTAACAGACTTCCAGTAAATGTGTATATATATGACAGGGAGAAGAAAAATAAAGGTATTCATCCATTTTGTGATTTTACCTAGCTGCTACGGGAAGTAACAAAAAGGCAGCGTGTGCAATGTGCTACCTTTCATGAAAGCAGTGTTTTGTTCATGCTAGATAGAGCCTCAGTGCTTTTAAGAATAATAAAACCCCTCGCTCTGTTAGGGTCATGTTCTGTTAGACGCACAAGGAACTGACAGATTGGAAGAAAATCTGCCAAGGGCAAAACAATTAAAAATAACACTTTGCCACCTAATTTAGAAGGATGGGTACAGCAGCATCTGCTGTGAGTGGACAGACAGAAGAAAGCTCAGTGGAGTTCTCCTGTAACTAAATGGGGTGATCATGTCCCCAGTGGCACTGCTGTGACAAAGTCGGTATCATAGCTCCAGCACTTGCTGTAGTCTTAAGTGTGCCTGTGCGTGTGCGCATGTGTGTGTGCACGTGCTTTAATCCGGAAGATAAAACAAGCTATAATTTCACTTAGAGTTGGGTTTTAATACTCTGCTTATGAGACTCACAAGCCCTGTTTATGATTAAGTTCTGTTGTATCACTTTTTCATTTATCATGTGTGGCAGCACTATTGATTAATGTTTTCTTCCGGCCCCACTCCTAGAAATTGGAGGAGTGTCCAAAAATCCCACAGAACACAAAACAAAGCCATCATGGCCACTGGACTGATCCTTTCCACCACTGCTTCTTCTCAAATCTGATTCTCCATCCCCTTGCACTTTGCAGTGACATTAGCATCCCTGGAATGACAATGCCAAATGCTACCTAAACCAGGGCTGCACAGTTACTTTTGCGCAGATAGAAACTGCTTGCAGCAAGGGAACAGTTCATAATCCTGCCGCTGCTGCTGTCTGTCCCCTTGGATTGTCATGTGTATTCAGAGAGCTGAATTTCAGATATCTGCTTTTTGTGCAGTGAACAAAAAGAAGCACAGGAACATCGAACACTACACAATCCAATACCACATGAGCCAAACAGAAAGCCTCAGAGCATAAAAGGGCCCAATTAAATAGGAGGCTCAAGTGCCATAAAAATAAACTACATCAAACAACTTCCTTTATCAGAGAAAATATAGAAAGACTTGAATAGTCTACTTAAAGTGATTTTCAAAAGTCCTACAACTTGTAAAGGGATATTGTGTTCCACCCAGAAACGGCACCAATTAGACATGAGCTGAACATTGTGTGTATCTTACAGAAAATTATATCAACACTTAGAAGCCAGCAAGCTGTGCATCAATTTTATGCTCAGCTTTCTTGCAGCTCAGTCACCACCCAGATGATTAAGAAATGAGAGACGCTGGGCTTGAATGCGTCGGGAAAACTCACGTCAGATGTCTCGGACAGCAGAAACACTCGGGCGGCTGGTGCTGCTCACCTGCAGCCCAGCTTACCACTGGCCCTGCCTGGTGGCACCAGGTTTTTACCCATGTTATGCTTGCAGAAAGCTGCCTGCCTACGCGCCCACAGCTCTCAGCTCCCCCCTGCACCGGCCAGGTCCGACGGTGAACCAGCCTGGGCTAAAGCCAGCCTGGAAGAGAGGAGGGTGGCTTTGGTTCAGGATATGCCCTGCAGCGCAGCATCCTGCAGAGATGCTAGCGGCAGAGCGGGAGCCGGCAGCTGCATGGGAGCAGGGGTACGCAGCAAAAGCATCGGCTACTTGCTTGGAAACTGTTTCTGAAGCCCAGAGAGAGCGGTCACGTCTAAGAAAACAAACCGATGCATCGCTAGATTTTCCCTCTCTTCCAGAAACTGCAGAAGCATTGCCAGGCATCGTGGGAACAGACGGACTGACAACGGTGGTGCGACGTTGTGTGGGCTGCAGTGGGGTGAGCTGCTGCCTGTCCCAGCACTTGTAGTATGGGGGCTTAAAAGCTCTGCTGCTGAGGTTAACGGGGCCAATCCTTCCCTTTCTTAAGCCGTTTATTCATCCCAGTGACCCTGCTGGCCTCGATGGGGTTACTGGGGCCTGGTGGAAGACCTGCTCAGCACTAAGGCATCTTCTTTGCATTGGGAAACGTCAGCTTACTCTTCAGACTAAGCAAGCCATGTGAAATGCCTTTGTTGAAAGATCCTCAACAAGTTATCCTAAAAACTATTATGCAAATTTAGATAGACTCTGCACTTCCAAAAGCACGCGCTACAGGCCAGTAATTTAATGCATCAGAGACCTGCTGCAAACACTGGAACTAAAAGCACATTTTAATTAGCCAAAACACCGCAGCACTGGTGGGCTGTAGCCTCTATCAGGCAGGTTAGTTAGGTCACTGAGAAGTGTACAGTAACTCAGGCAGTAATGCACAGAGTTGTATGTGTCCTGAAACACATCCTAAATGCAGGATGCTAATGAAGGAAGAGATTTTGAGAATTATTATGGAAAAAGCCCTAAAGACTTCAACTAAATTGAAAGCTAAAGTGGTACCAAAGCACAGTATAATGCTGCTTTGGCAATGAAGTGCAATCTAAATCAGTATATTTTTCCAGTCACTATAAAACACTGGTTAGCAAGAATACGGTACACAAGCATGGCCAGTAGCTACTTACTGCTACAAGGAATTATTCAATCAAACCAACAAAACATTATCAGTCAAGCATCAGCCATTTTTCACCCCATTCTAGAATAAATACACTGAATACTGTTAAATCAAGGGTTATCTTTCTTACTGAGAACAATTTATATCAAAATACTGAATGTAGAGTCATTCAATTCCAGCAAGACTGTCACATCAGACAGTGACAACTCTTCCAATTATATAGTCCCCTTGCAAAATTAGGTGTTTTATAAGGGCTTGGTTTGGCTTTTTTGTTGTCATTTTGAGTTTTGTCATCATAACAGATGCTTTGGGGTTTTTTGTTTTAGTTATGACCTTATGGGCTTGCCTACACAGGCAGATTTCTAGCACCTCATCAAGTTTACTAGAGTTGGTTTGCTCTGGTTGCAGTTGTACAGATGTACCTAACATGTCTCTCTCTAGGTAATCTACTGAAGTGATACACACTAACCTTACTCATACAGACAAGCTGTGAGCAACATTGTCAGCTGCAGGAAAAGGGAACAGAATTTGAGACTCTTAAAGGGAATAAAGTTTGTGCTATAACAAGTAAGTGGTCTGTCACATCTGAACTGCTCAGCTTCATACTCAGAGACTTAGGTCCTGTGGCAGTTTCTGGACTGTATCTGCAATGTTGTGCTCATTTTATCCATTTCCTTTGAGTTACATGACAAAAGGTAAGAACCCAGCAGAGACCAATCCCAGTGCAACTGTTACTTAAAACATAAACAAAGAGTTCCACAAAGGACTTTCTTTAATATATACTGAAGACTGACCACCTTCTCTCCCCCTTCTACCTTTCTTATTTAAAATGTTTCCAAAAATCTGCCTCCTAAAAACAGATAAATAGTACCCTTTATTACAGGGATAGAAGTGACAGGGATCCGTGCTGAAAAATGAATTGCAATTGTTGACATGTCATATATCACTTTAAAATATAATGAATTCTAACAACATCCTTTGCCATGCATTGTTAGCTTCATTGACTGAAATAAAAAGCTGTACTTCTAAAAAACAGGTGTAGTGCATGGAAATCAGAATGGAAACCGAAGAACTTCTTTACTCACCAGTCCTAATGAATTACTACTATCTTTAGGTGTGAAAATTTACAAAATACACAGTTGTAATTGCTGGTTGCTTTAACATGATGCTAATATTATGTGAATATATCTGTAAATAACAGAGATGTTAAGTTTTCCTAAGAAAAATTATTTATCAACTTTAAGATGCACCTAAGTTACGCTGCAACTGAGAAAAATCACAGTATTTTTAAGAGCAAAAGAGAGTTTATGCTTTGTCCTCCATGCTGCTGAATCAATAATTCTACCTTTTCTTCCCCTTTAATGATTGTCCCCTGGTGGTTATGAAACACAGCACTGAGAGAGCTTGCTTTGGAAAGACTGTATTTTGTACCCGTTCAGGAAGCCTAAGAGAAAATATCAGAAACACATTGCTGTGAGAGCACACCCTTCCTGCCCCTGGTACCCTGAGCAGCTCTGCTCCCACAGCCGGCCAGGATGCGACCCAGGGAAAGTCTGGCGTCGGTCCCTACTCCAGCGCACTCCTCCCGGACAGCCACAGCCTTGGAGGTAAGTCACTCGGCACCCAACTTTGCCACCTAAACCGAAGGGATCTGGTTGAAGCCAGCCATCTGCGGCCCCCATGTATGGAGAGGAAAGAAGGGGCACCTCCGGGGGGCAAGTCATCGCACCTCCTTCAGACAGGTGCTGCCACAGCCTAGTCTACAGGTTGTCCCCTTCACCAGCACGCAGATACCCTCCTCGCGTTTCAGCCCAATTTCTGACATGGGCTCGTACCGCTTTCTTACCTGACAGAGGTCTTGCACAGAATAAAGGCTGAGACGCTAAAATAGCATAGCAATTTGGACCATAGAAATACTCAGGATAGGAAAGGGTGCACCAAATAATAGTTATTATTCTGTTGATCAGGAGCTGTCAACAAGTCAGAGCTGCAAATGTAAGACCCCCGTTCCTGAGGAGACCTCACATACTCAACTTAGGACCACGTCTAAAGACAGCTGTTTAGAAATGCAGCCAGGTACTAAGTAAAACTAAATATATTAAGCTGCAACATGGAAATCCCATCACTGACTATCAGAAGTTAATTCCCTCTTGTTTCCATTTGCATCGCCCTTACACAACTCATGAATCAACAACTGGCTAACAGAGATGCTTTGGGGTAGGAAGAGTGGGAAACCAGAATACAGAAGGGTGATTCATTGCAAAGGCAAAAGAGTAGGAAGCCACATGTTGGAAGAAACCAGATTAGTGGGATTGCAAGCAGGAAGGAAAAAGGCAGGAAAGCAGGCAGGGCGACTGGCAAAATGGTTTTAAGGGATCGTCTCTTTGTTGAGATGGAAGGAGATGATTTGAAGTGAGAGACATGAATTACTAAAGATACAGGAACCAGTTTTGTTAAATGCAAAGATTGCCTCTGCAAGTTACACAAATCCTTTCATCTCAGAGAAGTGCAGCAGCACAGAAATTGCAGGGGCAGACAAAAGGATATGCACTACACAAAAGAAATCTTCCACACAATATTGCTCAACTTCTTCACTTCTGATGTCTGAACCCAGCACTTATTCTCCCATGTGCTGCAAAGTTAAGACCACCATTTGATACTGCAGTGCTCTTCTCTATGATGTTATTAGTGCACACTCTTTCTTTCCATTACACAGGCATGTGAAATTGGCAAGAGCACAGCAAAGGAGTCAATCCCCTTAGAACAGCCAGATTTGTACATACGTGGATGGATGTCAGCTGGGTCAGGGTCTAGTTAAAGAAACGTAAGGTGATGATGATAAGCTGTATGTTTCCTTCAACACTCCCACTGCAACTTTTTAAGAGGTATCAATGGATCTAGTTTGCATATTTAGCCATCAACCCTAATGTGAGAGGGCGGGCTGTTCTGGCAAGGAAGATGCAACAGTTCATCCCAGTCAGACAGCAGGATACAGACACATACCTTCAAAAGAAATCAGGGCTCATTTGGACCCTGCCGTTTTTAGCCAACACAAGCTCACAATCTAAGCAGCCAAAATTCATATAATGGAGGTTGCAAAGATGTCTGCTCCTCTAAGAAGGAAGAGACACGAGATTCCCAGTCAGTGGCTGAACTATTTAAATGTCCTACCACTAAGCCAAAAGCAGGAGAGGATGCAGGCACTACCAGAATTACTGAAGCTCCTGTTCACAGGAGTAGCCATCAAGCTCTGGGAAAAGTAAGAAGTCAGATCAGGCCTTTCATTAAATTAACAGTCTGGAAAACTCTGTCCCAACAAAAACTAAATTGGCTTCCAGGCAATGGCCCACAAGATGGCCAAGCTGGCATTGGGAGGCTGGGCTGCTTCCTAGATCTCTCTTTTCTTTTTCTTCCCCCCATCAGACCTCTGGAGCAGTTACTGAGGCATGAAAGCTAGTCTTTGTATTTACAGTAACAGAATTATTGTGAACCTATACTTTAGTATTTACACATAGTATATGTTTCTTCTTGTACAATTATCTCCAAAGGCAAGTATTATGCGAAAAAAAAAAAATTCAGGGGGAAAAACAGCTGGTGCTTTTATACTTATCTGAAAGCTATGTTTGTCTTCTCCTTGGCAAAACCAGAGCCTTACGAAATTGTAAATGATTCCCAAGACACTTTGAACTGATTTTCATAAAACTCAGATTAGTGCACTAGAAAAAGAGTAGTAAATAAAATGAAAGTGGCAAAACTGAAAATTACTTTTTACTTTTCTAATGAAGTTATAACTCCAAAATGTCCTACAACCAACAATTAAGCACTTGATTTATGATTACAATGTTATCTACTTCATCTGTCTTCGGGGTATTCTTCTCTGTGATGATACAAATGATCACTGCTCACCTGCTGCATACACAGCATAAGCATAAGGAAGACCTGGGAAGCTGGTGTGGAATACGTTACCAGTTTACAGAAACCCCCTAGAAGGCAAAACTAAATTAAAAGGAGGACCTCTTAATTACAGAGTGGATCAAAGTGTTGTAAAATACGTGGGATTCAGAGACATGGAAAGGGGATGTTTCCTGGAGAAGAACTGATGTCCTAGCAAAGGGGGAATATCAGCCCAAGAGGAAGAAACCACCAGCTGCTCTGACTTGTTCCCTTTTGCAAGGTGTTGTTTATTCCTGTCTTGCTCAGGGGCTTAACTTACAAATATTCCCTTTGCACTTGATATCAGAAGCTTTCGTAGCACAATACGTACGTGTAATTACAACCATTAATGGATTAGTAATTTCTTTTCTCATTTTTTATGTCAAATATGTGTGTAATTTATGCATGTGGCATTGAAATCCGTGTATTAATGTGCATTTAAAAAAAGAGTTCTGTAAGGAATCTTTGTGAAACGAAAGGTTTGGATGGGTTTTCAAGAGAGGATGGAGAAGTGGTCAGGAAAGGAGGAGTTTTAAGCGGTCTCATTTCCACTAGAGAATGCATGAAGACTGGAGGACAGAAGATCCAGTCCACAAACAGCAAACAGCTTAAGAATCATACGATATCTACACTGATTTCCTTCCCTTTTTATTTGTACCTTTTCTTGCTTATTGCATTGTAAACTCTTTAGGGCTGAGGCTGTTTCTTGCAAATTTTTTTTGCATAGGACCTTGCAAGTTAGAGCCCCAATCCTAATTTGGAAATTAATCACAATAATTATGATCAACATTTTCTTTCTATAGGACCATTTAGGGCTTTGCCTGACAGTCCAAATACTAAGTGTTAGTTATTTGACATCGCTACTAAACTATGAAGGAACAAATCTCATTGAACAGTGAGGGAAAGTCAAAACATAAATGAATTCTCTCACAGGTGTGTTAGACATGAAGGAAACAAAGAACGACCACAGTCAGAAGAGCTTTCAGGGCTCTAACATTTGTATCACAAACACACCCCCACATGGTAACACTCAAAAATTAACAAGGTGGTTCTGCAGTGATGGAGTTACATACGCATCTGTATCCACCAAACACTAAAAAGCCACTTGTAGTGCTGTGGGAGCAGGCAAATATTTCAGCTTCCCCACAGGCTCCGTGACTCTATAAACCTTGCTCACGCATCCCCTCCTCTGTCTTCTTTCCAAAAGGAAGAGGGACAGCCTTTTCCGTCTCTTCTCCTCAGCCAGCCCCATCCCCTCCAGTGTGTTAGCTGCTCGTCTCCATGCCTCCTCTACGTCCACTACAGCCTTCCTCAGGTGCAGAGACGAGGACTGCACACAGTGCTCACATGTGGGTGCATCGGTGGGGAAAAAATGGCACCCTCTATCTTATTCTCATTATCCTTCTTGATTACGGACAGTATTTCTGATTATGGGCAATATTTTGTTGGCTTTCTTGCCTGCCACTGCACATCGAGCTGGTGATTTCTGAGACCTCTCAGTGACCACTCCTGAGCCACAACCACTGCTTCCCAGTCTAGCACAGAAGCACCATCTAGATTATTTACCCTATGGGCATCACCATACACTGAACCTTGTCTGTCATCTTTTTACCCATTCCATTTTGTGAGCTACTTTTAGAGATGTTTGCCACTGGCACAGCATCGGACTGTCCAGAAGAGCATCACACCATCCAAAACCATGGAAATCAACTGCACATTCCCTGCTACCGGTTCACTGATGAAGACGTTGATTCCCCCAGGAATCGACACAAAAACGCCTTGGCCCCCATGCTCCTTGCATTTTGCTTTATTGGACCTTCTTTCCATTAATGTATCTAACCATTTTTCAAATCCATGCAAACTCTCGACAGCCAGGGGTAACCGTGGCAATGACCTCCAGAGTTGCACTCTGCCATGTACGAGAAAGCACCTATGTCCCTTTACTTGCTTTGAGCCTTCACCTAATAATTTCATTGAGCTAGACTAGTTCTTTTAATGTGAGAGACAGCAGAGGTGTTATTCAGAGGATGAACAGCTGAAGTTCTTGGTAATAAGGATTTTCTGCTTTACAATGCCTTCCAGCCAAGGATTTCAAACCGTATCTTGGGACTTACATGCTGCAAGATTAGCCAGGGGTCTATAAATTTATATTTTGAGGATCTGTTCACTTTCTTAAGCACAAGAATAACCATGATTTTTAATACATTTTTCCCCTTCCATTTTGAAAAAGGAAAAATCACCTAAATTCTTTAGATGAAAGTGACAATTTTGCTTAAAATTGCAGTACAGAGACACTAACCAATTTCTAACAACCATTAAATATACTCTTGCTATCTAAAGTGCATGTGGAAATAATGTTTCCAGTATTATTATTTACAGGCTAACAAGGGATCATTTTATTTCTAAATTGCAATTACAATAAAAAACAGAGTAATTTTTAAGGAAAATCTTGACCATAATGCTGTGAATAAGACTACCTAAATGCTTTAAAATAGACTAAAGCACTTTGGAATGGAAACTTTTATACAGAATTTGTATCATTCCAGACGAATTACATCAAGGAATACAATACATCAAAAAGTCTCTTCCCTCAAGCATGAGTGTCTGTTGATTCCTACTGTATCAGGAACACTGCTCCAGGTAAAAACATCCCAGCAGCAGGGCAAAATAATCCAGTTGCAAAGATAAGATTCTCTGAGGGAATCACATGCAAACAGAAGCAATGGCTCTTCTCAAAATGCCAGCAATAAAAAATACAGTTAAACGCATCTTCATCTTTGGCTAGTTCTGCAAATGCCAGAACTGTAAAAGCATACTGGGACTAAGTCAAAATACCCTAATCATGGTTAAATAATCAGATTGATAAATTTAGATTTCAGATTTTAAGCCTTCCTGGCATGTTGTGTCACTTTCCCTGAGCACAAAGTCTTAGCAAATAAAACAACTCTACACCTGTAATTATGAGACTCATATTTTAGCTAATTATGGCACATTTATTCATATTAAATAAAAATGTGTTGACAAGTAATGATTGAACGCAGATACTGACAAGTCAGAAAGGGGTAAACTCTTAAAATAGGATAAAATGTCAGATACAATGGAAGGCAGCAAGAAAAACTTTGCTTTTTATCTCTTTGGCACTTCCTCTCCTTAGCCTTCACTTCTTTTCAAAGTGGAGCTTTTAAAAGCTGCACTCAGTCACTTATTTTTCCCAATAACTAATCTATCGCAAGTTCTTCCTGCACACAACGTTGCCTTTAAAACGCCATTTCTAACACAGGTTTCTGGTTAAAAGCCAGATTCCACTTCCAGGCTGTTAAAAAGTGAAAAAAAACATCTAAAGGAGAGGGCTAGCCTGCCTAGCCATATTTGACCATATTCGACTCCCATTACGGACAGACTTCCTATGGCTTGGTTTCTCATTTGTTTGCTTTCTATCAAAAGAAAGATTTTAAGAAAAGCTTCCACCCCCACCACATTTATTTTTTCCCCTTAAGATGCTCCTCTGCCCTGTGTTCAGTTTTCAAATGTGAGCTCCATGAAAAGATTGCAGGAAGATTGTGCAGGGCATTCAACCATATAGGCTTAGGAGAATAGAGCATCTTGGCCACACAGCAATAGAGGAGGAATGGGGATGGTAAAAGAAACTGTGGAAAAATAAAAGAGTGAGGAAATTAAACAAACAAGCAAGCAAGGTTCCCATGCACAAATGTGCATGTCTGCACGTTCAGGAAACCAGGCCCAAGGCATTAGAAAGATTTCAAAAGAGCTCATGTAGTATAAATCAAATTTAAGAGCACCCTTTCTTCCTCCAGCTATGAGGGCATGAGCACCTCACATCTAAATGAGTTTTCTCAAATCTACCTCATTGCCAAGTCTATGTGTGTTGCAGTCCTCAGTGTAGCCCTCAGCACATTACTTTTTCTTACCACCTAAGTAGGTGCACACAGGAACAGGGCTCTCTGCAGCTTCCTGCAGCAAGCAGCTAAGAAGACTGCAGATGTCTTTTTTGTGGGGGTCCGTAACTTTTAACAGGAACCAGATGATTGTGGCGAAGTCTGCTTTGGTTCCTGAAAGTGAGGCAGTGGCAACAGCACTGGGTTTTTTTTTTTTGTTTTTTTGGTTTTTTTTTTGACATGGGCCTGAGATGAGACTTCACTATCAGTTCCTTCTTGGAGTAAAAAGTGAATACCAACTATTGCTGCAACGCTGCAGCCCAAAGGAGCACTCATCTCACCATTTTTTCCTCACAAAATCTGAGCTTTCTAGGGGGTTTTATTAAGTCTATTGAATGCTCCACCATGAGTTTATATCTGAGAGGGGAAACAGATCCACTGACCCAAAAAGGGCAAAAAAAAAAAGTTGACGATATACTAGAAAATTATTCTTTTTCTATGTGGAATATGAGAGAAAAAATATTTCATATTTGTTTCCTTCTAAGCAGCCCTCCTTTCAAAAAAGATTTTTTTAAAAACTTAAAGAGAATTTAAGCTTTTTTGGTTTTGAAAATTAAGGTCTTTGTGCCTCCCCATACTTCTTTTTCACTTCTTCCTCTTTGATTTTATTGAACAAGGGAGGTTAGCTGTGGGAAAGGGAAAAAATTAGGAAGTAGTTTTAGTAGGAAAACTTTTAAATCTCAAAAAATAAAAAAACCACATTTCCAATAAAACAGGTATTATATGAGAAAGATCAGTAAAAAAACAATCCTGTGGACACACGCTTCTTTCCTACTTAATACTGATAAATTTACAAAGCATCTTCCATGGACCTAAGAGTCCAGTCACCTCTATATGAACCTATAAGTATAAGCCTATTGAGATTATTTCATCCGATACTGAAAAACAGGTGCCTCTAGGGTAGAGCAAAGCTGATACAGTGCCATCAGCAAGACTATATCAATACTTTAGGAACAAAAACTGCTCAAGATGAAATCTGGCCAACAAACTGGGATGAACACACCAGGTGTTACCATGCATGCATGCCTTCCCAAAGAAAGGGCCTACGGCCATCCAAATGCTTCCTAAATCCCCCTCTTGTGAGCTTGTTCCATGAGAGCGATCCCACTGCAGAACCAGTATCTTTCTGCATTACCACCGCTTATCCTGCATGCGTCAGCACTCCAACTTTTGCTGCCACACAAGACCTTCTGACGTTCTTCCACAGAATGGCTTTATACTGTAAAATGGCAAAGGACCATGACAGAGGTCACTTTGACAGGAGTTACAGTAATTTCATGTACATTTACCCACAAGGGACTGACAGGTTGGAAAACCATCACATCATGTCAAGTATGAATTCTCTGGTGCTTTAAACTTCCAGAGATCCCTCAAAGGACATGTTATTTTCTATGTAGGCTTTTGCTTAGCTGCTTTAACAGTATGAAGGATGAAACCTTTTGCTCTCTGAGCCATTTCGCTAGCTGTACCTTATGGCACTGCTGTGCAGCACGCTGTGTCCCAAGGACCCCATTCCTCACTCACCCAGCACAGCCTTACAGGTGGGATGTGCCATGGACCCCATCACCACGCACAGCGGCATCTCTCTCTCCCCATGAACCCCGGACAGTGGGCTTCTCTTGACAAGACCACGTGGTGCAAGCTCCTGCTGACCATGGTGCAGTGTGGGCAGTGCTGATGATTCTGAAGACCAAACAAGATGTCAGACTTAGAGTGCATCTACACATTCAGTCAAATAGGACACAGGACAAATGGAGGGAAGGGTTTTTTTAACGAAGGTGGGAAGAAGGGGAGAACAGAATAAGTTGGCTTCCCAAACTCACACCATCAAAGCTTTTTTACTTCACTAATATGTTATATATGGCTATGATAATTAAAAAACTGATCAATTACAAATAGGAACATATACTGCTGCTTGATACAATAATTTCTATATGTATTTGAAGCTTGCATTTGCAATGAACGTATCAGGTCAATAATATTCTACAGAGGCTTTGCATTGGTGAGAAGACACTGGAGTCACATTCAAACGTGCCACTCAGAAGAGAGATCACCCCCCCCAACTTCTGTTCAATAAATATATCAGTCTTAGACAATACACATAACTTACATCATTGTTTCTGTGTTAAGGTGGCATGCACACATACACACATGCTCAAATTATTAGGAAATTTAAAATTACCTATCTGTGCAATACAAAATGAAGCACCTATGCACACATATATACGGACAGAGGACCAGCACTGAAAGCAACTGAAAAGCAAGAATGGTTGCTTAACCGGAAATTGTATAGAATAGTAATATTTAATGCTCTGTCAGAGACTCTAATCATGATACAATGTACTACTGTATAATAAAACTTGTTCTGCCATAATTCACTGTCAAGCAAGAAAAAAAAAGATGAGGGAAGAGAAAGAGATTTCCATTCCCGTCATTTTAAACATAAGGTAGTTCTAAAATCTCTTTTTTTTCAAGGTCACAAGGAAACTCTGGCAAAGCAGAGGTTTGTATGAACATGATTAGCAGTGCTCATAGCATGTGAAAAATGAGCCAGATCCATGGCTATTATACACCAGATTATCTCCATTGACTTTCAAGTATGAGCTTGAATGACTTGCATTAATAAAGCCCTGCTGAGAATGCGGACCAATGCTATTTTGCTGCATAGCTGTTAACTATATGATTATGAATGGGGGCAAGATTTAAGTATTTTCTTTTTGAAGGCAAGCTTAAACTTTCAGTATATAACAAGCACCTTTGCAAATGTAAAAGAAGGAAAGCTAACTGTGTCCCGCCCGGTGTGATAATCGATTAGTGCACTTGCAGGCAAAAAAACCTGGAATATCTACATATTTGGACAAATGTTTGTTGGGGAATATACTCCTTTTCGTGTATGTGAATGCACACAGTGCTTTCACTGTTCTCTTGCAGAAACTTCAGGAATTCATATGCCACCTCCACATCCCTAAAAGCACAATGGCTGTTATCAATTAACAGTGCTATAAACTCTCCCTTGCCAAAACAAAACCTGATTCACAATCTACTCATCCAGCATATAGGAGAAGGAAAGTATCAGTTGGAGACAGCTCCTGTAATGCAAACGTCTCCTGCCAGGACCAACAAGTTATGGATGGATAGCCAATACTAACAGGAAGACTGGAAATTCAGTGGATCCCAAAGCAGCCTGGAGCTTTTAAAATGAGTTTGCATCTTGCCAAATCAGTCATAGAATTATTTAGTTGCCCTCTGGTATTTCAAAGTTGTTATCCATAGATACTTATATTAAAATTTTCTTTTTTTTTTAATTTAAATAAAAATGTCTCTAGCATATATATGTATATATAGGTCAGTGCCATCATTAAGAATTACATCAGGCTACCACTGAGAGGTGGTCATCAAGGCCAAACCAGAACTTACAAACAGGCACAACCCAAAAAACAACCCCCAGATTTGTCACCTCAGGCTGTAACATGTTGAAATTTCTGATTACAGCTCACTGACTAAAACAGACTGGTGGAGGACACCTACCTGTTTAGAAGCATGGACGGAAATATATTTACCATGTATTATGGCAGCCTTTCAGTGGCATTTTCTGCTCAGGAAAGCTAGGAGATAGAGCAATTAAAGCAATTACAGAATACATACCAGGGGACATTACTAAGGGGACTAAGCTGTGATCCTGCCATTAGCTTGTTACAAGTAGATGTTTTTACACACAACTTATACCCTCTCCTTGTCAATGAGGTATTGAAATGACACCAAAACTCACAGCAGCAGCAGGGTTTTCAAAATTCAGAATATGCGTATGCACATATATACATGTGTGTATACATATATATACACACACATACATAACTGTATGCTGTGTGTATTATATAGTACATTATCATAGAATGTATTGTACATATAATTATTATATATTACACTGTATGTCTACATTGCAGAAAGTATAAAGAGAAAGATAGTATTCTAGTTAATATTCAAAACCAGAGAAAAAATAATATGTATATGGTTAAAATATTAAAATACACTTGCAAACAGAAGACTGCCTATGACAATAATTTCTTATTTTACACACTTGCCAAGATTTGGGGTTGCTGTAATATGCTTCCTTACAAACAACTCAGTTTTTTTCTAACACTAAAGCAGTGTACAAGTTGCAGGGATATACACGTGCTCTAGCTGTCCATTAACCAGCCTAGAAGAGGAACACCAAACTCTGTGGGAAGGGTCAGGCCACCAGCTCTGCGTGGTTCACTTTAAAGCCATTATTGCAAGAGAGCTCAGCTCTGTCAGCGTTCACCTGTCCATGGTACAAGCCGAATACTTGATCCCGAGAGTAAACACCTGGCATGAAAACTCAGAGCAAAGGAAAGCAGAAAAAGACTGACAAAGTCTTTGTTCTGCAAGATGAAATTTAAAGTTATAGGCTTAACCATGACTCGTCGGGGTTTTTTGTTTGTTTTGTTTTTTAGAGAACACTATGCTATCCAGAAAACACCAAATGAGCTCAGCCCCCCTTACAAAATAAAATAAATGAGCACACAAGCACAGACTTCTTTTTCCATGTAGCTAGCACAGCCCTCTCTCACTCACACCGCATCGGGTACCTCTATTTTGACAGCATTGTGCTGGAGCAAAAACAACTGCACACAAGAGAACAGGAAGACAACTGAGATGAACTCAGTCTTAGTTCTTTAGCCACTTGCCTTGAACCTTGCCTAAAAGAGAAACTGCAGCTCTTTTAAGGAGCAGCAAGTCCACCTGGTTCATCTTACAGGTCTGACTGAGGCTCAGGACTTTCTTGGGATGTCGTGCCAGGCAGCCAGGAGCAGCGGTGGAGTCTGATCCCTGCAACAAATAGAGCTGCTTGCTCCTCAAAACTAAAAAAAAAGGGATACTATTGGGCACGTGCTTATGGGCAGTTATTGCAGAGGACATGATATCTGTAATCACTTGTCCAGAATCACTATCATTTGTGAAAGACTATTAGCAGAGTCTGTGGTCATCTTACACTAATTATGAAATACCCATTTTAATTCCTTCCTCCACTTTTAAGGAAGTAATCAGAAACTCTAATAATCAAATTAAAGAAAATAAATAACAGTGCAACTCTGACAGCATCCTGTATAGGAAAACACCAGTTTGTAGCTCCTTGCCTCTGAAACACTGAAAACTATTCACTGATGTTTAAACCACCTTAACCACGACCTTCATGCAGGATTTAAACGTAATAATGCCATCCAAAGAAAACTGCAAGGAAAGAAATAATTACTCATGGGCTTCCAATTTTAATTAATGCTTCCTGTTATAACAAGAATAGGGTATGATTAAAGGGTGCCTGGCCAATGGAATTTCATACGGCATGCTTATTTCTTACAGTAGCTTTTACCAAGTTGTAAAACTGAAATCATTAATTTAAACACTTAAAATATCGACATGATGTGTTTACTACCAAGTCTTAAAAATAATTGGGTCATTATCATTAAAAGCTCCTTAACTGATTGCAACTTGAAAGTGCTTGCAGTGGTGGAGATATGATGTATAAAATGAACATGGTTTTAATCCCATTTTTAATGGTATGTGATCTAAACAACCAAGACATCAAAGACTGCACATTTTCTAACAGAGGGTTTTTCAGTTTAGTGACATATAGTTTTCCACTGCACTATCCTCTTTGTCCCACACCTTTCAATCTTCCCATTTATTTTAAATTACATTAAACCTGCAGCAAAGACAGACATGCAATCCTAAACCTACGGCTGGGTGCACAATTCCTGCAGTGGCAACCCCCTGTTCAGACCAGCCAGCATCGCCTCGCTCAGAGGTCACTTTATTTCCTTTTCAAATAATCATTAGCTTCAAAGCACAGGCAAATGAGTCAACATATCCTCTAATTATCAGTAATCCAAAGATGACTGCCAGAGAAAACAAATGACAACTCTGACATGCCAATGCTCCAGTGCAGGTTTTGTCCTGATTTCCACCAGAGCTTAACAAAGTTGTCACCAACTGGTCTGATGGCACATCTGACTACCACACTGCCACATACTAATATATATCCTTTAAACCACAAGGCGGTTTATAGACGATTCAATTCTACCCCACACCGCGTGACGGTGGCTTCCTGGTGCCACAGCCGCTCCTTGGTGAGCGCTGCCGGCTGGCTCCGCTCCCCCCGCCACCGCAGCGGCTCATGCCCTCACCTCCAGCCATACGTGCAAACACCCTCTGCAGCCGCGTTAGATTCCTCTCAGGTGTTGGTTTCTACATTGCCAGTTGTTTCATGCTACACGAGCTGCTGGGCATAAGGTTCACCCCGTTTTGCAAGCCGGCACTCCTGGAAGCCAGAAGAGGAGGCAGCAGCTATCCACGTGTGAAGAACTTAAGGGAAGGGGGTTCTTGCCCCAAAACCCACCACATCTTCGTGGGTGAGCAGGAGCTTGAAAAGTGCAGAAAACCGCAGGCCAAAGATAGGAAATGGAGAGGCCCGAACGTCTTGGAGAAGACTGGGCAGCACCGCAGGGAACCTGAAGCCTTGCTCGAAGGAAGGGTGCGGGACCTCTCCCCAGTTAAACCTTTCCAAGCCACCAACACCTCAGCTGGGAAGGCACAGAAAGATGCTGCTGTCTCCTATGGTGGACACACTCCAAGTCAGCTGTTGACACACAGGACAACAGCTCGTTAGAGAGTTAAACTCAGGCTGCAGAGGTGAAAAAGAGAACTTCTGAATAGTTCAATATCTTGAACACCTTCAGCACTAAGAAGTACTGAGTTACAGAGCACCTTCACACACCAAGACAGTGTGTACGCAAACCCAGTGTCACCCTCTCCCTCCCATTCTCCTTACGCTGACACAATTATTTATTTAAGATGTGAGTTGTTCAGAGCAGGGACTGCCTGCTTTCTCAAGTCACAGTTGCCTTTCTGCTATCAATAAACACAAAATAAAATAACACAACTGTCTTTCCTGTAAAGCAGATATAATATAGGGATGTGGGTCACTTCATTTTTTTTTTTTTTCCTGTGGTGAAATGCAACTGCTGACGTTTATTACAGGTAGCAACAGAAGACCTTGTCCTAGATCAGGCTCCTGCTGCAGTGCTGTAGTCCTGTCTTGATGTTTTCTTCTTTGGTTTTGGTGTTTTGTTTGTTTGGGTTTTTTCCTTTTTCTTCAGAGATAAGTTTAGAAAACAGTCTATCCTAATTTCAGTCTGTTAGGACTGTATGACGACCAGCTGTGCAACACAGCCAAATCAGACTTGGTAACTCACAGCTCTATCATTGTATCTACATGTCTATATACAGGACAAGGAACTCCTTCCTTGCAGTTGTGCTAAGTAAAATCTAAAATTGTTAAAATGGCAATCTGAATTCTCCCATTCTGCACAACTGCACATAGCAGAAGCCCACAGGAAATATTTATAAGCATACACACAACTCAACACATGCACTGGCTATTTTGAAAACACTAGAAATAGGCAATAACCCAAATCTAACCTGGCTACAGTCCAAACCAGTGAGTCAGAAGGTTGGCAACTAAAATTATAATAAACAAGAAAACAACCTGAGAGACACTTCACCTTCATTTGGATGTAAATCCTTACCTAAGCATACCGCTTATACCTTTTTATTTTCCAAATAAACCAGGCAGCAAGGCAATATTGATGGCACTAATAAATGCCTGAGTACCCGTATTCTTAACAAATAGATTGGACAAAGAAGTGGTAAGTTCCTCATTTACTTAAACATTTACACCTTCTTTGTGGCTTAATGAAAGCAATTAAAGAAACTGAAGTCAGGGTCAAATAAGCAAGCTTATTAAACTGGAATAAGCATGTTAATTAATAATAATTCCTTTAAAGGTGTCCTGAAGGTTCCTTGCTTTGTTCCCTGGCCAAGCTTCCAGATTAACGATTGACGCTATTTTCTATTTTTTCAGTACTTTCAAACTTCATGTTGGCACAGGATTACCAATATACTGTACTGAATTGTCCCATTCATGAATAATAATAATGATCAGTTTTTTTCCCTCCATACTCAATACACACCCTTCAACGCTAGCCAAATCCCCTATGTTTTGTGGCTACAAAAAGTAACGTGTCAGGGTGAGAAAATCACTGTGTGTACAGGATAGGCAACTGATAGTTTAGGAATTGACAGTTTGGGGACTGTGGCATTAAGAATTATGTTTACAAAAATAACAACATACTCCTTATGACAAATATACATTTAGACTGTAAACTTGTTAAATCAGGGATTTACTTTTTATTCTGTACTCACATAATACTTACTAATTAATCTAGTCCTGGTTCCCGGATTCA